>NC_069499.1:1489783998-1490125248 GCF_027579735.1 Bombina bombina | reverse complement strand
AGGAAACGGGAAATAGAAAAAAACATTGATTGGACACCCAGTACACTTCTTTCTCCTTTGGCCTTTTTATAAGAGGGTCCAGGACCTTCAACAGAAACAACAGCAGGAAAGAGGACATATGGCATCCTTTTTAACAATAGATTACAGGTAAGGCATTGATTTTAGAAACCCTGAGATAATTTGTTGGAACCGGGAAATTGAACCAAAAAAATGATTGGACACCCAGTACACTTCTTTCTTCTTCAGCCTTTTTATAAGAGACTCCAGGACCCTCATCAGAAACAACAGCAGGAAAGAGGACATATGGCATCCTTTTGAACAATAGAGTACAGGTAAGGCATTGATTTTAGAAACCCAGAGATTATTTTTAGGAAACAGGAAATAGAAAAAAACATTGATTGGACACCCAGTACACTTCTTTCTCCTTCTGCCTTTTTATAAGAGGGTCCAGGACCCTCAAAAGAAACAACAGCAGGAAAGAGGACATATGGCATCCTTTTGAACAATAGATTACAGGTAAGGCATTGATTTTAGAAACACAAAGATAATTTGTTGGAACCGGGAAATTGAACCAAAAAAATGATTGGACACCCAGTACACTTCTTTCTCCTTCGGCCTTTTTATAAGAGGGTCCAGGACCCTCAACAGAAACAACAGCAGAAAAGAGGACATATGGCATCCTTTTGAACAATAGAGTACAGGTAAGCCATTGATTTTAGAAACCCAGAGATAATTTTTAGGAAACAGGAAATAGAAAAAAACATTGATTGGACACCCAGTACACTTCTTTCTCCTTCTGCCTTTTTATAAGAGGGTCCAGGACCCTCAACAGAAACAACAGCAGGAAAGAGGACATATTGCATCCTTTTGAACAATAGATTACAGGTAAGGCATTGATTTTAGAAACCCGGAGATAATTTGTTGGAACCGGGAAATTGAACCAAAAAAATGATTGGACACCCAGTACACTTCATTCTTCTTCAGCCTTTTTATAAGAGGATCCAGGACCCTCAACAAAAACAACAGCAGGAAAGAGGAAATATGGCATCCTTTTGAACAATAGAGTACAGGTAAGGCATTGATTTTAGAAACCCGGAGATAATTTTTAGGAAACAGGAAATAGAAAAAAACATTGATTGGACACCCAGTACACTTCTTACTCCTTCGGCCTTTTTATAAGAGGGTCCTGGACCCTCAACAGAAACAACAGCAGGAAAGAGGACATATGGCATCCTTTTGAACAATAGATTACAGGTAAGGCATTGATTTTAGAAACCCGGAGATAATTTGTTGGAACCGGGAAATTGAACCAAAAAAATGATTGGACACCCAGTACACTTCTTTCTTCTTCAGCCTTTTTATAAGAGGGTCCAGGACCCTCAACAGAAACAACAGCAGGAAAGAGGACATATGGCATCCTTTTGAACAATAGATTACAGGTAAGGCATTGATTTTAGAAACCCGGAGATAATTTTTTGGAACCGGGAAATTGAACAAAAAAATGATTGGATGGACACCCAGTACAATTTTTTCTACTTCAGCCTTTTTATAAGAGGCTCCAGGACCCTCATCAGAAACAACAGCAGAAAAGAGGACATATGGCATCCTTTTGAACAATAGAGTACAGGTAAGGCATTGATTTTAGAAACCCAGAGATAATTTTTAGGAAACAGGAAATAGAAAAAAACATTGATTGGACACCCAGTACACTTCTTTCTCCTTCGGCCTTTTTATAAGAGGGTCCAGGACCCTCAACAGAAACAACAGCAGGAAAGAGGACATATGGCATCCTTTTGAACAATAGATTACAGGTAAGGCATTGATTTTAGAAACCCGGAGATAATTTTTAGGAAACAGGAAATAGAAAAAAACATTAATTGGACACCCAGTACACTTCTTTCTCCTTCTGCCTTTTTATAAGAGGGTCCAGGACCCTCAAAAGAAACATCAGCAGGAAAGAGGACATATGGCATCCTTTTGAACAATAGATTACAGGTAAGGCATTGATTTTAGAAACACAAAGATAATTTGTTGGAACCGGGAAATTGAACCAAAAAAATGATTGGACACCCAGTACACTTCTTTCTTCTTCAGCCTTTTTATAAGAGGCTCCAGGACCCTCATCAGAAACAACAGCAGGAAAGAGGACATATGGCATCCTTTTGAATGATAGAGTACAGGTAAGGCATTGATTTTAGAAACCCGGAGATAATTTGTTGGAACCGGGAAATTGAACCAAAAAAATGATTGGACACCCAGTACACTTCTTTCTTCTTAGGCCTTTTTATAAGAGGCTCCAGGACCCTCATCAGAAACAACAGCAGAAAAGAGGACATATGGCATCCTTTTGAACAATAGAGTACAGGTAAGGCATTGATTTTAGAAACCCAGGGATAATTTTTAGGAAACAGGAAATAGAAAAAAACATTGATTGGACACCCAGTACACTTCTTTCTCCTTCTGCCTTTTTATAAGAGGGTCCAGGACCTCCTTCCCTCAACAGAAACAACAGCAGGAAAGAGGACATATTGCATCCTTTTGAACAATAGATTACAGGTAAGGCATTGATTTTAGAAACCCGGAGATAATTTGTTGGAACCGGGAAATTGAACCAAAAAAATGATTGGACACCCAGTACACTTCATTCTTCTTCAGCCTTTTTATAAGAGGATCCAGGACCCTCAACAAAAACAACAGCAGGAAAGAGGAAATATGGCATCCTTTTGAACAATAGAGTACAGGTAAGGCATTGATTTTAGAAACCCGGAGATAATTTTTAGGAAACAGGAAATAGAAAAAAACATTGATTGGACACCCAGTACACTTCTTTCTTCTTCAGCCTTTTTATAAGAGGATCCAGGACCCTCAACAGAAACAACAGCTGGAAAGCGGACATTTTGCATCCTTTTGAACAATAGAGTACAGGTACGGCATTGATTTTAGAAACCCAGAGATAATTTTTTGGAACCGTGAAATTGGCCAAAAAACCATGCTTGGACACCCAGTACATGTCGTTCTCCTTCAGCCTTTTTATAAGAGGGTCCAGCACCCTCAACAGAAACAACTGCAGGAAACACCACATATGCCATCCTTTTGCACAATAGAGTACAGGTATGGCATCCATTTTAGAAACCCGGAGATAATTTTTAGGAACCGGGAGATGGAAAAACATGCTTGGACAACCAGTACACTTTGTTCTCCTTCACCCTTTTAATAAGATGGCCCACGAACCTCAACAGGCACAACAGCATGAAACATCACATATGCCATCCTTTTGCACAATCAAGTACAGGTATGGAATTGATTTGAGGAACCCGGAGATAATTGAGAGGAACCGGGAACATTTTACAAAAAATGTGCTTGGACACCCATTACAGGTCGTTCACCTTCAGCCTTTTTATACCATGGGCCACGACCCTCAACAGGCACAACAGCATGAAACACCACATATGCCACCCTTTTGCACAATAAACTACAGGTATGGCAAAGATGGAACACGGAGAAAATTTAGAGGAACCAAGAGACGGATAAAGATGCTTGGTCGGTCCTCCTCCTTCAAATTTGTGGCACTGTGCGTGCAATTTAATGGTCCACCAGATATGAGTGGTGTGTTAAGTTGTACTATTCTTAACAGTTTAATCACTGTTATGTGCCTTATTTTTTGCTTTGAGTTTTGTAGCCACAGAGCAGCAGCAGAGGCCAGAAAAATTAGACATGTACAAATGACTGAAAAATTGGGTATTGTTGTAGCCACTGCTGTAGCAGCGGCCCGAAAAATTGATGTTTGTAAAACATTTAGAAAGTGCCCTAAAAGCTTGCTGCTTGAACACTAGTTGTTGGCGGATAAGTCAAGCAAGTCATCCTGCATTATAAGAAAAAAAAAGCCAGCGTGTGTACCAGTTGTAGCCCAAGCCAGCTCATCTCATCATCAGGCCTTTTTTACTCAAATGTATCGCCCAATGTCAGTCCCTTCGGGATCCATCCCTCATTCATTTTAATAAAGGTGAGATAGTCAAGGCTTTTTTGACCTAGGCGACTTCTCTTCTCAGTGACAAAACCTCCTGCTGCACTGAAGGTCCTTTCGGACAGGACACTTGAAGCGGGGCAGGCCAGAAGTTCAATTGCAAATTGGGATAGCTCAGGCCACAGGTCAAGCCTGCACACCCAGTAGTCAAGGGGTCCATCGCTCCTCAGAGTGTTGAGATCCGCAGTTAATGCTAGGTAGTCTGCTACCTGTCGGTTGAGTCTTTCTCTGAGGCTGGATCCCGAAAGGCTCGGGCGATGCATGAGAGTTAAAAAGGTCCGCATGTCCTCCATCAACAAGACGTCAGGAAAGCGTCCTGTCCTTGCCGCCGTGGTCGTGGGAGGAGGAGAGGATTACTTTCATCTCTTCCCCTGTTACATTCCCGTTGTGCTGTGACATCACCCTTATACGCTTTGTAAAGCATAGTTTTTAATTTATTTTTAAAATGCTCCATCCTTTCCGACTTGCGGGAATTTGGTAACATTTCAGGCACTTTATGCTTATACCGGGGGTCTAGTAGCATGGACACCCAGTACAGGTCATTCTCCTTCAGCTTTTTTATACGAGGGTCCCTCAACAGGCACGACAGAATGAAAGAACCCATTTGCACAAGGTTGGATGCCGAGCTAATCATGTCCCGTTCCTCGTCCTCACTGATCTCACTGAGGGTATTTTCTTCCCCCCAGCCACATACAACACCACGGGTACCAGAGAGGTGACAACAACGAGCACCCTGGGATGCCTGTTGTTCTTGGTCTTCCTCCTCCTCAAAGCCACGTTCCTCCTCTGACTCCTCTTCCTCACAATCCTCTTCCTGCGTTGCCGCAGGTCCAGCAAGAGATGCTGATAAGGCTGTTTGTGGTGGTGATGGACACCACAAATCTTCCTCTTCCTCTTCACGCTCATCTACGGCCTGATCCAGCACTCTTCGCAGGGCACGCTCCAGGAAGAAAACAAATGGTATGATGTCGCTGATGGTGCCTTCGGTGCGACTGACAAGGTTTGTCACCTCCTCAAAAGGATGCATGAGCCTACAGGCATTGCGCATGAGCGTCCAGTAATTTGGCAAAAAAATCCCCAGCTCCCCAGAGGCTGTCCTAGCACCCCGGTCATACAAATACTCATTAACAGCTTTTTCTTGTTGGAGCAGGCGGTCAAACATTAGGAGTGTTGAATTCCACCGTGTCGGGCTGTCGCAAATCAAGCACCTCACTGGCAGGTTGTTTCGACGCTGGATATCGGACAAGTGCGCCATGGCCGTGTAGGAACGCCTGAAATGGCCACACACCTTCCTGGCCTGCTTCAGGACATCCTGTAAGCCTGGGTATTTATGGACAAATCGTTGTACAATCAGATTACACACCTGTGCCATGCACGGCACATGTGTCAACTTGCCAAATTTCAATGCCGCCACCAAATTACTTCCATTGTCAGAAACAACCTTGCCAATCTCCAGTTGGTGCGGATCAGCCACTGATCCACCTGTGCGTTCAGGGCAGTCAGGAGTGCTGGTGCGGTGTGACTCTTCGCTTTCAGGCAAGTCAACCCCATGACGGCGTGACACTGCCGTACCCGGGATGTGGAATAGTACCTGGGGAGCTGGGGGGGTGCCATTGATGTGGAGCAAGACGCAGAAGCAGAAGAGGACTCAGCCGAGGAAGAGGTTATGGAAGAGGTTATGGAAGAGAATGGAGTAGGAGGAGTAGAGGAGGTAGCAGCAGGCCTGCCTGCAAGTTGTGGCGGTGTCACCAACTCTTCTGCAGAGCCACGCATTCCATGCTTGTCAGACGTCAGCAGGTTCACCCAATGCGCAGTGTAGGTGATATACCTGCCCTGACCATGCTTTGCAGACCAGCTATCCGTGGTCATCTGGACCCTTGCCCCAATGCTGTGTGCCAGACATGCCATTACTTCCTTTTGCACAACAAAGTACAGGTTTGGGATTGCCTTTTGTGAAAAGAAATTTCTGCCAGGTACCTTCCACTGTGGTGTGCCAATAGATACAAATTTTTTGAAAGCATCAGACTCCACCAGCTTGTATGGTAAAAGCTGGCGGGCTAAGAGTTCAGACAAGCCAGCTGTCAGACGCCGGGCAAGGGGGTGACTTTGAGAAATTGGCTTCTTACGCTCAAACATGTCCTTGACAGACACCTGACTGTGGTCAGATGACCAGGAACTGCTACGTAAGAGAGACTGAGTGGAGGATGGTTGAGAGGGGGCAATGAGGACAGCAGTGGTTGATGTGGCTGAAGATGCTGGAGCAGGAGGAGGAGGGTGGCTTTCAGTTTGTGTGCTGCTTCTACTCATGTGTTCTTCCCATGGGCGTTTGTGATGGAGACCATGTGCCTTCACAAAGCAGTTGTACCTAGGTGGGTGTTGGACTTCCCACGACTCAGTTTCTTTTGGCACAGGTTGCAAATGGCATCGCTGTTGTCAGAGGCAGACACACAAAAAAAATGCCACACTGCTGAGCTCTGCGATGACGGCATTCTGGTGGTGGCAACAGCATGCGTTGATGGGCGTCGGCGTGCTGTCTGGCTGACCTCGGGTGCCATGCATGCTGTCTGACTGTGCCACTAGCTCCTTGCGACGACCTCCCCCTGCTTCCAACTTGTTTCCTCCTCTCTCTGTCTCCCCATCTGAACTTTCCCCCTCTTCTTCTTCTGTTCTAGCAGGCACCCACGTGACATCCACCGACACATCATCATTAACCGCTTCACTTGTATCTGACACATCAAGAAAGGAAGCAGCAGCGGGTACAACATCATCATCATCATCATCATCATCACACCGTACCTCCATGTCTGTAATGCTGCCTGACTGAGACATATCACTGTTATCTACATCCTCTGTCAATGATGGTTGTGCATCACTCATTTCTTCCAACTGATGTGTCAATAACTCCTGTGACAGATCAAGTGAAGCGGCTGTGGTGCTAGTGTTGGTGGTGGCGACAGGAGGGCGAGTGGCACTGGTCACTTGAGACGTGCCCTAAGCACAGCTGGACGTAGATGGTACGTCAAGGTTAGGAGGACTAGGAGCGGAAGCTGTAGAAGATTGGGTGTCCTGTGTTAGCCATTCAACTAGGTCCTCCTCAGAACTTTTCGCATCCCCCCTGGCACCCCGTCTGAGCAATGTGCATATTTGTAGGGTCTAAAGGAATTACAGCACCACTACCACGACGGAACCTGCGGGGTGGCCTGCCTCTGCCTGTCATTTTTTTTTAAATGGACACTTACAATACTATTACACAAAGTATGAGTGGTGGCACTGGGCAAGTGGGCAAAGTATACGCTGTGAGACTGACAACAAAAAAAAGACTGATGTTTCAAAGTCAAAAATGTTTATTTTTTAAATATTAGAAGTACTGTGACAACAAATATGATTGTTGGCACTAGTTGGCAAATGGGCCTATCTGGCACACATGCTGGGAGTAAGGCAACTGCAATTAGATTAAACTAGCTGAGTCATGCTTCTAGTCCAAAAATTGTTTTTACAAAAAATTGACAATACTGTTAGAAAAAATATGATTGGTGGCACTAGTTGGAAACGGCAAGTGGGCCTGGCACACACGCTGGCAGGCAGGCAACTGCAATTCAATGGCACTAGGAGACTGAAGATTCACAGTCAAAAAAGTTATGATTTAAATTTTTTTCAATACTGTTACAAGAAATATGATTGGTGGCACTAGTTGGCTAGTGGGCCTGGCACACACGCTGGCAGGCAGGAGGAAAGTGCAATTCAATGGCACGAGCAAACTGATGATTCACAATCTAACAATTTTTAATTTTAAATATTAACAATACTGTTACAACAAATATGAATGGTGTAACTAGTTAGCAAGTGGGCCCGGCACACAGGCTGGCAGCAGGAGGAAACTGCAATTGAATGGCACTAGGAGACTGAAGATTCACAGTCCAAAAAGTTATGATTTAAATTTTTTTCAATACAGTTACAAGAAATAATTGTTGGCACTAGTTGGCTAGTGGGCCTGGCACACACGCTGGCAGGCAGGAGGAAACTGCAATTCAATGGCACTAGCAAACTGATGATTCACAATCTAAGAATTTTTTTTAAAATATTAACAATACTGTTACAACAAATATGATTGGTGTAACTAGTTGGCAGGTAGGCCTGGCACACAGGCTGGCAGGCAGGAGGAAACTGCAATTCAATGGCACTAGGAGACTGAAGATTCACAGTCAAAAAAGTTATGATTTACAATTTTTTCAATACTGTTACAAGAAATATGATTGGTGGCACTAATTGGCTAGTGGGCCTGGCACACAGGCTGGCAGGCAGGAGGAAAGTGCAATTCAATGGCACGAGCAAAGTGATGATTTACAATCTGACAATTTTTCATTTTAAATATTAACAATACTGTTACAACAAATATGATTGGTGTAACTAGTTGGCAAGTGGGCCTGGCACACAGGCTGGCAGGCAGGAGGAAACTGCAATTCAATGGCACTAGGAGACTTAAGATTCACAGTCCAAAAAGTTATGATTTTAATTTTTTTCAATACAGTTACAAGAAATATGATTTTTGGCACTAGTTGGCTAGTGGGCCTGGCACACACGCTGGCAGGCAGGAGGAAAGTGCAATTCAATGGTACGAGCAAACTGATGATTTACAATCTAAGAATTTTTTATTTTAAATATTAACAATACTATTACAACAAATATGATTGGTGTAACTATTTGGCAAGTGGGCCTGGCACACAGGCTGGCAGGCAGGAGGAAACTGCCATTCAATGGCACTAGCAAACTGGTGATTCACAGTCAAAAAAGTTATGATTTACAATTTTTTCAATACTGTTACAAGAAATATGATTGGTGGCACTAATTGGCTAGTGGGCCTGGCACACACGCTGGCAGGCACGAGGAAAGTGCAATTCAATGGCACGAGCAAACTGATGATTTACAATCTAAGAATTTTTTATTTTAAATATTAACAATACTGTTACAACAATTATGATTGGTGTAACTAGTTGGCAAGTCGGCCTGGCACACAGGCGGGCAGGCAGGAGGAAACTGCAATTCAATGGCACTAGGAGACTGAAGATTCACAGTCAAAAAAGTGATGATTTACAATTTTTTCAATACTGTTACAAGAAATATGATTGGTGGCACTAATTGGCTAGTGGGCCTGGCACACAGGCTGGCAGGCAGGAGGAAAGTGCAATTCAATGGCACGAGCAAAGTGATGATTCAAAATCTAACAATTTTTAATTTTAAATATTAACAATACTGTTACAACAACTATGATTGGTGTAACTAGTTGGCAAGTGGGCCTGGCACACAGGCTGGCAGGCAGGAGGAAACTGCAATTCAATGGCACTAGGAGACTGAAGATTCACAGTCCAAAAAGTTATGATTTAAAAAAAATTCTATACTGTTACAAGAAATATGATTGGTTGCTCTAGTGGCTAGTGGGCCTGGCACACAGGCTGGCAGGCAGGAGGAAAGTGCAATTCAATGGCACTAGCAAACTGATGATTCACAATTTAACCATTTTTAATTTTAAATATTAACAATACTGTTACAACAAATATGATTGGTGTAACTAGTTGGCAAGTGGGCCTGGCACACAGGCTGGCAGGCAGGAGGAAACTACAATTCAATGGCACTAGGAGGCTGAAGATTCACAGTCCAAAAAGTTATGATTTAAATTTTTTCTATACAGTTACAAGAAATATGATTGTTGGCACTAGTTGGCTAGTGGGCCTGGCAAACACGCTGGCAGGCAGGAGGAAAGTGCAATTCAATGGCACGAGTAAACTGATGATTCACAATCTAAGAATTTTTTATTTTAAATATTAACAATACTGTTACAACAAATATGATTGGTGTAACTATTTGGCAAGTGGGCCTGGCACACAGGCTGGCAGGCAGGAGGAAACTGCAATTCAATGGCACTAGCAAACTGGTGATTCACAGTCAAAAAAGTTATGATTTACAATTTTTTCAATACTGTTACAAGAAATATGATTGGTGGCACTAATTGGCTAGTGAGCCTGGCACACAGACTGGCAGGCAGGAGGAAAGTGCAATTCAATGGCACAAGCAAACTGATGATTCACAATCTAACAATTTTTAATTTTAAATATTAACAATACTGTTACAACAATTATGATTGGTGTAACTAGTTGGCAAGTCGGCCTGGCACGCAGGCTGGCAGGCAGGAGGAAACTGCAATTCAATGGCACTAGGAGACTCAAGATTCACAGTCAAAAAAGTTATGATTTAAAAAAAATTCAATACTGTTACAAGAAATATGATTGGTGGCACTAGTTGGCTAGTGGGCCTGGCACACAGGCTGGCAGGCAGGAGGAAACTGCAATTCAATGGCACGAGCAAACTGATGATTCACAATCTAACCATTTTTAATTTTAAATATTAACAATACTGTTACAACAAATATGATTGGTGTAACTAGTTGGCAAGTGGGCCTGGCACACAGGCTGGCAGGCAGGAGGACACTGCAATTGAATGGCACTAGGAGACTGAAGATTCACAGTCCAAAAAGTTATGATTTACATTTTTTTCAATACAGTTACAAGAAATATGATTGTTGGCACTAGTTGGCTAGTGGGCCTGGCACACACGCGCTGGCAGGCAGGAGGAAACTGCAATTCAATGGCACTAGCAAACTGATGATTCACAATCTAAGAATTTTTTATTTTAAATATTAACAATACTGTTACAACAAATATGATTGGTGTAACTATTTGGCAAGTGGGCCTGGCACACAGGCTGGCAGGCAGGAGGAAACTGCAATTCAATGGCACTAGCAAACTGGTGATTCACAGTCAAAAAAGTTATGATTTACAATTTTTTCAATACTGTTACAAGAAATATGATTGGTGGCACTAATTGGCTAGTGGGCCTGGCACACACGCTGGCAGGCAGGAGGAAAGTGCAATTCAATGGCACGAGAAAACTGATGATTCACAATCTAACAATTTTTAATTTTAAATATTAACAATACTGTTACAACAACTATGATTGGTGTAACTAGTTGGTAAGTGGGCCTGGCACACAGGCTGGCAGGCAGGAGGAAACTGCAATTCAATGGCACTAGGAGACTGAAGATTCACAGTCAAAAAAGTTATGATTTAAAAAAAATTCTATACTGTTACAAGAAATATGATTGGTGGCTCTAGTGGCTAGTGGGCCTGGCACACACGCTGGCAGGCAGGAGGAAAGTGCAATTCAATGGCACGAGCAAACTGATGATTCACAATATAACAATTTTTAATTTTAAATTTAACAATACTGTTACAACAATTATGATTGGTGTAACTAGTTGGCAAGTCGGCCTGGCACGCAGGCTGGCAGGCAGGAGGAAACTGCAATTCAATGGCACTAGGAGACTCAAGATTCACAGTCAAAAAAGTTATGATTTAAAAAAAATTCAATACTGTTACAAGAAATATGATTGGTGGCACTAGTTGGCTAGTGGGCCTGGCACACAGGCTGGCAGGCAGGAGGAAACTGCAATTCAATGGCACGAGCAAACTGATGATTCACAATCTAACCATTTTTAATTTTAAATATTAACAATACTGTTACAACAAATATGATTGGTGTAACTAGTTGGCAAGTGGGCCTGGCACACAGGCTGGCAGGCAGGAGGACACTGCAATTGAATGGCACTAGGAGACTGAAGATTCACAGTCCAAAAAGTTATGATTTACATTTTTTTCAATACAGTTACAAGAAATATGATTGTTGGCACTAGTTGGCTAGTGGGCCTGGCACACACGCTGGCAGGCAGGAGGAAACTGCAATTCAATGGCACTAGCAAACTGATGATTCACAATCTAAGATTTTTTTTTAAATATTAACAATACTGTTACAACAAATATGATTGGTGTAACTAGTTGGCAGGTGGGCCTGGCACACAGGCTGGCAGGCAGGAGGAAACTGCAATTAAATGGCACTAGGAGACTGAAGATTCACAGTCAAAAAAATTATGATTTACAATTTTTTCAATACTGTTACAAGAAATATGATTGGTGGCACTAATTGGCTAGTGGGCCTGGCACACAGGCTGGCAGGCAGGAGGAAAGTGCAATTCAATGGCACAAGCAAACTGATGATTCACAATCTAACAATTTTTAATTTTAAATATTAACAATACTGTTACAACAAATATGATTGGTGTAACTAGTTGGCAAGTGGGCCTGGCACACAGGCTGGCAGGCAGGCAGGAGGAAACTGCAATTCAATGGCACTAATAGACTGAAGATTCACAATCCAAAAAGTTATGATTTAAAAAAATTCAATACAGTTACAAGAAATATGATTGTTGGCACTAGTTGGCTAGTGGGCCTGGCACACACGCTGGCAGGCAGGAGGAAAGTGCAATTCAATGGCACGAGCAAACTGATGATTCACAATCTAAGAATTTTTTATTTTAAATATTAACAATACTGTTACAACAAATATGATTGGTGTAACTAGTTGGCAAGTGGGCCTGGCACACAGGCTGGCAGGCAGGAGGAAACTGCAATTCAATGGCACTAGCAAACTGATGATTCACAGTCAAAAAAATTATGATTTACAATTTTTTCAATACTGTTACAAGAAATATGATTGGTGGCACTAATTGGCTAGTGGGTCTGGCACACACGCTGGCAGGCAGGAGGAAAGTGCAATTCAATGGCACGAGCAAACTGATGATTTACAATCTAAATTTTTTATTTTAAATATTAACAATACTGTTACAACAATTATGATTGGTGTAACTAGTTGGCAAGTGGGCCTGGCACACAGGCTGGCAGGCAGGAGGAAACTGCAATTCAATGGCACTAGGAGACTGAAGATTTACAGTCAAAAAAGTGATGATTTACAATTTTTTCAATACTGTTACAAGAAATATGATTGGTGGCACTAATTGGCTAGTGGGCCTGGCACACAGGCTGGCAGGCAGGAGGAAAGTGCAATTCAATGGCACGAGCAAACTGATGATTCAAAATCTAACAATTTTTAATTTTAAATATTAACAATACTGTTACAACAACTATGATTGGTGTAACTAGTTGGCAAGTGGGCCTGGCACACAGGCTGGCAGGCAGGAGGAAACTGCAATTCAATGGCACTAGGAGACTGAAGACTCACAGTCAAAAAAGTTATGATTTAAAAAAAATTCTATACTGTTACAAGAAATATGATTGGTTGCTCTAGTGGCTAGTGGGCCTGGCACACAGGCTGGCAGGCAGGAGGAAAGTGCAATTCAATGGCACTAGCAAACTGATGATTCACAATTTAACAATTTTTAATTTTAAATATTAACAATACTGTTACAACAAATATGATTGGTGTAACTAGTTGGCAAGTGGGCCTGGCACACAGGCTGGCAGGCAGGAGGAAACTACAATTCAATGGCACTAGGAGACTGAAGATTCACAGTCCAAAAAGTTATGATTTAAATTTTTTCTATACAGTTACAAGAAATATGATTGTTGGCACTAGTTGGCTAGTGGGCCTGGCAAACACGCTGGCAGGCAGGAGGAAAGTGCAATTCAATGGCACGAGTAAACTGATGATTCACAATCTAAGAATTTTTTATTTTAAATATTAACAATACTGTTACAACAAATATGATTGGTGTAACTATTTGGCAAGTGGGCCTGGCACACAGGCTGGCAGGCAGGAGGAAACTGCAATTCAATGGCACTAGCAAACTGATGATTCACAGTCAAAAAAATTATGATTTACAATTTTTTCAATACTGTTACAAGAAATATGATTGGTGGCACTAATTGGCTAGTGGGTCTGGCACACAGACTGGCAGGCAGGAGGAAAGTGCAATTCAATGGCACCAGCAAACTGATGATTCACAATCTAACAATTTTTTATTTTAAATATTAACAATACTGTTATAACAATTATGATTGGTGTAACTAGTTGGCAAGTCGGCCTGGCACACAGGCTGGCAGGCAGGAGGAAACTGCAATTCAATGGCACTAGGAGACTGAAGATTCACAGTCAAAAAAGTGATGATTTACAATTTTTTCAATACTGTTACAAGAAATATGATTGGTGGCACTAATTGGCTAGTGGGCCTGGCACACAGGCTGGCAGGCAGGAGGAAAGTGCAATTCAATGGCACAAGCAAACTGATGATTCACAATCTAACAATTTTTAATTTTAAATATTAACAATACTGTTACAGCAAATATGATTGGTGTAACTAGTTGGCAAGTGGGCCTGGCACACAGACTGGCAGGCAGGCAGGAGGAAACTGCAATTCAATGGCACTAATAGACTGAAGATTCACAGTCCAAAAAGTTATGATTTAAAAAAAAATTCAATACAGTTACAAGAAATATGATTGTTGGCACTAGTTGGCTAGTGGGCCTGGCACACACGCTGGCAGGCAGGAGGAAAGTGCAATTCAATGGCACGAGCAAACTGATGATTCACAATCTAAGAATTTTTTATTTTAAATATTAACAATACTGTTACAACAAATATGATTGGTGTAACTATTTGGCAAGTGGGCCTGGCACACAGGCTGGCAGGCAGGAGGAAAGTGCAATTCAATGGCACTAGCAAACTGGTGATTCACAGTCAAAAAAGTTATGATTTACAATTTTTTCAATACTGTTACAAGAAATATGATTGTTGGCACTAGTTGGCTAGTGGGCCTGGCACACACGCTGGCAGGCAGGAGGAAAGTGCAATTCAATGGCACGAGAAAACTGATGATTCACAATCTAACAATTTTTAATTTTAAATATTAACAATACTGTTACAACAACTATGATTGGTGTAACTAGTTGGTAAGTGGGCCTGGCACACAGGCTGGCAGGCAGGAGGAAACTGCAATTCAATGGCACTAGGAGACTGAAGATTCACAGTCAAAAAAGTTATGATTTAAAAAAATTCTATACTGTTACAAGAAATATGATTGGTGGCTCTAGTGGCTAGTGGGCCTGGCACACACGCTGGCAGGCAGGAGGAAAGTGCAATTCAATGGCACGAGCAAACTGATGATTCACAATCTAACAATTTTTAATTTTAAATATTAACAATACTGTTACAACAACTATGATTGGTGTAACTAGATGGAAAGTGGGCCTGGCACACAGGCTGGCAGGCAGGAGGAAACTGCAATTCAATGGCACTAGGTGACTGAAGCTTCGCAGTCAAAAATGTTATAAATTAAAAAAAATTCAATACTGTTACAAGAAATATGATTGTTGGCACTAGTTGGCTAGTGGGCCTGGCACACAGGCTGGCAGGCAGGAGGAAACTGCAATTCAATGGCACGAGCAAACTGATGATTCACAATCTAACCATTTTTAATTTTAAATATTAACAATACTGTTACAACAAATATGATTGGTGTAACTAGTTGGCAAGTGGGCCTGGCACACAGGCTGGCAGGCAGGAGGACACTGCAATTGAATGGCACTAGGAGACTGAAGATTCACAGTCCAAAAAGTTTGATTTACATTTTTTTCAATACAGTTACAAGAAATATGATTGTTGGCACTAGTTGGCTAGTGGGCCTGGCACACACGCTGGCAGGCAGGAGGAAACTGCAATTCAATGGCACTAGCAAACTGATGATTCACAATCTAAGAATTTTTTATTTTAAATATTAACAATACTGTTACAACAAATATGATTGGTGTAACTATTTGGCAAGTGGGCCTGGCACACAGGCTGGCAGGCAGGAGGAAACTGCAATTCAATGGCACTAGCAAACTGGTGATTCACAGTCAAAAAAGTTATGATTTACAATTTTTTCAATACTGTTACAAGAAATATGATTGGTGGCACTAATTGGCTAGTGGGCCTGGCACACACGCTGGCAGGTAGGAGGAAAGTGCAATTCAATGGCACGAGAAAACTGATGATTCACAATCTAACAATTTTTAATTTTAAATATTAACAATACTGTTACAGCAAATATGATTGGTGTAACTAGTTGGCAAGTGGGCCTGGCACACAGACTGGCAGGCAGGCAGGAGGAAACTGCAATTCAATGGCACTAATAGACTGAAGATTCACAGTCCAAAAAGTTATGATTTAAAAAAATTCAATACAGTTACAAGAAATATGATTGTTGGCACTAGTTGGCTAGTGGGCCTGGCACACACGCTGGCAGGCAGGAGGAAAGTGCAATTCAATGGCACGAGCAAACTGATGATTCACAATCTAAAAATTTTTTATTTTAAATTTTAACAATACTGTTACAACAAATATGATTGGTGTAACTATTTGGCAAGTGGGCCTGGCACACAGGCTGGCAGGCAGGAGGAAACTGCAATTCAATGGCACTAGCAAACTGGTGATTCACAGTCAAAAAAGTTATGATTTACAATTTTTTCAATACTGTTACAAGAAATATGATTGGTGGCACTAATTGGCTAGTGGGCCTGGCACACACGCTGGCAGGCAGGAGGAAAGTGCAATTCAATGGCACGAGAAAACTGATGATTCACAATCTAAACAATTTTTAATTTTAAATATTAACAATACTGTTACAACAACTATGATTGGTGTAACTAGTTGGTAAGTGGGCCTGGCACACAGGCTGGCAGGCAGGAGGAAACTGCAATTCAATGGCACTAGGAGACTGAAGATTCACAGTCAAAAAAGTTATGATTTAAAAAAATTCTATACTGTTACAAGAAATATGATTGGTGGCAGTAGTGGCTAGTGGGTCTGGCGCACACACTGGCAGGCAGGAGGAAAGTGCAATTCAATGGCACGAGCAAACTGATGATTCACAATCTAACAATTTTTAATTTTAAATATTAACAATACTGTTACAACAATTATGATTGGTGTAACTAGTTGGCAAGTCGGCCTGGCACGCAGGCTGGCAGGCAGGAGGAAACTGCAATTCAATGGCACTAGGAGACTCAAGATTCACAGTAAAAAAAGTTATGATTTAAAAAAAATTCAATACTGTTACAAGAAATATGATTGGTGGCACTAGTTGGCTAGTGGGCCTGGCACACAGGCTGGCAGGCAGGAGGAAACTGCAATTCAATGGCACGAGCAAACTGATGATTCACAATCTAACCATTTTTAATTTTAAATATTAACAATACTGTTACAACAAATATGATTGGTGTAACTAGTTGGCAAGTGGGCCTGGCACACAGGCTGGCAGGCAGGAGGACACTGCAATTGAATGGCACTAGGAGACTGAAGATTCACAGTCCAAAAAGTTATGATTTACATTTTTTTCAATACAGTTACAAGAAATATGATTGTTGGCACTAGTTGGCTAGTGGGCCTGGCACACACGCTGGCAGGCAGGAGGAAACTGCAATTCAATGGCACTAGCAAACTGATGATTCACAATCTAAGATTTTTTTTTAAATATTAACAATACTGTTACAACAAATATGATTGGTGTAACTAGTTGGCAAGTGTGCCTGGCACACAGGCTGGCAGGCAGGAGGAAACTGCAATTCAATGGCACTAGTAGACTGAAGATTCACAGTCAAAAAAATTATGATTTACAATTTTTTCAATACTGTTACAAGAAATATGATTGGTGGCACTAATTGGCTAGTGGGCCTGGCACACAGGCTGGCAGGCAGGAGGAAAGTGCAATTCAATGGCACAAGCAAACTGATGATTCACAATCTAACAATTTTTAATTTTAAATATTAACAATACTGTTACAACAAATATGATTGGTGTAACTAGTTGGCAAGTGGGCCTGGCACACAGGCTGGCAGGCAGGCAGGAGGAAACTGCAATTCAATGGCACTAATAGACTGAAGATTCACAATCCAAAAAGTTATGATTTAAAAAAAATTCAATACAGTTACAAGAAATATGATTGTTGGCACTAGTTGGCTAGTGGGCCTGGCACACACGCTGGCAGGCAGGAGGAAAGTGCAATTCAATGGCACGAGCAAACTGATGATTCACAATCTAACAATTTTTTATTTTAAATATTAACAATACTGTTACAACAAATATGATTGGTGTAACTATTTGGCAAGTGGGCCTGGCACACAGGCTGGCAGGCAGGAGGAAACTGCAATTCAATGGCACTAGCAAACTGGTGATTCACAGTCAAAAAAGTTATGATTTACAATTTTTTCAATACTGTTACAAAAATATGATTGGTGGCACTAATTGGCTAGTGGGCCTGGCACACACGCTGGCAGGCAGGAGGAAACTGCAATTCAATGGCACTAGGAGACTGAAGATTCACAGTCAAAAAAGTTATGATTTTAAAAAATTCTATACTGTTACAAGAAATATGATTGGTAGCTCTAGTGGCTAGTGGGCCTGGCACACACGCTGGCAGGCAGGAGGAAAGTGCAATTCAATGGCACGAGCAAACTGATGATTCACAATCTAACAATTTTTAATTTTAAATATTAACAATACTGTTACACCAATTATGATTGGTGTAACTAGTTGGCAAGTCGGCCTGGCACACAGGCTGGCAGGCAGGAGGAAACTGCAATTCAATGGCACTAGGAGACTCAAGATTCACAGTCAAAAATTATGATTTAAAAAAAATTCAATACTGTTACAACTAATATGATTGGTGGCACTAGTTGGATAGTGGGCCTGGCACACACGCTGGCAGGCAGGAGGAAACTGCAATGGCACTATCAAACTGATGATTCACAATCTAATCTAACAATTTTTAATTTTAAATATTAACAATACTGTTACAACAAATATGATTGGTGTAACTAGTTGGCAAGTGGGCCTGGCACACATGCTGGCAGGCAGGAGGAAACTGCAATTCAATGGCACTAGGAGACTGAAGATTCACAGTCAAAAAAGTTAGGATTTAAAAAAATTCAATAATGTTACAACTAATATGATTGGTGGCACTAGTTGGCTAGTGGGCCTGGCACACACGCTGGCAGGCAGGAGGAAACTGCTATTTAATGGCACTAGCAAACTGATTATTCAAAATCTAACAATTTTTAATTTTAAATATTAACAATACTGTTACAAACAAATAAGATTGGTGTAACTAGTTGGCAAGTGGGTCTGGCACACAGGCTGACGTGCAGGATGAACTGCAATTCAATGGCACTAGGACACTGAAGATTCACAGAAAAATGTTATGATTTAAAAAAATTTCAATACTGTTACAAAAAATATGATTAGTGGCACTAGTTGGCTAGTGGGCCTGGCACACACGCTGGCAGGCAGGAGGAAACTGCAATTCAATGGCACGAGCAAACTGATGATTCACAATCTAGCAATTTTTTATTTTAAATATTAACAATACTGTTACAACAAATATGATTGGTGTAACTAGTTGGCAAGTGGGCCTGGCACACACGCTGGCAGGCAGGCAACTGCAATTAAGTAACAATAGCAGAATGATGTAACAGTTTGTTTTTTTAAAAAGTTACAAAAATGTTACAACAGATAGGAGTAATAGCACTCAGGATAGAACTAGGCACAGTATGTGCTGGCAGCCTAACACACAGGCTGGCACTAGTGGTGGCAGGCTGGCCTGTGAACTAATATTAAATAACACTCGAAGAGTGATGTAAAAGTTTTTTTTACAAAATTTAATGTTATGTTACAACAGATAGGAGTCGTGGACTGGCACTGAGGATGGAAGTAGGCACAGTATATGCTGCCAGCCTGACACACAGGCTGGCACTAATGGCAGCCTGGCTGGCCTGGCAACTAAAATTTAATAACACTAGAAGAGGACTAATGTTAAAAATAATTCCACCAGATATAAGTGGTGGAAAAAAAAAATGTAATCTGTGTAACACTATATGATGTGGGCCAGAAACACACAGGCCTGATGGAAAAAGAAATTAAATTACACTAGCAAGATTATTTAAAAAAAAAATTAACTTTAAAAGAATGTAAAGCAGATATGAGTCGTGGCTGGTAGGTAGGGCAGCAATTTACCACAGTATGCTGTGTAAGTGAGAAACACACAGGCCTGATAGAAAATTAAATTAGATTACACTAGCAAAATAATTTAAAAGTTTTTCTTTTAAATTTAAAATAATGTTAAGCAGATATGAGTGGTGGCACTGGCTGGCTGCTACGTAGGGCAGCAATTAACAACAATATGCTCTGTAAGTCAGATACACACAGGCCTGATAGAAAATAAAATTAGATTACACTAGCAAAATGATTTAAAGATTTTTTTTTAATTTAAAGAAAAAGGTTAAGCACATATGAGTCGTGGCTGATAGCCTTGGAAGGGCAGCAATTAAAAACAGTAGGCTCTGTAAGTCAGATACACACAGGCCTGATAGAAAATAAAATTAAATTACACTAGCAAAATGATTTAAAGTTTTTTTTTTTTATTTAAAGTAAAAGGTTAAGCACATATGAGTCGTGGCTGCTAGCCTTGGTAAGGCAGCAATTAACAACAGTAGGCTCTGTAAGTCAGATACACACAGGCCTGATAGAAAATAAAATTAGATTACACTAGCAAAATGATTTAAAGTTTTTTTTGGGGAATTTAATAAAAAGGTTAAACACATATGAGTCGTGGCTGATAGACTAGGGAGGGCAGTTATTAAACACAGTATGCTCTGTAAGTCAGCAAAACACTAGCAAAATGATTTAAAAGTTTTTTTTAAAAATTTAAAATAAGGTTAAGCAGATATGAGTGGTGGCTGGCACAGAGCAATTAACCAAAATACTGAAAAAAACTGAAGTATATGCTGTGTGAGCCTGAGAGACACAGGCCTGATAGAAAATGAAAATAAATTACACTAGCAAAATAATTTCAAATTTTTGTTGGTTAAATTTAAACTAATGTTAAGCAGATATCAGTGGTGGCACTAATCACAGTATATGCTGTGAGCCTCACACACAGGCTGAAAGCCAGGCAAATGCAAATAAAAATACAAAGAAAAAAAAAAAAAAACGACTGAAGTTATAGCCCTAAAAAGGGCTTTTTGGGGTGCTGTCCTTGCAGCATAGATGAGATGAGTCCTTCAGGACTGTAGTGGACACTAAATACACTAGCCTAGCTATCTATTTCCCTATAATGTCAGCAGCAGCAACACAAAAGGTCCTCTCACTAAGAAAGCAAGGTCGTAATGAGTCTAAAATGGCTGCTGCCAAGAAGCTGGGAGGGCTGTGAGGGAGTGTCTGATGCGATTGGCTCTAATGTGTCAGAAGGCTGTGACATACAGGGTCAAAGTTTCCTCAATGATGACACATAGGGGGCAGATCGAACATCGCATATGTTCGCCAGTAGCGGCGAACGCGAACAAGCTAAGTTCACGGTGACCTGTTTGCGGGCGAACAGTTCGGGACATCACTATTCCTGAATGCTGTTCCTGACTCAAGTCTTCACATTTCTGGAATTACTAAGAAGTATCTTTTTCTTTGTTTATCTGTGTACATAGGTATGTCTATTCTTTTTGTTTTTATTTTTCAAGTAAACGTTCACTTGTATTTTTTCTACTTTGCTGGTACTTTTTATACCGTCTTACCTAATCAGCTGTTCTCAGTTTCCTCCTTGTAACAGACAGCTGCTGTGATTCAGCTGTTACCTTCGTAACAAGACTTTCTTCCGCATTATGGCGTGGACGCCACCGTATGTGCATGAAGCGGATTCACTCTTCAGCTTGCCCTGTGTTCTAACCCGCAGTCTAACAGCTCCTTCACTTCTGTCTTTATCTACGAATAATTTGTAAGTACAGATTTCCTTATTTATATTGACTTAGGAGAACTCTGAGCCTTCATTCATAACCAACTTTCTATAGTCATTTTTGGGAATATTGATCTTCAGCGTTTTTCTGTAATTCTTGTTAGATTTGTGTCAATATTTGATCAAACATTATTGCGCAGTCTCACTTCAACATGCATCAAAGATATCTGCAGTATCTTATAATTTTAGCATCATTTCTTTATATATATCCAGTATATTATGTTTAGGGATATGTAATCTTCTCTGAACACTAATACTGAATATTTCAGACTAATTGCTACTAAACATCTGTCAGATCAGTATTAACTTCTGAGTTTGTTCTTAGCTACAATACATTTCTTATTTATATTATGTGTGCAAGGTTTATCATTTCCACAATAATCCAATCCTTTCTACTCTCAAGAGTAATTACAAAATATCAAGCCATACATAATGGATCCTGCTGAGCTAACTAACCATATGCATAATCTTTCTCAAAGGGTAGATTTGCTCTCCCAGGGATTAAGTGAGTTACAAATACAAAATGAAACGCTAAGGAATGTAATCAAAGACACAGTAACATCCAAAGTTAAAGGGACACTCAGGTTAAATTAAATTTTCATGATTCAGATACAGCATGTAATTTTAAACAACTTTCCAATTTACTTCCATTAAAAAAAATGTGCACAGTCTTTTATATTTACAATTTTTGAGTCACCAGATCCTACTGAGCATGTGCAAGAATTCACAGACTATACTTATATGCATTTGTGATTGGCTGATTGCTATCACATGGTACAAGGGGAGTGGAAATATACATAACTTTGAAATTTGTTATAAAAAAATCTACTACTCATTTGAAGTTCAGACTAAGTGCTATTGCATTGTCTTGTTATCTTGCATTTGTTGATTATGCAAATCTAATGTGTTGACAGGTCCTTTAATACTACTGATATTCCTCCTGAACCTAATGTCAGTCCTCCTGAAAAATTTTATGGAGATAGATCTCAGTTCAGAGACTTTAAAAATGCCTGCTTATCTGATGTTTACATTAAAACCTAATAGTTACCCTACAAATAAACATAAGGTTTTATCAGTCATATCTTACTTAAGGGCTGATCCAAGGTCCTGGGCCAACATATATTTTGAAACTAACGATCCTTTATTAAATTCAATTGAAGAATTCTTTGCCCCTATGGCATTACTTTATGATGACCCATTGAAACAGGTTACAGCAGAAAATGCAATGAGAGCTCTAAAGCAATTAAAAAGATCAGTTGAAGATTATATCGCTGAATTTAAGAAATGGTCAAAACAGAGTCAGTGGAACAATGTTTCACTTAAAAATCAACATAGACTTAGATTATCAGAAGCATTGAAAGACGAATTGGCAAGGGTAGAATTACCTGATATGTTGGAGGCATTAATGACCTTAACCATCACTATAGATTGAAGACTCTGGGAAAGGAGAAAAGAAAAAGCTTTCCCAGAACCATTTAAACCTAAGTATACACCAACAGCTGATTATCCATCTATTAAGTTTAAGGAAGAACCTATGGAAATTGGATTTGTTAAGGGCCCCTTGAGACCTGAAGAAAAGGCAAGAAGGAGCCTAAATAATCTATGTTTATATTGTGCTGCAAAATCACATGAAGTCAAGGATTGTCCAATTCTCGCAATGGGGTCTATTTATTATGTGTCTGTCCGACATGATCCGATCAGCGGATCATGTCAGACAGACATCACTGAATGCGAAGAGCAATACGCTCTTGTGAACTGCTGGTGCAATGCCGCCCCCTGCAGATTTGTGGCCAATCGGCTGCTAGCGGGGGTGTCAATCAACCCGATCGTATTTGATCGGATTGAATTGTGGCAATGTCTGTCCGCCTCCTCAGAGCAGACGGACAGGTTATGGAACAGCGGTCTTTAGACCACTGCTTCATAACTGGTGTTTCTGGCGAGCCTGAAGGCTCACCAGAAACACGGACCCTCAAGTTCCATACGGAGCTTGATAGATAGGTCCCTAAGTCTAAAAAAAGGTAAAATTAAAATTTATTTTCTAATAATGTTCTATCATCTCATTATTGCCAACTTTTTATCTCCCTACAGTGGGACCAACGTCTGATTAAGCTCCACCCTCCAACCCCCACCGACCATGCACGAATTCTAGGCGTCATCCTGGACTCATCGCTCTCCATGGACCTGCAAATCAGCGGCGTCTCTTCTGCATGCTTCCACACACTTCACCTGCTGCGAAAGATCTTCAAATGGATCCCAACCGAGACCAGGAAGACTGTCACTCACGCCCTCGTCAGCAGCCGACTGGACTATGGTAACGCACTCTACGCCGGCACCACCACCAAGCTCCAAAAGAGACTACAGCGCATCCAGAACGCCTCGGCCAGACTAATCCTTGACATCCCTCATCAATGCCACATCACCAAACACCTGCGGGACCTGCACTGGCTCCCCATCAACAAAAGAATAACCTTCAAGCTTCTCACCCATGCATTCAAGGCCCTCCACAACATCGGTCCCAAATACTTGAACCACCGTGTTACCTTCTACACCCCTGCCAGACAACTTTGATCAGCCGACCAAGCCCTCGCAGTCATCCCTCGCATCAGGAAAACCACAGCGGGAGGCAGATCCTTCTCTCACCTGGCATCCAAGACTTGGAACACCCTCCCGCTCCACCTCAGACAAGCTACTGCCTTAACTAAGTTCAGAAAGGACCTCAAGACCTGGCTCTTCGACTGAACTGCAACGCTCAACACCTTGAGACCCTTACGAGTGAATAGCTGCGCTTTTCAAGAACCCAATAGATAGATAGATAGATAGATAGATAGATAGATAGATAGATAGATAGATAGATAGATAGATAGATAGAAAGATTAAGCTGAACACCATTATCGAATCTGGAGCATCAGGATTGTTTATAGATTCCACTGTTGTAGCTAAGAATACAATTCCCACTGTTAATAAAATCAATCCTGTGGTCCTTCGTGTTTTTGATGGTACATCATCTTCCAATGGACCTATAACTCACACTACTATACCATTACTAGTCAGTACGGACTCATAGGTCATAGAGAGTTTATAACTTTTGACATAACATCATCACTCCTTTTTCCTATCGTAATAGGTCTTACATGGTTACAGCTACACCAACCCACCATTAACTGGAGTAATCTCACTCTGTCCTTAGATTCCACCTATTGTAATTCAACTTGTTATCCAAGTGTTTCACTTTTAGAAACTAATGAGAATAGCATCCCTATTGTATATAATGATTTTTAGGATGTATTCAGTAAAAAAGAGGCAGAGTTACTGCCTCTGCATAGAACATATGATTATCCTATAGACCTCTTACACTGGGCACCTATTCCTTATGGACATATCTACCTTCTGTCACAGCCAGAATTACTCCATCTGAAAGATTATATTGAAGAAAATCTTAGAAAGGGATTTATAAGACCATCCACGTCACCTGCTGGGGCAGGGATTTTTTTTGTCAGGAAAAAAAAACATACCTTAAGGCCAATCATAGATTATCATAAACTAAATAAAGTTACCATTAAAAATAGATATCCCCTTCCACTCTTTCCGGAGTTAATAGAACGACTAAGTACTGCTAAAATTTATACAAAACTAGATCTTAGGGGAGCTTATAATTTAATAAGGATACGTACAGGTGATGAGTGGCTTACGGCTTTCCGTACAAGGTATGGACTCTATGAAAATACTGTGATGCCATTCGGGCTATGTAATGCCCCCGCCACTTTTCAAAACTTCATTAATGATATTTTCCGTGACATTCTTGATGTTTATATGATCATATAAACAGATGACATACTAATTTATTCAGACTCATTACATGAACACATCAACCATGTTAGGACAGTTCTATCCAGGTTAAAAAGTCATCACCTATATGCAAAAGCAGAAAAATTTATTTTCCATTCTAAAGACATATCTTTCCTAGGTTACAGGATTAAACCATTAGATGTTCAAATGGAAGATAATAAAGTTTCAGCAGTTACTAACTGGCCTACTCCTACATCTAAGAAACATGTTAAAAAAAATTTAGATTTCTCTTATTTTTAACAAAAATATATTAAAGGATTTTCGAGTATCGTCAAACCATTGAACTGTTTAACAGGGGAAAATGTTCCATTTCGTTGGTCTAAAGAAGCACAGAGTTACTTTGATCTTCTAAAAAAAAGATTTACTACAGCCCCAATCCTACATTTTCCAGATCCGAATCTTCAGTTAGTATGTACTAGAGGTAGATGCTTCTGATGTAGCAATAGGAGCTATACTCTCACAATGATTTTCAGTGAAACAAATTCTACATCCAGTAGCATTTTATTCCAAATGTATGTCTCAGGCTGAATTTAACTACCCAACTGGGGAAAAAGAGCTTTTAGCTATAAAATCTTCATTAGAACATTTTTAGAAGGAACAAAGCATCCAATCCTTATCTATACAGATCATTAGAATCTAGAGTATTTAACCAAACTTTATCTGCAAGACAAGTCCGGTGGAGTTTATATTTTTCTAGGTTTCATTTTCTTATCATATACAGACCAGGAGTTAAAAATGGAAAAGCAGATGCTTTTTCTGGACAGTTAGATCCTATTAAACAAGTAACAACTCCCTCTACTGTAATACCCCAACATCATTTCATTGCACAAGTTTCAGAATATCTTCAATCTATACGCTCCGCAAAAGAAAATGATCCATCACTTCCTACATTATCTCTTGAAAAGGAAACAGATTAAGTTTTCTATCACAATAAACTAATATACATAACTCCTTCATTACAACTGTTAATGTTAGAATTAGTTCATGATTCACTTTTAAGTGGGCATCCATGTATGAGTAAGACTCTTGAACTTCTACAAAGAAGTTTTTGGTGGCCAAAAATGCCTCAAACAATAAAGAAATATATTGAATCTTGCCCAATTTGTATCAAGACCAAACCAGATCTAAATAGACCCTATGGACTCCTTATGTCCTTACCTATGCTGGATAGACCCTGGAAAGAAATAGCAATGGATTTCATAGTTGATCTACCTCCATCCTCAAATTACACAACCATTTTAGTAGTTGTAAGTTGTGCTTACTAAAATAGAAAAAAAAATAGAAAAAAAAAATAGAAAAAAAAAGATAAAAGAACTTTGGGTATTAGATAGAATGTAGATACTGTTGAATTGAGAGACACTAAATGTTACAAAAAACTAAGTCACAAACCATCACAGGAAATTCTACAAAAGTATGCAAACATTATTGTAAATGCAAACAATAATGGATTACTTACCCCCAAGGAAATTAAATTCTTAAAGGTAACCAATCCAACAGTATCAACATTCTATCTAATACCCAAAGTTCAAAAAGATTTACAAAATCCACCAGGGCGCCCGATAGTCTCGGGAATAAACTGCTTAAAGGGACACTGAACCCAAATTTTTTCTTTTGTAATTCAGAAAGAGCGTGCAATTTTAAGCAACTTTCTAATTTGCTCCTATTATCAATTTTTCTTCGTTCTCTTGCTATCATTATTTGAAAAAAGAAGGTATCTAAGCTTTTTTTTGGTTTCAGTACTGGCATCTAAACTTACATTCTTGCATTTCAAATAAAGATACCAAGAGAATGAAGAAAATTTGATAATAGGAGTAAATTAGAAAGTTGCTTAAAATTTCATGCTCAATCTGAATCACGAAAGAAAATTTTTGGGTACAGTGTCCCTTTAAGTGAAAAAGCTAGCCAATTCGTTGACCTGAGACTAAGAGAATATTTATACCAATTACCATCCTTTTTGAAAGACACCACAGATGTACTTAAACAACAACATCACATATGGGTGGAGAAGGATACTTGGTTAGTAACGGCAGATGTTGAGTCCCTTTATACAAGCATACATCATGAACTGGGACTTAAAGCAGTCAAAAGCCTTTTACAAATGGGATCAGAAAAAGAAATGGAACATGACTAATGTATATTGAGATTGTTGAGTTTTGTATTACATAATAATTGCTTCACATTTGACCATGCTTTCTACCTCCAAATAAGAGGTACCGCAATGGGTACCGCATGCGCACCAATTTACACCAACCTATTTTTAGATTGGTGGAAACAGAACTATGTTTTCTCAGGTGCTAATAATGAATACATCAGTAAAATACCTATATGGTTGCGTTATATAGATGATGTGCTTTTCCTTTGGGAGGGCACTAAAGATGAACTTGATATCTTCCTTAAACATCTCAACCAAAATGATTTAAACATAAAATTAACATATGAAGCTAGCAAAACTAAAATCTCCTTCTTGTATTTAGAAATCACAAAGGAATTGCTCAACAGCAGAGAAATACCAAATAAGAGCAAAATAATTGAAATACAGATTGTTCCAAAGAGGTTACAGAAAAAGAGCAAAATCCACCCCAAGACAACAGTTATTGAACCCCAAAAAACGATAACAAGATCCACAAGAAGTTGTCAGATTCATCACTACATATAACTCTCAAGCAGCAGAAGTTATCAATATTCTACAAGAACTCTGGCATGTTCTGAAATCTGACCAAATATTATCAACTATACTGGGAGATAGAATACAAGTGGGCTACAGAAGGGCACCTAATCTGAAGGACATAATTAGTCCCAGTCATGTAAAAGGAAGTAGAACCAAAACACAACTAAAACATGGCTCCTTTAAATGTGGTACGTGTAGTACTTGCAGCTTCATGAAGAAATCTATAACAGACTGTTTTGGTAAGACACACGATATCAAGGCTCATATAGACTGTACTACTGAAGGAGTAATTTATGTACTCCAATGCAACTGTAAAAAATTATATGTAGGTATGACTACTAGGAGAATAAGAGTTAGATTACAAGAACGTCTGAGAAATATAAAAAATGCGGACAAAGACAAACAAGCCAGCAAAACTATCACCTCGGTTGCCAGATGCTTTCTAGAAACTCACAAATCTAAACAATCGGATTTAAAATGTTGGGGCATTCAAAAATCTGACTTAGGCATAAGAGGTGGCAATATAGAACCATTTCTATTAAGAGCTGAAAGTAGATATTTCTACTCAACTCAGTCCAACCATTTGGACTAAACGAGCAGAATAACTTTGTGCCATTCCTTTAAACATGACCTATACTAGTGTCTCCAATCCCACCTATATATCTTTAATAAAATATATTTTTTATGGATGCCCAAATCATATGATAATCAATACACTTTAACTGAATTATCATAAAGATTATATTGTGCTGATAGTGCTAGGCAATGTGAACTCATAGATGTATATGCCTAAGCTATATTACTTTAAGATAGCACTGCGCCGTTAGCACCATATATTTTGGACTCATAGATGCGGATATTACTAAGTATGATGCTAATAAATTTATTTAACTAGCTAAGAAATTCATTGAGTTCCATCAGATGTATATTATATTTAGATACTATATAAATCTGTTTTAGTATAATATTTGACCAATGTCACAAATTATGCACAGACGGACAGGTTATGGAACAGCGGTCTTTAGACCACTGCTTCATAACTGGTGTTTCTGGCGAGCCTGAAGGCTCACCAGAAACACGGACCCTCAAGTTCCATACGGAGCTTGATAGATAGGTCCCTAAGTCTAAAAAAAGGTAAAATTCAAATTTATTTTCTAATAATGTTCTATCATCTCATTATTGCCAACTTTTTATCTCCCTACAGTGGGACCAACGTCTGATTAAGCTCCACCCTCCAACCCCCACCGACCATGCACGAATTCTAGGCGTCATCCTGGACTCATCGCTCTCCATGGACCTGCAAATCAGCGGCGTCTCTTCTGCATGCTTCCACACACTTCACCTGCTGCGAAAGATCTTCAAATGGATCCCAACCGAGACCAGGAAGACTGTCACTCACGCCCTCGTCAGCAGCCGACTGGACTATGGTAACGCACTCTACGCCGGCACCACCACCAAGCTCCAAAAGAGACTACAGCGCATCCAGAACGCCTCGGCCAGACTAATCCTTGACATCCCTCATCAATGCCACATCACCAAACACCTGCGGGACCTGCACTGGCTCCCCATCAACAAAAGAATAACCTTCAAGCTTCTCACCCATGCATTCAAGGCCCTCCACAACATCGGTCCCAAATACTTGAACCACCGTGTTACCTTCTACACCCCTGCCAGACAACTTTGATCAGCCGACCAAGCCCTCGCAGTCATCCCTCGCATCAGGAAAACCACAGCGGGAGGCAGATCCTTCTCTCACCTGGCATCCAAGACTTGGAACACCCTCCCGCTGCACCTCAGACAAGCTACTGCCTTAACTAAGTTCAGAAAGGACCTCAAGACCTGGCTCTTCGACTGAACTGCAACGCTCAACACCTTGAGACCCTTACGAGTGAATAGCTGCGCTTTTCAAGAACCCAATAGATAGATAGATAGATAGATAGATAGAAAGATTAAGCTGAACACCATTATCGAATCTGGAGCATCAGGATTGTTTATAGATTCCACTGTTGTAGCTAAGAATACAATTCCCACTGTTAATAAAATCAATCCTGTGGTCCTTCGTGTTTTTGATGGTACATCATCTTCCAATGGACCTATAACTCACACTACTATACCATTACTAGTCAGTACGGACTCATAGGTCATAGAGAGTTTATAACTTTTGACATAACATCATCACTTCTTTTTCCTATCGTAATAGGTCTTACATGGTTACAGCTACACCAACCCACCATTAACTGGAGTAATCTCACTCTGTCCTTAGATTCCACCTATTGTAATTCAACTTGTTATCCAAGTGTTTCACTTTTAGAAACTAATGAGAATAGCATCCCTATTGTATATAATGATTTTTAGGATGTATTCAGTAAAAAAGAGGCAGAGTTACTGCCTCTGCATAGAACATATGATTATCCTATAGACCTCTTACACTGGGCACCTATTCCTTATGGACATATCTACCTTCTGTCACAGCCAGAATTACTCCATCTGAAAGATTATATTGAAGAAAATCTTAGAAAGGGATTTATAAGACCATCCACGTCACCTGCTGGGGCAGGGATTTTTTTTGTCAGGAAAAAAAAACATACCTTAAGGCCAATCATAGATCATATATAAATAAATAAAGTTACCATTAAAAATAGATATCCCCTTCCACTCTTTCCGGAGTTAATAGAACGACTAAGTACTGCTAAAATTTATACAAAACTAGATCTTAGGGGAGCTTATAATTTAATAAGGATACGTACAGGTGATGAGTGGCTTACGGCTTTCCGTACAAGGTATGGACTCTATGAAAATACTGTGATGCCATTCGGGCTATGTAATGCCCCCGCCACTTTTCAAAACTTCATTAATGATATTTTCCGTGACATTCTTGATGTTTATATGATCATATAAACAGATGACATACTAATTTATTCAGACTCATTACATGAACACATCAACCATGTTAGGACAGTTCTATCCAGGTTAAAAAGTCATCACCTATATGCAAAAGCAGAAAAATTTATTTTCCATTCTAAAGACATATCTTTCCTAGGTTACAGGATTAAACCATTAGATGTTCAAATGGAAGATAATAAAGTTTCAGCAGTTACTAACTGGCCTACTCCTACATCTAAGAAACATGTTAAAAAAAATTTAGATTTCTCTTATTTTTAACAAAAATATATTAAAGGATTTTCGAGTATCGTCAAACCATTGACCTGTTTAACAGGGGAAAATGTTCCATTTCGTTGGTCTAAAGAAGCACAGAGTTACTTTGATCTTCTAAAAAAAAGATTTACTACAGCCCCAATCCTACATTTTCCAGATCCGAATCTTCAGTTAGTATGTACTAGAGGTAGATGCTTCTGATGTAGCAATAGGAGCTATACTCTCACAATGATTTTCAGTGAAACAAATTCTACATCCAGTAGCATTTTATTCCAAATGTATGTCTCAGGCTGAATTTAACTACCCAACTGGGGAAAAAGAGCTTTTAGCTATAAAATCTTCATTAGAACATTTTTAGAAGGAACAAAGCATCCAATCCTTATCTATACAGATCATTAGAATCTAGAGTATTTAACCAAACTTTATCTGCAAGACAAGTCCGGTGGAGTTTATATTTTTCTAGGTTTCATTTTCTTATCATATACAGACCAGGAGTTAAAAATGGAAAAGCAGATGCTTTTTCTGGACAGTTAGATCCTATTAAACAAGTAACAACTCCCTCTACTGTAATACCCCAACATCATTTCATTGCACAAGTTTCAGAATATCTTCAATCTATACGCTCCGCACAAGAAAATGATCCATCACTTCCTACATTATCTCTTGAAAAGGAAACAGATTAAGTTTTCTATCACAATAAACTAATATACATAACTCCTTCATTACAACTGTTAATGTTAGAATTAGTTCATGATTCACTTTTAAGTGGGCATCCATGTATGAGTAAGACTCTTGAACTTCTACAAAGAAGTTTTTGGTGGCCAAAAATGCCTCAAACAATAAAGAAATATATTGAATCTTGCCCAATTTGTATCAAGACCAAACCAGATCTAAATAGACCCTATGGACTCCTTATGTCCTTACCTATGCTGGATAGACCCTGGAAAGAAATAGCAATGGATTTCATAGTTGATCTACCTCCATCCTCAAATTACACAACCATTTTAGTAGTTGTAAGTTGTGCTTACTAAAATAGAAAAAAAAATAGAAAAAAAAAATAGAAAAAAAAAGATAAAAGAACTTTGGGTATTAGATAGAATGTAGATACTGTTGAATTGAGAGACACTAAATGTTACAAAAAACTAAGTCACAAACCATCACAGGAAATTCTACAAAAGTATGCAAACATTATTGTAAATGCAAACAATAATGGATTACTTACCCCCAAGGAAATGAAATTCTTAAAGGTAACCAATCCAACAGTATCAACATTCTATCTAATACCCAAAGTTCAAAAAGATTTACAAAATCCACCAGGGCGCCCGATAGTCTCGGGAATAAACTGCTTAAAGGGACACTGAACCCAAATTTTTTCTTTTGTAATTCAGAAAGAGCGTGCAATTTTAAGCAACTTTCTAATTTGCTCCTATTATCAATTTTTCTTCGTTCTCTTGCTATCATTATTTGAAAAAAGAAGGTATCTAAGCTTTTTTTTGGTTTCAGTACTGGCATCTAAACTTACATTCTTGCATTTCAAATAAAGATACCAAGAGAATGAAGAAAATTTGATAATAGGAGTAAATTAGAAAGTTGCTTAAAATTTCATGCTCAATCTGAATCACGAAAGAAAATTTTTGGGTACAGTGTCCCTTTAAGTGAAAAAGCTAGCCAATTCATTGACCTGAGACTAAGAGAATATTTATACCAATTACCATCCTTTTTGAAAGACACCACAGATGTACTTAAACAACAACATCACATATGGGTGGAGAAGGATACTTGGTTAGTAACGGCAGATGTTGAGTCCCTTTATACAAGCATACATCATGAACTGGGACTTAAAGCAGTCAAAAGCCTTTTACAAATGGGATCAGAAAAAGAAATGGAACATGACTAATGTATATTGAGATTGTTGAGTTTTGTATTACATAATAATTGCTTCACATTTGACCATGCTTTCTACCTCCAAATAAGAGGTACCGCAATGGGTACCGCATGCGCACCAATTTACACCAACCTATTTTTAGATTGGTGGAAACAGAACTATGTTTTCTCAGGTGCTAATAATGAATACATCAGTAAAATACCTATATGGTTGCGTTATATAGATGATGTGCTCTTCCTTTGGGAGGGCACTAAAGATGAACTTGATATCTTCCTTAAACATCTCAACCAAAATGATTTAAACATAAAATTAACATATGAAGCTAGCAAAACTAAAATCTCCTTCTTGTATTTAGAAATCACAAAGGAATTGCTCAACAGCAGAGAAATACCAAATAAGAGCAAAATAATTGAAATACAGATTGTTCCAAAGAGGTTACAGAAAAAGAGCAAAATCCACCCCAAGACAACAGTTATTGAACCCCAAAAACGATAACAAGATCCACAAGAAGTTGTCAGATTCATCACTACATATAACTTTCAAGCAGCAGAAGTTATCAATATTCTACAAGAACTCTGGCATGTTCTGAAATCTGACCAAATATTATCAACTATACTGGGAGATAGAATACAAGTGGGCTACAGAAGGGCACCTAATCTGAAGGACATAATTAGTCCCAGTCATGTAAAAGTAGAACCAAAACACAACTAAAACATGGCTCCTTTAAATGTGGTACGTGTAGTACTTGCAGCTTCATGAAGAAATCTATAACAGACTGTTTTGGTAAGACACACGATATCAAGGCTCATATAGACTGTACTACTGAAGGAGTAATTTATGTACTCCAATGCAACTGTAAAAAATTATATGTAGGTATGACTACTAGGAGAATAAGAGTTAGATTACAAGAACGTCTGAGAAATATAAAAAATGCGGACAAAGACAAACAAGCCAGCAAAACTATCACCTCGGTTGCCAGATGCTTTCTAGAAACTCACAAATCTAAACAATCGGATTTAAAATGTTGGGGCATTCAAAAATCTGACTTAGGCATAAGAGGTGGCAATATAGAACCATTTCTATTAAGAGCTGAAAGTAGATATTTCTACTCAACTCAGTCCAACCATTTGGACTAAACGAGCAGAATAACTTTGTGCCATTCCTTTAAACATGACCTATACTAGTGTCTCCAATCCCACCTATATATCTTTAATAAAATATATTTTTTATGGATGCCCAAATCATATGATAATCAATACACTTTAACTGAATTATCATAAAGATTATATTGTGCTGATAGTGCTAGGCAATGTGAACTCATAGATGTATACGCCTAAGCTATATTACTTTAAGATAGCACTGCGCCGTTAGCACCATATATTTTGGACTCATAGATGCGGATATTACTAAGTATGATGCTAATAAATTTATTTAACTAGCTAAGAAATTCATTGAGTTCCATCAGATGTATATTATATTTAGATACTATATAAATCTGTTTTAGTATAATATTTGACCAATGTCACAAATTATGCACATTGTGTTAAGATGATACCTGCCACATTAATTTTAAATCATACATGTCATGTATGTGACCATTCTTTACAATATATCACATTATGAGAATTTATGAAAATCTATAAGAAATTATATTTTTGTTTATGCATCAACCGTTTTATCACGCGCTTATGTGTAAAGATATACGATCACATTATGTTTTAAGTTGTGTCATCACATCACCTTGTTTCATAAGATCACACTTCACTGTCATGTTTTAAGTTCCACATATATTTATACTGATGAAACCTAATAAAATCTATATTAATTTTAGGCATCATATTCATTCTTTGTTATCCGCTATACAGCCCAATATCACTTCAGCCGTGTATAAACATGATTGGGGACTAATAATCCGCACATTTCTATTACGTCATCTGTCATAGGCGGGGTTACACTAGGAAGGTATTTAAACTCATCATTGCGTGCTGCGCGTGCACCCTTTGACAAAGCCAATAAGTGGCAAAACATGTTAGGACATTGGTGAGGAGTCTAGGAAACTATGTTGTCCTGTGTTTTAGGGTAGCATCCTAGTGACATGAGTAGCGTGACCCTTTACTTAGTGTGTATGATTTCGGCTTGTACTTTATCCTAATTATTTGACCTATAATATACTTAGTAAGACCTCTGAAACTCTTTTGGTTTGAATTACTGGTTGATCTAGACCTTATGATATATACTGTACCGGCTACAGCTTTATTGCTACCATTTATAGATGCTGTTTGTTATCTATATATAATAGATCTTCTTACTTAGATACACCGTAAATAACTGCATCAATAGCGATAGTAGCATGCGGGTCTCCCTGATAATACATGATTTTAGTGACCTCTAATTATATCACGCTAGCCCTGTACCTATAGCAGTAATGCTGTACACGTTCTCCACATAACGTAAAAACCGCAACAATAGTGATACTACCAAGCGGGTTTCCCTGGTAATACTTGAAGATTTACAGCAACCTCTAATTAGATAATGTTAACCCTGTACCTAGAATAGTAATGTTTCATACGTTGTCTCTATATGGTTTACTTGTGTACTCACTATACACTAAACTTTATTCGAAGTCTAAATGTAATTATTCAGAGTGGATATTTTACTCTCAGTTTAACTCTTGCTTGTACATATGTTTGCATAACGCTGATATATTATCTATATTCAAAGACTGAGTGGAAGCTAACCCACTAAGATATAATTATAAAGCTACTTTGAGTTGCGAACGTCTGGATGTGCATTCCCTCTGAGTATTACTCTTATTACTTTGACCTTCTTAGTAATCTGATTATTCAGTATAAACTTTTCAACACGAGTTTATCTGAGCCTCATCCATAACAATGTGGGTACCAATTATGTTTTCTAACAACTTAGTACTGCGAGGGAATAAATATTATGTTGTAACACAAAGCTGAATTAGATACTTATTTACTGTATATACTCTATAACACTTGTATTTTCTAACTTGCAATCCAGCCACGTTTCACAGTTAATAATTTTGAATGCTGGTGTATGCAGCTATGTATGAGTACACACCGCAGAGTTATATTTATACTGCATTAAACAACAACAATGTTGGTGTTCATTGTGGACCCTATTCTCCTCAATATTTCTCAAGTGTGCCAAGGTACAGGTCAGATACTAACCAATTGAGAACGTACAGGGGACTCTTTCTATTATTAAGGATATGACTATATCTCTAGCCGTATTTGGTAGCTAGAGGACATCCCTTCTGATAGGATTTATTGTTGGTCAATAATATTTAAATCCTAGTGCAATCATAACACACTGCTGCGCTGTCAGCATTAGACAATTTATTTCACATCTACTCGGCCACTGGTCGTAATTTAAGTTGCACACTGTTTTTAATTTTGTTTTCATTAAAAGCTATATTTTAAATAATTCAGTTCTGAGTACCAAATCCGTTCCGTTTACATTTTTCCTTATGTGTAAAAAAATTACATTTTACTAATTGTGTCTGGACACTGGAGTGCTATATGTAAATACTTTGGTGGGGTTATCCTCCATTTCTTCTTCTTGCCTACTAAAATAGCTCATTTCCGTCCTCTACTCGATCTTTACCATCAGCTTCTCCAACTGCTCAGCTATTCATAGATAATGTGGTTAAATTGCATGGAATTACCATCTTCCATTACTACAGATAGAGGTAGTCAATTCACCTCCAAATTCTGGAAGGAGATCTGTCTCTGTTTGAACATAAATTGAAGAGCTTAGCACTGCCCTACCATCCACAAACAAATGTATAGACAGAGAGGACAAAATCAATGGTTGGAGCAGTACCTTAGATCACATTGTTCCGAACAGCAAGACAGATGGTCTACTTTTTTATCTTGTGTTGAATTCGCTTACAACAACTCCAAGAATTCATCCACTAAATGTTCAGCATTTTATGCAAATTATGGATTTAATCCCATCTTTTCATCTTGTTTCAGATGTAAATTCTAGCCTTACCATTGGTTGATGATCTAACAAACTCACTCTCTATTGACTTTGCAAACTTTAAAAAAATAACATATCCTCTGCTCAGATTACTCAAAAACTCTATTATGATCTATGCAGACGGGGAAACCTCCACAGTATAAGATTGGAGATAAGGTTTGGTTTGTCAAGTAGACATCTTAAACTACGTACCCCTTCTTGAAAACTTAGTAGTCTATTCATAGGACCTTATGAGATTACAAGAATTGTGAATGAAAATGCAGTCACTTTACAGCTTCCTACAACTTTCCGCATACATCCCACATTCCATGTATCTTTACTGAAGCCATACGTCCTCCCTCAGAAATACCTCCACTGTTACAAAACCCTACTGAGATTAATCCTGATGTAGTATATGAGGTTGCAAACATCATTGACTCCAGAAGAAATAAGGGGATTTTGCAGTACCTTATTCATTGGAGAGGTTATTCCATGAAAAGACTTCTGGGAAACAGCCTCTAATGTATCAGCTAATCTTCTTATCTCTCTTTTTCATCGGAGACATCCGGACCGTCCTAGCCCCTAAAAACCCCTGAGGGGTTTTCCTGAGAGGGGGGTTCTGTCATGTTACTTCACCTTTAATTATGGGATGGACTTTCTTCCTCTCAGACCTTATAAATATCATGCAAGTAGTCTCTAATTGCCTTGATATTGCAAGCAGTATTCCTAAATGCTGTTCCTGACTCAAGTCTTTACATTTCTGGAATTACTAAGAAGTATCTTTTTCTTTGTTTATCTGTGTACATAGGTATGTCTATTATTTTTGTTTTTATTTTTCATGTGAACGTTCACTTGATTTTTTCTACTTTGCTGGTACTTCTTCTTTGTTTCCTCCTTGTAACAGACAGCTGCTGGGATTCAGCTGTTACCTTCATAACAAGACTTTCTTCCGCATTATGGCGGTGGACCACCACCGCATGTGCATGAAGCGGATTCACTCTTCAGCTTGCCCTGGTTTCTAACCTGCAGTCTAACAGCTCACTTCTGACTTTATCTATGAATAATTTGTAAGTACAGATTTCCTTATTTATATTGACTTAGGAGAACTCTGAGTCTTCATTCATAACTTTCTATAGTCATTTTTTGGGAATATTGATCTTCAGCGTTTTTCTGTAATCCTTGTAGATTTTGTGTCAATATTTGATCAAACATTATTGTGCAGTCTCACTTCATCCTGCATCAAGATATCTGCCAGTATCTTATCATTTTAGTATCATTTCTTTATATATATCCAGTATATTATGTTTAGGGATATGTAATCTTCTATGAACACTAATACTGAATATTTCAGACTAATTGCTACTAAAACATTTCTCAGATTTATATCAGTATTAACTTCTGAGTTTGCTCTTAGCTACAATACATTTCTTATTTATATTATGTGTGCAAGGCTTATCATTTCTACAATAATCCAATACTTTCTGCTCTGCATAACAGATCCATACTCTCAAGAGTCATTACAGGGTGTCAATCAACCCGATCATATGCGATCAGGTTGATTTATGTCCACTGCCTCAGAGCAGGCAAACAAGTTATGGAGCAGCGGTCTTTATTCTAAGTTTTACTTTCAACTCATTAAAACGAAAGCAACCCGACGTGCGCATAACGCTTACTTCTAGCGCAGTTAACGCTCTAGCGGGAACGTTTAATAGTGCTCCACTTGTAATTGGGCCCCAAGTGTTGCAAAAGTTTGTTTTCTATTGATTTTCCATTGTTTTATTTAAATATATTGGGATAGGTCTTTGATTCCTTTCATACTCTTGATACCTAAAGAACTATAAAATATGTTTTCATTTCATGAGAACATTTCAATGTTACATTTATATGATTGCTATTTGAAATGTTATTCAAATTATACTGCCAATCTGAAATTTATGTATCAGTTATAATGATAGATAAAGTTGGTGAAAGGAACTTGACAATAGTGATGTCGCGAATAGTTCGCCGGGAGAACAGTTCCCGGCGAACATAGCTTGTTCGCGTTCACCGCGGCGGGCGAACATATGAGATGTTCGGTCCGCCCCCTATTCGTCATCATTGAGTAAACTTTGACCCTGTATCTCACAGTCTGCAGGACACATTACAGCCAATCAGCAGCAGACACTCCCTCCCAGACCCTCCCAGCTCCTGGGCAGCAGCCATTTTAGATTCATTCTGATCCTGCATTCTTAGTGAGAGGAGGGACAGTGTAGCTGCTGCTGATTTTATAGGGAAATTGATAGCTAGGCTAGTGTATTCAGTGTTCAGTGTTTTTTTTTCTTTGTAATCTAATAGCAGTTGCCTGCCTGGCACTGCCAGCCTGTGTGTCAGGCTCACAGTATATACTGTGCCTACTTGCTCAGTGCCACCAGTCATATCTGGTGTAACATTAGTGTAAATTTAAAAAAAACAACTTTTACATCAGTCTGCTAGTGTAATCTAATTTCAGTTGCCAGGCCAGCCTGCCACTGCCAGCCTGGGTGTCAGGCTCACAGCATATACTGTGCCTACTTGCTCAGTGCCACCACTCATATCTGGTGTAACATTAGTGTAAATTTAAAAAAAAAAACTTTTACATCAGTCTGCTAGTGTAATCTAATTTCAGTTGCCAGGCCAGCCTGCCACTGCCAGCCTGTGTGTCAGGCTCACAGCATATACTGTGCCTACTTGCTCAGTGCCACCACTCATATCTGGTGTAACATTAGTGTAAATTTAAAAAAAAAAACTTTTACATCAGTCTGCTAGTGTAATCTAATTTCAGTTGCCAGGCCAGCCTGCCACTGCCCAGCCTGTGTGTCAGGCTCACAGCATATACTGTGCCTACTTGCTCAGTGCCACCACTCATATCTGGTGTAACATTAGTGTAAATTTAAAAAAAAAAACTTTTACATCAGTCTGCTAGTGTAATCTAATTTCAGTTGCAAGGCCAGCCTGCCACTGCCAGCCTGTGTGTCAGGCTCACAGCATATACTGTGCCTACTTGCTCAGTGCCACCACTCATATTTGGTGTAACATTAGTGTAAATTTAACAAAAAAAAACTTTTACATCAGTCTGCTAGTGTAATCTAATTTCAGTTGCCAGGCCAGCCTGCCACTGCCAGCCTGTGTGTCAGGCTCACAGCATATACTGTGCCTACTTGCTCAGTGCCACCACTGATATCTGGTGTAACATTAGTGTAAATTGTAAAAAAAAAAACTTTTACATCAGTCCGCTAGTGTAATCTAATTTCAGTTGCCAGGCCAGCCTGCCACTGCCAGCCTGTGTGTCAGGCTCACAGCATATACTGTGTCTACTTGCTCAGTGCCACCACTCATATCTGACTGGTGTAACAGTAGTGTAATTTAAAAAAAAAAAAAACTTTTACATCAGTCTGCTAGTGTAATCTAATAGCAGTTGCCTGCCTGCCACTGCCAGCCTGTGTGTCAGGCTCACAGCATATACTGTGCCTACTTGCTCAGTGCCACCACCAGTCATATCTGGTGTAACATTAGTGTAAATTTAAAAAAAAAACCTTTTACACCAGTCTGCTAGTGTAATCTAATTTCATTTGCCAGGCCAGCCTGCCACTGCCAGCCTGTGTGTCAGGCTCACAGCATATACTGTGCCTACTTGCTCAGTGCCACCACTCATATCTGGTGTAACATTAGTGTAAATTTAAAAAAAAAAAAACTTTTACATCAGTCTGCTAGTGTAATCTAATTTCAGTTGCCAGGCCAGCCTGCCACTGCCAGCCTGTGTGTCAGGCTCACAGCATATACTGTGCCTATTTGCTCAGTGCCACCACCAGTCATATCTGGTGTAACAGTAATGTAAATTTAAAAAAAAAAACTTTTTTGACTGTGAAACATCAGTCTGCTAGTGTAATCTAATTGAAGTTGCCTGCCTGCCAGCGTGTGTGCCAGACCCACTTGCCCAGTGCCACACCACTCATATCTGGTGTAACTAGTGTAAATTAAAAAAAAAATTTTTACATCAGTCTGCTAGTGTAATCTAATTTCAGTTGCCAGGCCAGCCTGCCACTGCCAGCCTGTGTGTCAGGCTCACAGCATATACTGTGCCTACTTGCTCAGTGCCACCAGTCATATCTGGTGTAACAGTAGTGTAAATTTAAAAATAAAAAAACTTTTACATCAGTCTGCTAGTGTAATCTAATTTGGGGGATGAGGGATGGATCCCGAAGGGACTGACATTGGGCGATACATTCGAGTAAAAAAAGCCTGATGAGATGAGCTGCCTTGGGCTAAAAAATGGTCCACACGCTGCTGTATTTTATCTTCGAATGCCGGATGACTTGAGTGACTTATCCGCCAACAACTAGGGTTCAAGCCACAATGTTTTAGGGCACTTTCTAACTGTCAAACAAACATCAATTTTTCTGGCCGCTGCTACAGCAGCGGCTGCAAAAATACCTAATTTTTCAGGAATGTGTACATGCCTAATTTTTCTGGCCTCTGGTGCTGCACTGTGGCTTCAAAACCCAAACAAAAAAAAAAGGCACATAACAGGGATTAAACTGCTGAGAATAGTACTACTTAACACACCACTCATATCTGGTGGCAAAGTAGATTGCATGCGCAGTGCCCCAAATTTGAAGTAGGAGGACTGACCAAGCATCTTTTTCCATCTCCGGTTCCTAAAATCCATGCCATATACACCTCCCCTGGCGCCGCAACTACCTCTGGGAACCTTACCATGGGTTCCCAGCCCGCACATCTTGTAATTCTCTGTCTGGGAAATTATATATTTATCAAATCTATCTATTTATCTATCAAATCTATCTAACTATCAATCGTATCTATCAAATGTATATTGCATCTATTGATCTATGTAATCTATGTATCTATCTATCAAATCTATCTATCTCGTGGTTGTGCAGATGGACTGTTTGCAGTTGTTTGCGGTGCGTTACACTAGGAGTTTGGGTCTGTCACTGTGAAGCGGGCATAACCCTTACACTACCTGATCGATACAACATCATACCTGATGTTTTAAAGCACGTTATTCCAAACAATTTAGGAATGTTAGGTGATTTATGCCCTTTATGGCTTAAAAACAGACTCTGCATCAACTATGTAATTTTCCGTGGGAGTTTTGCCATGGATCTCCCTCCTGCATGCCACAATCCAGGTGTTAGTCCCCTTGAAACAACTTTTCCATCACTATTGTGGCCATAAAGAGTCCCTGTTGGTTTTAAAATTCGCCTGCCTATGTCAATGGCGGTTCGCGAACAGTTGCGGAAGTTCGAGTCTGCCGTTCGCGAACCAAAATTTTTAGGTTTGCGACATCACTACTTGACAACAGCTATTATCTGTTACACTTATCTGAGATGTTTTCTAAGGTTTAGAATAATCTATTATGGTTGAAGATAAAATATTATTAAAAATAACATCTTAAAGGGAACTTAAATTCTGAAATGTTATACATTGTGCTACATAGGCTGTACAAATTGCTGAAGATTTTATCTATGTATCCAGTTTATATTCTTGTTTAGGTTATTTTTGGTGTGGATGATCACAAAAAAACTCTCTCTGTAAATGATCTGGTAAAAATCGTTCTGTATGTCAAAAAAACGGACATAGGGACCGAATTATCAAGTTCCGAATGGAGCTTGATGCCCCTTGTTTCTGGCAAAAAAGTTTCCGGAAACAGAAGTCCGTCTGCTCTTAGGCCGCGGACAGAAATCAACCCGATCGAATACGATCGGGTTGATTGACACCCCCTGCTAGCGGCCAATTGGCTGCGAATCTGCAGGGGGCTGTAATTGCATAAAATGCTGTCAGCATTTATCGATGTGCAGCAGGCATGATACGCTACATTGTATCATGTCCGCTCGCACTTTGATAAATATGCCCCATAAAATTAAGTTAAATTTACCATTTACAACTTATAGTTTTGAATTTTTAAGTCACTAATTTTAAACAAATGGTAATTGTATGCAAAAGCTTAGTCTTTCTATTGTTTATTGTTTTTTTTATAGGCATACAAGGAATACAAGCCAATTTTAATCTTGCATGATATAATTTTACAAATTAAACTATTTTTAATAAAAAAAATAAGCCCTGAAAACAAATGTGACAAAATTGATTTATCTATTTGAGTAAAAATTATTTTGCTATGAATTTAAAGTGATTTTCATAAAAAATATGATATGCAATTGCATTAAAAAAAAGTTTCATGTCAACATGTGCAATACATTTTAGGACACAAGTCACATATCTGCAAAATGACTAAAAATGCTTTTTTTTTTTTTTTCAAACGTTGCTTTTAAGAATTCCAATGTATAGACAAAGGTATGTAGACACTACTAATTGCTGAGTTTGTGTGTTTCAGCCACGAAATCTCTATATTCCAATAGCAAAAAATAGAAAAAGTGCAGACCACTTAGGTAAACAGGTAAAAAGTTTATAGTTTATTTTAAACAAGTTGTGTAGATACATTCTCTAGAGACAGGTTGTCATACAGAAGAGCTTAGTGACTTCAAACATTGCATTATCATAGGATGGCACCTTTGCCACAAGTAGGGATGGTGTGAATGTTTCTAAAAATTCAAAATTTAAAACGAATTTTGATACATTCGTTCATTCGAATCGAATTTCGAATGTTTATATAACATTCTAACATTCTATTTTCGAATTTTTCGTTTTCGAATTTTTCAATAAAATTCGAAAATATTTGTTCGAATAATAGAATGTTTAGCTATGTATTCATTCAATTTCGAAATGTAATATTCGAATTCGAATGTGACATTCGAATTCGAATGTGACATTCAAATTTTAAATAGTATTTCTAGTCTACAACTGTGTTTAATAAATGTAATATTCGAATTTTAATGCTACATTTGAATTTGAATGTCACATTCGAATTTTAAATAGTATTTCTAGTCTACAACTGTGTTTAATTAATGTAATATTCGAATTTGAATGCTACATTCGAATTCGAATGTCACATTCGAATTTGAAATAGTATTTCTAGTCTAATACTGTGTTTTATAAATGTAATATTTGAATTCGAATGTGACATTCGATTTGAATGTGATATTCGATTCGAATGTGACATTCGAAATAGTGTTTCTAGTCTACAATTGTGTTTTATAAATGTAATATTCGAATTTGAATGTGATATTCGAATGTAACATTCAAATTCGAATGTGACATTCGAAAACTGTAAATAACATTCGAAAATCGAATTTTTAAGAATATTCGTTCTTAACAACATTCTATTATGTAAATCGAATTTCTACAATAACATTCTTTCTAACATTCGAATTCGGATATAAACACATTTGCCCATCCCTAGCCACAAGTCAGCTCGTGAAATTTCTGCCCTGAAAGATCTGCCCCAGTCAACTGTATGTGCTATTACTGTGAAGTGGAACCGTCAAACAGTCTAACCACAAAGTGGTAGACCACACTCATTTGCAAAGCATCACTTTTGAGCTCCCACAAAAACTAATGAAACGACTGAATTAGGGCTAGATATTGCTTGCGTGCAAGCGATATTTTAGGGCGCCACTTTGTAATACTAGTGCACGATAATGTGCGCTGGTATTACAACTAAAAATAGCATTTCTAGGAAGCATTGCACTCCCACATAAATATATATGTATATAATCATATATACACTCATGGCCAAAAATATTGGCACCCCTGCGTTTCTGTCAGATAATGCACCACTTCGCCCAGAAAATTGTTGCAATTATAAATGTTTAGGCATTCTCATGTTTATTTCTTTTGTTTGTATTGGTATGACAGAAAAAAACTAGAGAGAAAAAAATCTGACACTTTCCACACAAAACTCCAAAAATGTGTTTGTTGTTTTTTTAAGAATATCACATATAAATCCATGTTTCTCTATGTATGTGTATGTATGTCAATGAAGACTTGTAATAGCTGCGCAATGGAAATTGATTGCGAAAAGACCATATCGTGAGCGAAAAACTCATAACACATGACTTGAGCATATTCTCTAGTAAGAACCAAGGAAGAAGGATGAAAGTCGCATGGTGCCTGTTGATGTCTACGGAACCTGTTTTTGTGCAATTGTGGATGGCTGGGATGTGTTTTGTGTGCATGTGATTGGTTGTGGCTGTCTGGGTGTGCTATTTCTCTAGGATAGTGCAGCTTACATCTGATGACTAGTGGTCAGGTGCCTGTTATTTTGAGTGACTTTGACTACACATGCTGATGAGCAGTAAGCAGTTATATATTTAAATGTGAACTTCAGTAGCTTCTTCTTTATCACTTTTTACATGTTTACTGTTTAATGACAACCAATTTACAACATACAGTGACAGAATTGAGTTACAAACTTTAAAAGTTTTTGTAAATCAAACTTGTACATTGTCAATTTTGGAGTCTGGTTAAATAACAGAAGTGGGGGAGGAGTGGGATACTCTGCCTTAAAATGCACCTGCCCATTTTTAGTCCTAGTCTAGTTCTGGACAGCAAAATCAATCAACTAACAAGGACATTGATAAATAATTAATGAATAGTGTAAATTTAATTTTTTTAAGCTTTTCCAACCTGCAGATTTTGCCACCTTTAGAATAATGGTTTAGCCATACGAATTAATCCATTTTTTTTTTGCTGACAAATGCAATGAATATGGAAACATTTTGAGTTTTTTTTTTTACATTTGTCCAAATCCAAATGCCCTTGGCTAATAATAAAACTATGGGCTCCATTTATCAAGCTGCTTAAGGCAGCTTTGGTGGCCCTTCTCTGCAGGCTCACATAAGCGAGCCCGCTGCCAATAGCTAAGAAACAGCGGTCATCAGAACACTTGTGCAATGTTAATTTGTGCAACGCGATCCCAGGGTGGACAGGTTCATGGAAGCAAACCTTGTCTGTCTGGGCTTTGATAAATGGGGCCTTATATTTGTTCATGGCAGGGGAATTCTACATTTCCATGCTTTTTAACATTTGATTGGGAACTTCAACTCTTGCATTAATATGTGTTTTGTAATTGAATAATTGAATACTGTATATACAAATTCATACACACAGAGATACACATACAGACATATACTTACATACACACAGATACACATACAGAAACAAATATACACCTACATACACACAGACATATACATACACGCAAGGCCGCCACTAGAAATTTTGGGGCCCCTTACTTAATCATTGATCAAGCCCCCCCTCCCTTTGACATGTGCAATATTTTACCAAGTGACTAAAACGTATATGCACTTTATTCTTAAATGTAGTCAAACTTGGAAATGTAAATATAGTAACACACAAACACAGAAACACACACACTAATACACTGAAACACACACTTACACATAAGGATTCACATATAGACACTCTAGCAGACACGCAAAGAAACACACAAACAAACTCAGACACAGACACCCACAGACATTCAGCACTTGTTTACATTGAATTGACAAGTAATGAGGTAGACTACAGTTTTGTCAAAAAAAGGAGATTTACAAGGCAAAATATAGAGTTCTGATTATTTTTTTTGTCAAGGAAGAAATACCCTCATAGAGACATATACAGAAAACACAGACATACATACACACACACACACACCCTCACAGAGACATCCACAGAAAACACACAAAGACATACACACCCACCCTCACAGAGGCATCCACAGAAAATACACAAAGACATTCATACACACACCCTCACAGAGACACCCACAGAAAATGCACAAAGAAATACGCACACACCCTAGCTGAGTCATCCACAGAAAATGCAGAAAGACATACACACACACACACCCTCACAGAGACCCCCACAGAAAATGCACAAAGTCATACGCACACACCCTAACAGAGACATCCACAGAAAACACACAAAGGCATAAACACACACCCTCACAGAGACACCCACAGAAAATGCACAAAGACATACACACCCTCACAGAGACATCCACAGAAAACACAGACATACATACACACACCCTCAGAGACATCCACAGAAAACACAGACATACATACACACAATCACGCACACACCCTTACAGAGACACCCACAGAAAAGGCACAAAGACATTCACACACACCCTCACAGAGACATCCACAGAAAATGCACAAAGACAGACACACACACCCTCATAGAGAGACCCACAGAAAAAAAATACATACATACTTATAGAAACACAAACAAAAGCAGAAAGACATAAACACAGACACCCACAGAAACACTCACAGGAGGTAAAATTTCTGCACATTGCCATTCCCTAAATCAACAGTGTGTGACATGCATGATAAAAAAAAAATCAGAAATCAAGAGATCACTTTTTAAAGAATCATATTTGTAAATGTGCAAACAAAAATACTTCTGTAAATTCAAAATTGTACATTAATGATCCGTCAGAATGAGTAGATGAAGAAAAGTACTTTTGAAAGGTTGACATATGTTTGGGTTTGTTTTTTTTCCCCCATTTTCCCCAACCAAGAGCACCACTTCACATCTGGTGTACAAATGTTCCCATCTGTCAGCTGTACTTAAGGATTTTGAAAATGCTGTACTCTATATGGTCTTGGTGGAACCATAAGCTGTCGTACTCAGTCTCATACCATTAGATCTGGTTAAATGCAGGATTTAGGCTTGTTTGTATGTATTTCAAAATTAAGTCAGCTGTAGTGTAAACTGAACAGTGTCAAGTTAACCTGTCTCATTTCAAACACTGAGCAATCTTAGCCTGAGAGTATAACATTTTTTTGCAGATGTAAAAATCTGAGACGAAATGCATCCTGGCACATGGAAAGTCCTTACATAAAGGGGCAGTAAACAGGAATGTAATTAATTAATATATATATATATATATATATATATATATATATATATATATATATATATATATATATATATATATATTAAAATCATATCTGCTAGAAGGGCACCTACCATTTGTGTATTGAGGAGTAAACATTTCTGCATGGTTTTAAATATATAATTTCTACAGCATTGTCAAATAATCATAAATACACTGCTGCATATTGGTAAAAAAAAAAAGTGTTTTTATGGACCCCTGGCCTCACCATACAACTACTACACTGAAGTTACAATCCAAAATTGCACAAAGCAATAAAAAATAAGTCCTACCCACTCTGCAAATGAAAGTAATCTGCTGCCTGAGTCTGTCTCACACTGTGTATAGTGGTTTAGTGCACACTCAGAAAACCTCTCAAATGCTACTGCTTTACTCCTTGTAATGACATTTCCAGTGCATAATAGCACTCAATTTTAAAAAATAAAATATGTTTTTAATAATAGTTGTGCTTGCTTCATGGGGCCCCCTGGACCAGTGGGCCCCTGACAGGAGTCACCCCTTTCACCCCTGATGGTGGCCTGCATACATGCTCATAAACACACATACATACACACAAAAACATACATACACATATACACACAGACATACATACACTCACTTACATACATACAAATACACCCAGACATGCATACACAGAGATATACATGCATACACATAGACATACACATATATAGACATGCACATACAAACACATACATACACATACATACACACAGCCATATACATACATACACACACATACATACATACATACACACAGACATACAAATACAAACACATACATATAAACACACATATATCGCAGAGACATAAATACACACAGACATATACATACATACATACATACCCATACATAGACATGCACTTACAAATGGATACACATACATACATACACACACACATAGACATACACAGATATGCACATACATATAGACATACACATACATACACACAGACATACATACACACAGACATATACATACATTCACACACACACACATACATACAGATATACACATAAAACACATACATACAGATACACACACATACACACACATACAGAAATATACATACAAACATAAACATACAAACACAAACACGCATGCATACAATCACATTTTTAAAAAGTTTAAAAATAAAAAGAACAGGCAAATAAACATCAGCTGTCCTATTAAAATAAAAACACTTTAATTTGATTCCACTTGATTCTGCAGCTTTAATTTACAACAACCATAAATTACTCATGCCAAAAAGCTAATCCTTCCAAGCACAGCTGAGTACAGCTCAGTCACTTAATCCTCCGTAAACTGTTAAAGTAATATATAGCTCAGAGGTGCCAAAATAGTTAAGTAACAAGAAACCCCCATGCCAAGCTGATAAAGTGTAAGGTAATACCTTGGTCTTCATCATATGATGAGGCTGTAAAGAAATTATGAAGGGTTTATTGTGCTGCCGAGATTGTGAGAAAATGTTACGATACAGCAAAAATAGCAGTGACTTTTAGCGAGCTTATCAGCAGATATTATAATACCTGATGTAGGCCTGGTGCCAGAGAAAAAGGTCTTTTTTGTCCAAAGGAAATATTTTCAAAGTGCATTTAAAATTTGTTTTTGTTTTTTAAAAATCTTAAATTATAATAAATACATCAATTCCCTGAGAGCTTGCAGTACTAATGAAAGCTTTAGATCCTCAGTCCTCAGGTATGTTCCTCTGACTGTTGGCATCCATAGTCCTACATTCTTGGGGGCCGATTTATTAAGCCCCGTATGGAGCTGTATGCACCTGTTTCCGTGCGTGCCTTCTTAAGACTGCTGCTCCTTAACTCATCTACTACCTCTGAGGCGGCGGACAGCAATCCGCACAATCGCAGGTTGATTGACACCCCTGCTAGTAGCTCATTGGCCGTGAATGTGCAGGGGCCGGCCTTGCACAAGCATTTCTAGTGAAATGCTTGTGCAATGATAAATGCTGACAGCGTATGCTACAGTGGATCATGTCCGCCCACACATTGATAATTCGGCCCCTTGGCCTCTTTCCTATGCAGCACCCTATGTAACTGCTTTGTATTGGGAATATCTAGTTTTTGGTATCTTTCAATGATTATCTATGTAGTTTGATAATCCATATTTTCTGTGTCAGTTTTTCAGTCACTGCTAAGAAGGTGCCATCTGCCATATATCTTTTGTTGTAATTTATGAACTCTCACCTAGATTACAAGTTTTGCGTTGCGGCTTGTAACGCTGAAAATATGGCGTTTTCACAGTTAAAACAGCACCGCAGCTATTACAAGCCTTTTAGCCTTCAGCGCAACGTCAGTACCGCACACGTAAAAATTACGTTGTTTTCATGGGATTCCCATAGTGCTGGTATTACGAGTTTTGCGGTACGGCTAAAAAGTGAGCGTTACAGCCTAAAACGACAAGATCTGTACCGCCATTTAAAGTCAGTAGTTATGAGTTTTATACTACAAAGTTGTAGCATAAAACTCATAATTTAAGTGTTACAAAGTGCACTAAACACCCATAAACTACCTATTAACCCCTAAACCGAGGCCCTCCCGCATCGCAAACACTATATTAAATTTATTAACCCCTAATCTGCAGCTCCCGACATCACCGCCACTAAAAAAATATATTAACCCCTATTCCGCCACACCCCAACATTGTCACCACTATAATAGATGTATTAACCCCTAAACCACTGGCCCCCACATCGCAAACACTATTTAAATATTATTAACCCCTAATCTGCCGTCCGCCCACACTGCTGCTATAATACCAATAAAAAATCCTAACACTACTCTAAAAATTACAAAAAGCATCTAATTACAAAAAATAAAAACTAACTAAATTACAAAAAAACAAACACTAAATTGCCAAAAATAACAAACAAATGATCAAAAATAAAAAAGAATTACACCTAATCTAATAGCCCTATCAAAATAAAAGAGCCCCCCCCCAAAAAATAAAAAAAAAACCTAGCCTACAATAAACTACCAATGGCCCTTAAAAGGGCCTTTTGTGGGGCAATGCCCCAAAGATATCAACTCTTTTACCTGTAAAAAAAATACAAACCCCCCCAACAGTAAAACCCACCACCCAACCAACCCCCCCCCCCAAATAAAAAAAAATATCTAAAATAACCTAAGCTAACCATTGCCCTGAAAAGGGCATTTGTATGGGCATTGCCCTTTAAAGGGCATTTAGCTCTTTTACATTGCCCAAACCCTAATCTAAAAAAAACAAAACACCCAAAAAAAAATTAAAAAAACCTAACACTAAGCCCCGACGATCCACTTACAGTTGTTGAAGTCCCGCTTGAAGGATCTTCATCCAGTCGGCGAAGTCATCATCCATGCGGCAAGAAGTTTTCATCCAGGCGGCCTCTTCTATCTTCATCCAGCCGGCGAAGTCCTCATCCAGGCAGCAAGAAGTCTTCATCCAGGCGGCCTCTTCGATCTTCATTCAGCCGGCGCGGAGCGGGTCCATCCTGAAGACATCCGGTGCGGAGCATCCTCTTCATACGGTTGCCGCCGTACACTGAATCTTCCATGCAAGGGACGCGATTCAAGATGGCGTCCCTTGCATTCTTATTGGCTGAATTTTTTTTATCAGCCATTAGGAATATGGGCTGCTAAAATCCTATTGGCTATTCAAATCAGCCAATTGGATTTAAGCAGCTCTCATTCTATTGGCTAAATTGAATGCTGCTTTCTACACCTGAAGTTTCAGGCTCGTAAGACCGCTGCTCTTTTTAGGTGGCGGACTGAAGTCATCCCCATCCAATCTGGATGATTGTCACCCCCTGCTAGTGGCCGATTGGCTGTAAATGTGCAGGGGCGGCATTGTACAAGCATTTTACAAGGTTAAATGCCGTCGGCATTTAGAGATGTCGGGCAAACATGATTCGCTACAGCGAATCATGTCTGCCTGCCACTTGGTAAATCTACCCCATAGGGTGGATAGTCCAACAGAAATTTATAGATGGCTTAAGTACAATGCCATTAATAAGAGTGAGACCCCAAACTTTTTTTAATTCTGTAACAGTTGATGGGGGCCAATCTACATGACTGGGGGATTGTACAAGCATTTTACAAGGTTAAATGCCGTCGGCATTTAGAGATGTCGGGCGAACATGATTCGCTACAGCGAATCATGTCTGCCCGGCACTTGGTAAATCTACCCCATAGGGTGGATAGTCCAACAGAAATTTATAGATGGCTTACGTACAATGCCATTAATAAGAGTGAGACCCCAAACTTTTTTTAATTCTGTAACAGTTGATGGGGGCCAATCTACATGGCTGGGGGATTTTTGGGACAAGCATTGTTGTACATATAAATTTGTTTTCACAGCCATTTGTTGTAGTAATTCAGGTGGAAAAAAATATAGAAAAAAATCTGCTGGAGTAAAATTAGTTACATTTATATTTTTACTTCACAAAATCAGGAATTTCTGGGCATTAGGATTCAGGGGGATTCCAAATGAAATGGCTTTCTAGAAGAGGTTGGGCCACTGATCTATTGGGATTTCTCTTTGTTTTTTGGGGGGCAACTTGGGGCTCATCTTCAATGTCACTTTGCTAACTTTGAGCTAGATTACAGTTGCACCTTTTCATGCACATGTTAAATACCCTTCATATAACAAGTCTGCGAAAGCGCAGACGCGATCATAATTTTCGCTTTGGTAAACAACGCTTAGGACAAACAGATTAAAATATGCACAACCCTAAAAAGTAGCACAAAACACACCAAAAATACATGTCACAGTACAGTATTGCTTAAAAATATTGCATTCAAAAGTTATAAAGGCACAAAGTTACGAGATATGAGGTGCTTTTAACATAGGGATAGGAACACATGTATAATGATATTTATTAATATAAATATACATGTATGTATTTCTATACATATGTATTTATGTATTTAAAGGGGATTATATGTGTATTTACATACATATATACACATATACGAGGATCTAGTAAATTCTATGGGGATTGAGAAAATGTGATCGCAACTTTGAGGTTTTATTTTTTTTTACCGCACAGATGCGACCGCAAAGGAGCATAATTTTTACTTGCAACCTGTAATATTCACAAAATGGGGCACGCGCATTAAAATAGAATTGAGTAACGAAAACGCACTTGCGGACTTGTGCGGACTAAATGCCCTGACTACAAAAAAGCCTGTTTAAAAGATCCAAGGTCACAGGTTCAAATCCCGGCAGGGCCGACTCAGCCCTTCATCCTTCCGAGGTCGATAAAAATGAGCACCATTAAATTGGGTAATAATAACAACTATTACTATTCAGCTGCCGATTTGGTTAATTCCGAGAGTGAGCGCTGAAAAAGCGATTTGAGTCCCACTGGAAGAAAGGCGCTATATAAATACTAGTTATTATTATATTACTAGCCCTATCTGGGTTAGGCTGGTATTCAGTCCCAGTGGAGTCAATGGGGTCAATTTATCATAGGTTGGGCGGACATGATTAGCTGTAGTGAATCAGGGCCGCCCGGCATCGCTAAATGATGACAGCACATGCTGTTGGCATTTAACATTGCACAAGCCTTTCTTGTGAATTGCTTAAGCAATGCTGCCACTGCCCCTGCCCATTCGCGGCCAATCGGCCGCTAGCAGGGGGTGTCAATCATCCCGATTGTATCTGATCGGGATGATTGCAGTCCACCTAAAAGGTGGTGGACAAGTTAAGGAGCAGGGGTCTTACAACCGCTGCTTCTTAACTTATCTTTCCAGCGAGCCAGAAACTATGGAGGGTAGATAACAGCATCCGCTGCTTGTTAAATCTACCCCAGCATCTGAATCTGATTATTAAAAAAATCCTATGCCTCTTGAAGACTAAAACTTTTTTGTGCCATTTTTCTTTTTTCAAGGAAAAACAAATACAGTGCAGCTGTCTGCTCTTCCCCCTGCATACATTAGAAAAATTTAAATAAATTATAATACATTTCCTAAAATAATTATTGGAAACCACTGTGTCAGTGGGAATCAGACTGGGCAGCAAAAAATCTTAACAAAAAGGCTTTTTTAAATACAATACAAAAGCTTTTTAAAAACCTGTTGTGTGATATATATTTTATACAGGTAGATCTAGAGATAGCTATATAGCTCTAACACTCAAAACTCTGGGCCCTCTCTCTACCTGTATATATTAGTTAAATTAAAATAAATTATAATAAAGGTTCTAAAATAATTATTGGAAAGTTCTGCATAATCGGGCGTCCCACTGGGCAGCAAAAATTCTGAACAATAAGCTTAAAACTATAAACTCTCTTTCCCCCTGTATATATTAGTTAAATTAAAATAAATTATAATAAAGGTCCTAAAATAATTATTGGGAACCTCTGCATAAGTGGGCGTCCCATTGGGCCGCAAAAAATCATAACAAAAAGGCTTTTTTAAAACACAATAAAAGCTTTTTAAAAAGCTATTGTGTGAAATATATTTTATACAGGTAGATTTATAGACATCTCTATAGATATAACACTGATAAATCAGCAATCTCTGTCCCCCTGTACACATTAGTTAAATTCAAACAAATTATAAAACAGAATCTAAAATAATTATTGAAAACCTCAGCGTCAGGGGGCATCCCACTGGGCAGCAAAGAATCTAACAAAAAGGATTTTTTTTTTAAATTAAAATTTTAAAAAAGCTGTTGTGTGCGATATATATTTATATATATAACAGTTTGCTGAAGACAAGCAGACTAAGGACATAGATTACTGGAACCATGTCCTGTGGTCCGATGAGACCAAGATAAACTTATTTGGTTCAGATGGTGTCAAGCGTGTGTGGCAGCAACCAGGTGAGGAGTACAAAGACAAGTGTGTCTTGCCTACAGTCAAGCATGGTGGTGGGAGTGTCATGGTCTGGGCCTGCATGAGTGCTGCTGGTACTGGGGAGCTACAGCTCATTGAGGGAACCATGAATTCCAACATGTACTGTGACATACTGAAGCAGAGCATGATCCCCTCCTTTCGGAGACTGGGCTGCAGGGCAGTATTCCAACACACCTCCAAGACAACTACTGCCTTGCTAAAGAAGCTGAGGGTAAAGGTGATAGACTGGCCAATCATGTCTCCAGACCTAAACCCTATTGAGCATCTGTGGGGCATCCTCAAACGGAAGGTGGGGGTGTCAGGGTACCAGGAATCAGACAGAGACGAGAAGTGCAAAAATAATCACACCTTTATTAATAACAAAAATAATAAAAAGTCCATAATTAAAATAACAAGCCAGGAGTCAAAGCCAGAGCTGGTAGTCAGACGAGTCGAGTCAGGAGCCAAAGCGAGTAGTCAGCCAGAAACAAGGAGAACAGCAGAGTCAGGAACAAGCGAGGGATCAGGAACCAGAAGGGACGTAATACACAGGAACTGGAACACAGGAACTCACAAACAGGTCTGAGACAACGCAAGGGCAAAGCATACTGAACAGAGGCCCTTTAAATAATAAGTGATGACATCACAATTCTGAGACTGCAACCTGTCTTACACGGATGATGTTCACCAGTCTGGCCATAAGAGGGCGTGCAGGAAATGAGCAGCATCATAGACTCTGTATCAGATTCAGTAAGAAAGGTGAGTAAAATGGCAAACAAAGCAGGGAAAAAACCCTGACAGGGGAAGAGACCGAAAAATAAATATGGATGGTCATTAAAAGTTTGCTAAAAAACAAATCTAATGGTGAACTAAGACTTTTGCACAGTAATATATATATATATATATATATATATATATACTGTATATATATTTACTGTATATATATATATATATATATATATATATATATATATATACTGTATATATATATATTCCCACTCCCTCCTACTTCAGGAAATCAATGTTAAATACTGGCAAGTAGACATTTTGGGCAGATTTTTTATTTTATTTCTTCCCATTTTCTGTATGGTAGGAATCCCTCCCCACATCCCCCCCCCCACCATAGATTTTTTGTTTTCTTTAGTGTAGTGATCCATGCCCACCCTCCCTCCCCTAACCCTTGGTTCTATTTTTATTCTTTATTGTTCGTTAATTGAACCTCCCTCTCCCCTAGCAAATATATATACTGCAATGTAGAAACCTTCCCCATCCCTCACACCACCTACTAACCTTATGCTACCCCCTAGTCACTCTACAAACCTTTTTCATCCCCTAGTCTCTTTGCCAACTTTATGCACCCCCTAGTCACTCTACCAACCTTATGCATCCATCTAGTTACTCTACCAACCTAATGCATCTGTCTAGTCACTCATTACTCTACCATTCTTATGCACCCCCTAGTCACTCTACCAACCTTATGCGTCCTTCTAGTCACTCTACTCATCTTATGCACCCCATAGTCCCTATACCAATCTTATGCATCCCCATAGTCATTCTACCAACCTTTTTCATCCCCCTTGTCACTCTACCAACCTAATGTATCCCCCAAGTCACTCTACAGCCCTTATGCATCCCTCTAGTTATTCTACCAATTTTATTCACCCCCTAGTCACTCTACCAACCTTATGCACCCCCTAGTCACTCTACCAACCTTATGCATCCCATAGTCACGCTACCAGCCTTATGCATCCCCCTAGTCACTTTATCAACCTTTTTCATCCCCTAGTCACTCTACTATCTTTATGCACCCTCCAATCACTATACAAAAATTTTCATCCCTCTAGTAACTCTACCAACCTTATGTATCCGTCTAGTCACTCGTCACTCTACCATTCCTTTGCACCCCCTAGTCACTCTACCAACCTTATGCATCCTTCTAGTCACTCTACCCATCTTATGGACCCCCTAGTAACTCTACCAACCTTATGCATCCCTGTAGTCATTCTATTAACCTTTTTCATCCCCCTTGTCACTCTAACAACCTTATGCATCCCCAAGTCACTCCACACACCTTATGCATCCCTCTAATTATTCTACCAATCTTATGCACCCTTTAGTCACTCTACCTACCTTATCCATCCCCTAGTCACTCTACCAACCTTATGCACCCCTAGTCACACTACCAAACTTATGCATCCCTCTAGTCACTCTAACAGTCTTACGCATCCCTGTAGCAGCTCTACCAATATTTTGCATCCCTCTAGTCATTCTACCAGCCTTATGCACCCCCTAGTCACTCTACCAACCTTATTCACCCATCTAGTCACTCTACCAACCTTATGCACCCCCACAGTAACTCTACCAGCCTTATGCATCCCTCTGATCATTCTACCAACCTTATGCATCTCCCAAGTCACTCAACCTGTCTCATGCATTTATCTATTTACTCTACCAACTTCATGCACACCCTTAGTCACTCTACCAGCCTTAAGCATCCATCTAGCCACTCTTCCAATATTTAGGATCCCCTAGTTACTCTACCAACCTTATACATCCCCCTAGTCACTCTACCAACATAATGCACCTCACTATGCACTCTATCAACTTTATTTATTCCACTAGTCACTCTACCAAAATAGGGCTAGATTACAAGTGGCTCAAATGTAAACTTTGCAAGAAGTAATATTTTTGCACGCACAGGTTAGCACACGTATTACAAGTTGAGAGTAAAAGTTTTGCGAGCAAGCGAAACCTGATCTATTGTAACTTGAGGACTTCGGATTTTGCAACAATACTGGAGGCGTTAACCAGACAGGAGTTATAATTATTTCACATTCCAATGTTCTTCACATGCAAGAAAATTTTATTTTTATTGTAAATACATATTTCTACATATAACTGTATATACCTATAACTATATATCTATTCCTATATATATTCTATAGATATATAGGTATAGATATATATTTTACATTATCACATATATATATATATATATATATATATATATATATATATAAATAAAAATTCTATGTGAAAAACATAGTAATATAAAATATGCGTAACACGCTTCGGGTTTTACAATATAGGTCTAACACGGTGTTGGGTTAGTGCACTTGAAAACTTCTCTATCTTAAGGTTTGTTTTTTGAATTATTAAATATATAATATAAATATTATTATAGATACTGTAAAATATATATTTTCTATGGATTATATAGAATGTTTTACAGTATCTATAATCATTTTTAAAAGATGTTATTAATATTTTTTTATATTTTATATTTAATAATTCAATAACGTGCCTTAAAGGGACATGAAACCTACAAATGTTCTTTCATGATTTAGATTAAGCATACCACTGTAAACATTTTTTCTAATTTACTTCTGTTATCACTTTTATTTTATTCTCTTTTTGAAAGAGCAGCAATGCTCTTCTGGGAACTAGATGAACACATAGGTAAGCTAATCACAAGAGGCGTTTATGTACAGGCACCAATCAGCAGCTAGCTCCTGAGCCAATCTCGATATGCTTTTCAACAAAGCATACCAAGAGAATGATGCAAGAAATAAAATAAGTAAATTAGAAAGTGTAAAAATGTACGCTCTATCTAAATCATGAAAGAAAAATTTTGGGTTTCATGTCCCTTTAAAGTAACTAAGTTTTCATGTGCACTAACCCGACACCACATTAGACCTACATTGCGATGGTCTTCATATAGAAAAAAAATATTTTTTAATATTAAATATATATTTCTATGTATATATCTGATAATGTTCATGTAAAATATATATCTATACCTATATACAGATATATGCTGACCGGCCACTTTATTAAGTACACCTTGATAGTATCGGGTTGGAACCCCTTTTGCCTTCAGAACTGCCTTAATTCTTCGTGGCATAGATTCAAAAAGGTGTTGGAAACATTCCTCAGACATTTTGGTTCATATTGACATGATAGCATCACGCAGTTGCTCCAGATTTGTCGGCTGCATATCCATGATGCGAATCTCCTGTCCCACCACATCCCAAATGTTCTCTATTGGCTTGAGATCTGGTGACTGTGGAGGCCATTGGAGTACATTGAAATCATTGTCATGTTCAAGAAACCAGTTTGAGATTATTTAAGCTTTGTGACATGGTGCATTATCCTGCTGAAAGTAGCCATCAGAAGATGGGTACACTGTAGTCATAAAGGGATGGACATGGTCAGCAATAATACTCAGGTAGGCCGTGGCATTTAAACGATGCTCAATTGGTACTAAGGGGCCCAAAGTGTGCCAAGAAAATATCCCCCACACCATTACATCACCACCACCAGCCTGAACTGTTGATACAAGACAGGATGGATCCATGCTTTCATGTACGCCAAATTCTGACCCTACAATCTGAATGTCGCAGCTGAAATCGAGACTCATCAGACCAGGAACGTTTATCCAATCTTCTATTGTCCAATTTTGGTAAGTCTGTGCGAATCCTGTTCTTAGCTGACAGGAGTGGCACCCGGTGTGGTCTTCTGCTTCTGTAGCCCATCTGCTTCAAGGTTCGACGTGTTATGCATTCAGAGATGGTATTCTGCATACCTTGGTTGTAACGAGTGGTTATTTGAGTTACTGTTGCCTTTCAATCATCTTTAACAATTCTGCCCATTCTCCTCTGACCTCTGACATCAACAAGGCATTGTCATCCACACAACTGCCGCTCACTGGATATTTTCTCTTTTTCGGACCACTCTCTGTAAACCCCTGAGATGGTTGTGCGTGAAAATCCCAGTAGATCAGCACTTTTTGAAATACTCAGACCAGCTGGTCTGGCACCAACAACCATGCCACGTTCAAAGTCACTTAAATCTCCATTCTTCCCCATTCTTATGCTTGGTTTGAACTTTAGCAAGTCGTCTTCACCACGTCTAGATACCTAAATGTATTGAGTTGCTGCCATGTGATTGGCTGATTAGAAATTTGTGTTACTAAGCAATTGAACAGGTAAACCTAATAAAGTGGCCGGTGAGTGTATACGGAAATATGTATCTACAATAAAAAAAAAATCCTGTATGTAAAGAATGTGTAAAATAGATACAGTAATACACAGGAAATATTAAATAAAATTAAATAATATTACATTTTGTGATGGAATTATTATTTAGACATATACTGTATATATACTGTATGTATATATATATATATATATATATATATATATATATATATATATATATATATATGATATCCCATTGCACTAAATTATATGGCCATATGCCATGTACCTTTGAACCCTTTTAAAAAAAATATTATTTTAATGTATCAATTTATGTTGTGTTTGATGCAACTTTTATTTTAGTCATGACCCAGGTCTTCAGTCACGTTAACCCGGCGCACATTAAATTTGATTGCACTCAAGTGTACGCATTTACTTTCAACTTGTAACACGCATGTAAATTAATGCACATCACTTCTAATTTAGCCCATAATACATCCCCTAGTCACTCTACCAACCTTACCAAAGTATAATTACAAGAAAAAAGTAGTGATATGCATTTTTTTATTATGAATCCAAATTCATAACGAAAATTGGATATTCGTTTTGTTTAAAATAAATTAATATCCGAATGAATGAATTAAATTTAAAGAAAGTGAAAAAATAGTGACAAAATTCATCACAATTAATTTTTTTCTTTAAATTACCTTTAAGGGGTTAAAACTTATCTTTAGCGCACTGGAGAGAAATGCTAGCTTGCTCCACTTCTTCCCAGAGCCCCTAATATGCAGCCAAGCACCGACTCCCAGGTCCTGCACTAAAGGAAAAGGCCCATTAGTGCAGGCCCTGGGAACCGCTGTGCTTTGCCTGCTATTAGGGCTCTGTGAAGAAAAAGAGTGAGTTAGCATGGCTCTCCAGTGCGCTAAAGGTAAGTAACATTTACATTTGTTTAATGAAAATTAATGTAAATGTATAACGAATATTCAGTATTTCTTTAGTTTGAAACAAAACAAATATCAAATAGAGCAGCCAACAAATATTGGTAGAAATTAATTTCCCTGAATTTTTGTTACAAAAGATTCAAACAAACTAACGAATAGATTATGAGTCTTGCGTTAGGCTTAAAAAGCAGAGTTGGCCGGTCCCAACGCTGCTTTTTAACGCCCGTTGGTATTACGAGTCTTGTAGGTACAGGTGTACCGCTCACTTTTTTGGCCAGACTTGGATATACTGAAAATCCACTTACGTCAATTGCATATCCTATTTTTTCAATGGGACTTGCATAGCGCCGGTATTACTAGTCTGTCAAAAAGTGAGCGGTAGACCCTCTCCTGTCAAGACTGGTACCGCATTTTAAAGTCAGTAGTTAAGAGTTTTACACTACAACGCCGTAGCATAAAACTCTTAACTAAAGTGCTAAAAAGTACACTAACACCCATAAACTACCTATTAACCCCTAAACCGAGGCCCCCCCACATCGCAAACACTAAAATAATTTTTTTAACGCCTAATCTGCCGGACCGGACATCGCCGCCACTATAATAAATATATTAACCCCTAAACCGCCGCACTCCCACCTCACAAACATTAGTTAAATATTATTAACCCCTACTCTGCTGTCCCTAACATCGCCGACACCTACCTACATTTATTAACCCCATAATCTGCCGCCCCCAACGTCGCTGCCACTATTCTAAATTTATTAACCCCTAAACCTAAGTCTAACCCTAACCCTAACAACCCCTAACTTCAATATAATTTAAATAAATATAAATAAAATTACTATCATTAACTAAATTATTCCTATTTAAAACTAAATACTTACCTATAAAATAAACCCTAAGCTAGCTACAATATAACTAATAATTACATTGTATCTAGTTTAGGGTTTATTTTTATTTTACAGGCAAGTTTGTATTTATTTTAACTAGGTAGAATAGTTACTAAATAGTTATTAACGACCAGTAAACGTAAACGTACCAGTAAAATAAAACCTAACCTAAGTTACAATTACATTTAACACTACACTATAATTTAATTAATTCCGTAAACTAAATACAATTAAATACAATTAAATAAAATTATCTAAAGTACAAAAAAACAAACACTAAATTACAGAAAATAATAAACAAATTACAAGATTGTTAAACTAATTACACCTAATCTAATCCCCCTAACAAAATAAAAAAGCCCCCGCAAAATAAAAAAAAGCCCTACCCTACACTAAATTACAAATAGCCCTTAAAAGGGCCTTTTGCGGGGGATTGCCCCAAAGTAATCAGCTCTTTTACCTGTAAAAAAAATTACAAATACTCCCCCAACATTAAAACCCACCACCCACACAACCAACCCTACTCTAAAACCCACCCAATCCCCCCTTAAAAAAGCCTAACACTAACCCCTTGAAGATCACCTTACCGGGAGAAGTCTTCACCCAACCAGGCCAAAGTCCTCAACGAATCCGGCAGAAGTGGTCCTCCAGACGGGCAGAAGTTGTCCTCCAGACGGGGAGAAGTCTTTATCCAGATGGCATCTTCTATCTTCATCCATCCGGCGCGGAGCGGGTCCATCTTCAAGACATCCTCTTCTATCCACGGTGACTGAAGAATGAAGGTACCTTTAAATGATGTCATCCAAGATGGTGTCCCTTCAATTCCGATTGGCTGATAGAATTCTATCAGCCAATCGGAATTAAGGTAGAAAAAATCCTATTGGTTGATTCTAACTTAATTCCGATTGGCTGATAGAATTCTATCAGCCAATCGGAATCTAAGGGACGCCATCTTGGATGACGTCACTTAAAGGAACCTTCATTCAGCAAGAAGACGTCGGAAGAAGAGGATGCTCCGTGCCAGATGTCTTGAAGATGGAGCCACTCCCCGTCGGATGGATGAAGATAGAAGATGCCGTCTGGATGAAGACTTCTGGCCGTCTGGAGGACTACTTCTGCCAGATTCATTGAGGACTTCGGCCCGGTTGGGTGAAGACTTCTCCTGGTAAGGTGATCTTCAAGGGGTTAGTGTTAGGTTTTTTTAAGGGGGGATTGGGTGGGTTTTAGAGTAGGGTTGGTTGTGTGGGTGGTGGGTTTTAATGTTGGGGGGGAATGTGTAATTTTTTTTACAGGTAAAAGAGCTGATTACTTTGGGGCAATGCCCCGCAAAAGGCCCTTTTAAGGGCTATTTGTAATTTAGTGTAGGGTAGGGCAATTTTTTTATTTTGCGGGGGCTTTTTTATTTTGTTAGGGGGATTAGATAAGGTGTAATTAGTTTAAAAATCTTGTAATTTGTTTATTACTTTCTGTAATTTAGTGTTTGTTTTTTTTGTACTTTAGATAATTTTATTTAAATGTATTTAATTGTATTTAGTTTAGGGAATTAATTTAATTATAGTGTAGTGTTAGGTGTAATTGTAACTTAGGTTGGATTTTATTTTACAGGTACTTTTGTATTTATTTTAACTAGGTAGGTTATTAAATAGTTAATAAGTATGTAGTAACTATTCTACCTAGTTAAAATAAATACAAACTTGCCTGTAAAATAAAAATAAACCTTAATCTAGAGACAATGTAATCATTAGTTATATTGTAGTTAGCTTAGGGTTTATTTTATAGGTAAGTATTTAGTTTTAAATAGGAATAATTTAGATAATGAGAGTAATTTTATTTATATTTATTTAAATTATATTGAAGCTAGGGAGTGTTAGGGTTAGGGTTAGACTTAGGTTTAGGGGTTAATAAATTTAGAATAGTGGTGGCGAATGTAGGTAGGTGTCTGCGATGTTAGGGATGGCAGATTAGGGGTTAATAATATTTAACTAATGTTTGCGAGGCGGGAGTGTGGCGGTTTAGGGGTTAATATGTTTATTATAGCGGCAGATTAGGGGTTTAGAAGTGTAGGTAGGTTGCGGCGACATTGGGGAAGGCAGATTAGGGGTTAATAAATATGATGTAGGTGTTGGCAATGTTGGGGGCATCAGATTAGGGGTTCATAAGTATAATGTAGGTGGCGGCGGTGTCCGGAGCGGCAGATTAGGGGTTAATAATATAATGTAGGTGGCGGCGATGTCGGGGGTGGCAGATTAGGGGTTAATAAGTGTAAGATTAGGGGTGTTTAGACTCGGGGTTCATGTTAGGGTGTTATGTGTAGACATAAAATGTATTTCCCCATAGGAATCAATGGGACTGCGTTAAGGAGCTTTACGCTGCTTTTTGGAAGGTGTTAGACTTTTCTTCAGCCGGCTCTCCCCATTGATACCCATGGGGAAATCATGCACGAGCACGTTACACCAGCTCACCGCTAATGTAAGCAGCGCTGGAATTGGAGTGCGGTAAGGAGCAAAATCTTGCTCAACGCTCATTTCTTGTCTGGGTTGTGAAAACCAGTAATACCAGCGCTGTCTGTAAGTGAGCGGTGAGCATAAACTGCTCGTTAGCACCGCACAGCCTCTAACGCCAAACTCGTAATCTGGCCGTACATTTTTCTAGGTGCACAAGTGTTTTTATTTTTACTTCACATAATGAAGCATTTTTACATTACAATCTCTTTAAATTGCCTGTGACTCGTAGCATAAGATATCTGTACTTGTAACCGAGTTTGACAGATTGGGGGGTAGTTATCAAGCCGTCTACTTTTCTGGCTTCGCCGGCCCAATACGTCCGCCTAAGCTCGCCTACCTTCGCCGCCGCGGACCTTGAATACGTTCGCCTAAGTTATCAAATAAAGCTGTCAAAAAGCCGCGGGGCGATGAGCAGCGGACTGTGACAGTTATCACTCATCCGATCTCGCTGCCCTTCGGCTTTTTCCCAGCTTTATTGCTAGCCTGTCACTAAGCACTCACACTAAACTACACTGTTCTACCCCCTATACCGGCGCCCCCGGAGGCCCCCGCAACTAAATAAAGTTACTAACCCCTAAACCGCCGCTCCTAGACCCCGCCGCAAGTCTTATAAATGTATTAACCCCTAAACCGCCGCTCCTAGACCCCGCCGCAAGTCTTATAAATGTATTAACCCCTAAACCGCCGCTCCCGGACACCGCTGCCACCTACATTATACCTAGTAACCCCTATCCTGCCCCCCCTATACCGTCGCCCTCTATTATAAAATTAACCCCTATCCTGCTGATCCCGCACCTCTCCGCAACTAAATAAATAGTTTAACCCCTAAACCGCCGCTCCATGAACCCGCCGCAACCTATAATAAATTTATTAACCCCTATCCTGCCCCCCACTACGCCGCCGCCACTGTAATAAAATTATTAACCCCTAAACCTAAGTCTAACCCTAACCATAACGCCCCCCTAACTTAAATATTAATTAAATACATCTAAATAAATTAACTCTTATTAACTAAATGAATCCTATTTAAAACTAAATACTTACTTATAAAATAAACCCTAATATAGCTACAATATAAATAATAATTATATTCTAGCTATCTTAGGATTTATATTTATTTTACAGGTACCTTTCAATTTATTTTAACCAGGTACAATAGTTATTAAATAGTTATTAACTATTTAATAGCTTACCTAGCTAAAATAAAGAGAAATGTACCTGTGAAATAAATCCTAACCTAAGTTACAATTACACCTAACACTACACTATACTTTAATAAATTATTCCTATTTAAAAATAAATACTTACCTGTAAAATAAACCCTAAGATAGCTACAATGTAATTAATACTTATATTATAGCTATCTTAGGATTTATATTTAGTTTACAGGTAACTTTGTATTTATTTTAGCTAGTTAGAATAGTTATTAAATAGTTATTTACTATTTAATAACTACCTAGCTAAAAGAAATACAAAATTACCTGTAAAATAAATCCTAACTTAAGTTACAATTAAACCTAATACTAAACTATCATTAAATTAACTAAATAAATTAACTACAAATAACTACAATTAAATACAATTACATAAACTAACTAAAGTACAAAAAATAAAAAAAGCTAAGTTACAAAAAATAAAAAAATAAGTTACAAACATGTTAAAAATATTACAACAATTTTAAGCTACTTACACCTAATCTAAGCCCCCTAATAAAATAACAAACCCCCCCAAAATAAAAAAAATCCCTACCCTATTCTAAATTACATAAATTTCAAAGCTCTTTTACCTTACCAGCCCTTAAAAGGGCCATTTGTGGGGGCATGCCCCAAAAAGTTCAGCTCTTTTGCCTGTAAAAGAAAAATACAACCCCCCCCCAACATTAAAACCCACCACCCACATACCCCTAATCTAACCCAAACCCCCCTTACAAAAACCTAACACTAATCCCCTGAAGATCATCCTACCTTGAGTCGTCTTCACTCAGCCGAGCCACCGATGGAACTGAAGAGGACATCCGGAGCGGAAGAAGTTAATCCTCCAAGCGGCGCTGAAGAAATCTTCCATCCGATGAAGTCATCATCCAGGCGGCGCTGAAGAAGTCTTCGATCCGGCCGATGTCATCTTCAAAGAGGCGCTGAAGAGGTCTTCTATCCGGGCGAAGTCATCTTCCAAGCCGGGTCTTGAATCTTCCTTCCGCCGACGCGGAACCACCTTCTTCACCGACGGACTACGACGAATAACGGCTCCTTTAAGGGACGTCATCCAAGATGGCGTCCCCTCAATTCCGATTGGCTGATAGGATTCTATCAGCCAATCGGAATTAAGGTAGGAAAATCTGATTGGCTGATGGAATCAGCCAATCAGATTCAAGTTCAATCCGATTGGCTGATCCAATCAGCCAATCAGATTGAGCTCGCATTCTATTGGCTGATCGGAACAGCCAATAGAATGCGAGCTCAATCTGATTGGCTGATTCCATCAGCCAATCAGATTTTTCCTACCTTAATTCCGATTGGCTGATAGAATCCTATCAGCCAATCGGAATTGAGGGGACGCCATCTTGGATGACGTCCCTTAAAGGAGCCGTCATTCGTCGTAGTCCGTTGGGGAAGAAGGTGGTTCCGCGTCGGCGGAAGGAAGATTCAAGACCCGGCTTGGAAGATGACTTCGCCCGGATAGAAGACCTCTTCAGCGCCTCTTTGAAGATGACATCGGCCGGATCGAAGACTTCTTCAGCGCCGCCTGGATGATGACTTCATCGGATGGAAGATTTCTTCAGCGCCGCTTGGAGGATTAACTTCTTCCGCTCCGGATGTCCTCTTCAGTTCCATCGGTGGCTCGGCTGAGTGAAGACGACTCAAGGTAGGATGATCTTCAGGGGATTAGTGTTAGGTTTTTGTAAGGGGGGTTTGGGTTAGATTAGGGGTATGTGGGTGGTGGGTTTTAATGTTGGGGGGGGGGGGTTGTATTTTTCTTTTACAGGCAAAAGAGCTGAACTTTTTGGGGCATGCCCCCACAAATGGCCCTTTTAAGGGCTGGTAAGGTAAAAGAGCTTTGAAATTTATGTAATTTAGAATAGGGTAGGGATTTTTTTTATTTTGGGGGGGTTTGTTATTTTATTAGGGGGCTTAGATTAGGTGTAAGTAGCTTAAAATTGTTGTAATATTTTTAACATGTTTGTAACTTAGCTTTTTTTATTTTTTGTACTTTAGTTAGTTTATGTAATTGTATTTCATTGTAGTTATTTGTAGGTAGTTTATTTAGTTAATTTAATGATAGTGTAGTATTAGGTTTAATTGTAACTTAAGTTAGGATTTATTTTACAGGTAATTTTGTATTTCTTTTAGCTAGGTAGTTATTAAATAGTTAATAACTATTTAATAACTATTCTAACTAGCTAAAATAAATACAAAGTTACCTGTAAAATAAATATAAATCCTAAGATAGCTATAATATAAGTATTAATTACATTGTAGCTATCTTAGGGTTTATTTTACAGGTAAGTATTTATTTTTAAATAGGAATAATTTATTAAAGTATAGTGTAGTGTTAGGTGTAATTGTAACTTAGGTTAGTATTTATTTCACAGGTACATTTCTCTTTATTTTAGCTAGGTAAGCTATTAAATAGTTAATAACTATTTAATAGTTATTGTACATGGTTAAAATAAATTGAAAGGTACCTGTAAAATAAATATAAATCCTAAGATAGCTAGAATATAATTATTATTTATATTGTAGCTATATTAGGGTTTATTTTAAAGGTAAGTATTTAGTTTTAAATAGGATTCATTTAGTTAATAAGAGTTAATTTATTTAGATTTATTTAATTAATATTTAAGTTAGGGGGCGTTAGGGTTAGGGTTAGACTTAGGTTTAGGGGTTAATAATTTTATTACAGTGGCGGCAGCGTAGTGGGGGGCAGGATAGGGGTTAATAAATTTATTATAGGTGGCGACGGTGTAGGGGGGGCAGATTAGGGGTTAATACATTTAATATAGGTTGCGGCGGGTTCAGGGAGCGGCGGTTTAGGGGTTAATACATTTATTATAGTTGCGGTGGGCTCCGGGAGCGGCGGTTTAGGGGTTAATATGTATAGAGTAGCTTGCGGTGGGCTCCGGGAGCGGCGGTTTAGGGGGTAATAACTTTATTTAGTTGAGGCGGTGTAGGGGGGGTCAGATTAGTGGTGTTTAGACTCGGGGTACATGTTAGGGTGTTAGGTGTAGACAGCTCCCATAGAAATCAATGGGATGTCTGTCAGCAGCGAAATTGTACTTTCGCTATGGTCAGACTCCCATTGATTCCTATGGGATCCGCCGCCTCCAGGGGTGGCGGATTGAAAACCAGGTACGCTGGGCCGTAAAAGTGCCGAGCGTACCTGCTAGTTTTTTGATAGCTAGCAAAAGTAGTGAGAATGTGCCGCACTTGTGTGCGGAACATCTGGAGTGACGTAAGAATCGATCTGTGTCGGACTGAGTCCGGCGGATCGAAGCTTACGTCACAAAATTCTACTTTTGCCGGTCTCGAGCCTTTGATAACTAAGGCGAATCAGCCTCGCCACAAATACGCTGCGGAATTCCAGCGTATTTGAGGTTGACGGCTTGATAACTACCCCCCTTAGTGTTATGAGAGTCTGCTAACTTGCTATTTAATTATTTGCAATGCAATAAAAATGCCAGCCCATCTGGCAGAGAATATGTTAAATTATACATAGACGTGTGATTAACAAGCTTACAGGTATCCTCAAACTATTATTAAAAAAGACTATATAGGATTTTATCTTGGAATATTAGTTAATGGAATATTTAAAAGAATAAAGATTTCATATTTTCTAGTTGTGAAATTAAGGAATTGTCATACAGTTTTCGTATTTTAGACTTTTCAGTAAATAATGAGCGTCAGAGTAGACCAGTCATGAGCATCTGAAGGTTTCTCATATCATCTGCTACCATTTAGTGAGCTCTATTTCTTTCTATGGGAAGCAGCTCATAGCGAGTACCAGCATGAACCCCTTCTCTTTGAATTTAGAGAGGAGATTCTCTTCAAAGCCAGTGATTTGCTAGCTATAAGTAGATAGAGTTTTTATTAGTAAATGACTGTATAATTCTATCTTATCACAGTTCACAATTTAAAGGGAAAGTCTAGTCCAAAATAAACTTTCATGATTCAGATCGGGCATGTAATTTTAAACAACTTTCCAGTTTACATTTTTTTTTTCTTTCAACAGTTTTATTGAAGAAATCAATTGTGCATACAGTTTGGTTTAGACAAGTATATCTAGAACATAGTATCAGCTTATGCATACACTATTTAAAATAAATTCACAGTGAAAAACATTTTTTACTAATATAATGAGCTGAACATCAATAAATGTAGATATAGACTACAAGTGTACCAGTATACCGGCTCTTGTCTAGAATGAATACATTGATAGCTAGCATTCCCTTCGCTACTGAAGACTGTAGAAAAATGTGAATTGTAATAAATTAAATAAATGTAATAAATTCAAAATGCCTTAGGGACCATTAAGTGTCAGGATATCATTTACTCAAATTAGGTATCATGTGGGATGTACAGGTGCTGTGTTTAAATATCCCTCCCATAAAAAGCACATTGAGTGATAATCATCCTGTCGGTGTGTTTGTCCATAATGGTATTTTTCTAACATTAGGCTATGTGTAACTGTGCACCTCCAGACCACCACTGTAGGAAGTTCTATTTTTTCCAATTTAATGGTATCAGCTTTTTAGCAGCGTTAATCATTATTGTTAAAAGCGCTAGCCTTAGCTTACATTTTATCTTGGAGAAATGGTTAAATATAAAGACTCTTATATTAAATGGTAAAGGGATATTCAGTGCTTGTTCAATCTCATTTTTAATTGCTTCCCAGTATTTCGTGGCCTTCGCACATTGCCACCAGATATGAAACGGAGTTCCATTTCTTTGGCATCCTCTCCAGCATGTTGCTGAGGTATTAGGGCAGAGCTTTCCAAACTTTTCTTGTTGGTGACACACTTTTTAGACCTACTTCATTTTGCGACACAGTAATTCAGTTGTGCTAGCAAAAAGGAGGTTAAACTAACTTGTTTTAAAAGATACGGACACACACATAAATGATATAATAATGAAATGTATTTACAAGTAACAGTATGTAAGTATGTGCAAGAATTAAAAAAAAGTTTAATAACACCAACAGCTACTTACTATTTTAATGGGATGTATGAGGTTGATGGGATGAACACAGTTTCAGAATATTTGGTGGAATATTAGATAAAGACACATTTCTTCATCAAGCATTTTTAAGCTTCCACTTCCTATCCATATATCAAGAGCAGGAGCAGCAATGCACTACTGGGAGCTAGTTGCAGAAAAAACCCCCACTGACTTCTGACTTCAGCTCAGCGTTTAAAGCTGTCACCCTCAGAGCTCTGTGAGTCCAACTGACTACTGCATGCGCTGCACACTGCAGTCCCACTCACTGACTACACATGCAGTCAGGAGCCGACTACACGTGCAGTCAGGAGCCAATGTGCCGCCAGAGCCGCCAATGGGAATAGTTTCAGTTTCCACTGAGCTGCACCAATTGGTTAAGATGATCTGTGACCCACTTGGTATCAATTACGTGTCAACCATGTGATATGCGTAGCAGGAAAGCGGAAAGTCAGAAACCAAAAAAAAAAAAAAATTTAAAAAATTTTGTGCTGAAGCAGGGACACACCTACACACTGCTGCCGACACGCTAATGTGTCCCGACACACAGTTTGGAAAGCACTGTATTAGGGAATAGCTGATGTAAACGCACAGGGGTATAATATCATCTGCACAGCAGTTTGAGAATGATTCATTTCTAGTGTGGAAATCAAAGAGGAAGATTTACTCATGTGTGTGAATATATCATACCATGTTTGTCTTGGTATGGGGCTGTCAATCTCTCTTTCCCATTTATTAACATAAGATGGTAAGGTTTTGTAGTGGGATATTAGGAGCTGTTTATGTACTATTGAGAGGATACCCTTATTGGGTAATTAGTTAATGCATAGATTTTCAAAAAGGGTCAAGGAGCGGGTAAAATGTGCTTTTGACGGATGGGTAAAGAGAAAATGCACCAGCTGTGAATATGCCAACCATCTTTGGAATTTACAACCACAGCTAGCAACAAGGTCTGCTTGTGGTTTAACTTTCCCAGCTATAAAAAATGTGTAAGCTGGGAGAGAATCTGTAATGGTTACTGCGAGTGATTCATTCGTTTTAGGGTTTAATGGGCATGGTGTATTTCTCACTATTGGGGTCAGAGGAGAGTTCATTGTGGAGATGTGAGTGTGTTGTTTTACAATTTTGTTCCAGAGTTTGTAGGTTTCTCGTGTTGATGTTGATATTGTGTCCGGGAGTAATCTCTGATTAGGGGGGAGCCAACAGCTACCACCTAGGTTGTTATTATTAGTCAAGTGATATTCCAATTGAACCCACTCTTTATTCATAGCATGTTTACACCAATCTACCACCCTGGGCATAAAGGTAGCTAGCCTATAATGTTGTATATTAGGTGCCCCTATTCCTCCTAGCTCTCTAGGCCTATACATTGTAGCTGTAGCAATATGTGGGCGTTTATTTGCCCAAATAAAATTATTCAATATTTTCTGCAATCTATATAACATTTGGTCGGGGAGGTGAATGGGTAGGGTTTGCAGTAAGTACAACACCTTAGGCAGTATAATCATTTTCACTGCATTAAGTCTCCCTAACCATGATAAAAATGTATTATTCCAGCTTCTCAGTAGTGAATTTATATTTAGAATGACGCTCTCATAATTCAATGTTAGAACGTCTTGTGTATTTGGAGATATGTAAACTCCTAAATATTTCACTGCTTTTCCTTGCGCTCTGAATTGAAACCGTTGTTGTAAGTTAACTAAAGTCGCAGGTGCTAAATTAATATGGAACAATTCAGATTTGGTGATATTTATATTAAAATTTGAGAATCGCCCGTATGTTTGTAACATGTTTAACAAAGCAGGTATTGTGATTTGTGAGGGTAAGGAATACATCATCCGCATAAAGCGTAATTTTGTATTCAGTCAAACCTAGTTTATGCCCTGCAATAAGGGGATCATTTCTTATATATGAGGCTAAAATTTCCATTGACAGGACAAAAAATAGTGGGGATAGGGGGTAACCCTGTCTGGTTCCGTTGAAATGAGTTGGAGAGGGAATTATTTAATTTAACTTTTGCCTGAGGTTTATTTACAATGCGAAGATTTTCATTATTAGCTCTTGATCAAATCCGAATCTACATAATGCTTGTTTCAGAAAAAACCCAATCAAGCCTATCAAAAGCTTTTTCCGCATCCATAGATATGAACGCGGAGGGGCTTGATATTTATGGGCATACTCCATAAGAGTCATGATTTTAGTGGTGTTGTCTCTAGCCTCACGTGTGGATGTAAAGCCGGCTTGGTTTAAATGGTTCAGGGATGGGAGGACTACATTAATACGGGTCGCAAGGATTTTTGCGTATAATTTAATATCTACATTGAGTAGAGAAATCGGACGAAAATTCGCCGGTGTAGTCGGCTGCTTACCCGGTTTTGGAATTACCGATACTTGTGCTCCAAGCATCGAGGGTGGAAATGGGTTTTCTTCTGTAACCTCATTAAAAAGTTGAGTAAGGTGTGGGACAAGAATTGAGGAAAAAACTTTATAGTATTTGGCTGATAGGCCATCTGGGCCTGGGCTTTTCCAGTTTGGTCGATTAGTTATTGCATATTGGAATTCTTGTGTGGTTATGGGTCTTTTTAGGGTGTTTAGTTTTTCTGGAGTGAGTTTAGGGACTTAACAATTGCTTATATATGTGTTAAGGTTAGAAAGGTGATCTTCAGATGGAGGGGATTTTGTGATATTATAAAGTTCAGTATAGTAGTCTTGAAAGGTGCGGAGAATCTCTTTGGTGGTACAGAGGGGAGCCTGATGTTTCGGGTGGTGGATCTCATATATAAATGATTTGAATCTTTTCTTTTTTAGTGTGCGAGCTAACAGTTTACCTGCCCTATTTCTCTCATAGTAGAACATACAGTTTGTTTTTTTGTGCATAGTTTGGTATTCTATTTCTAAAAAATGATCTAAAGCTGTACGAGCTGTGTGATATTCCCGTGTTAGTGTAGAGTCATTTGGGTTTTGTTTCAATGAGTGATCTAGTTTTGTAAATGTTTCCGTTAACTCTCTGTATTGTTGGCGGTACTGTTTTTGTTGTTGTGTTTTCAATTTTATTAATTCTCCCCGAATTACGCATTTGTGCACTTCCCATATTAAATAATTATCTTCTACTTAATGAACATTATGGGTAAAGTATTCTGTTATAAGCTTTGACAATATATTTAAAGAATTTGGATTGTTCAGCAGAGTTTCATCCAATTTCCAGTTAAAGGGCTCTAATTGTACTTCAGGCCATGAAAACTTTAGTGTTACGGCTGAGTGGTCAGACCAGGAGGTTGGTGAGATCTCACAACGGCGTACAAAAGCTAGGCCTTTTTTATTAGTAAATATGTAGTCTAATCTGCTGTAAGATTTATTAGGGTTTGAGAAAAGGTATAATCCCTTTTATCTGTGTGTATAAAGCGCCATATGTCGTATAGATTGAGATTTTTCAAGTTTATCCATAAAGTCATGGAGATCTTTTTAGATATCGAGATTTTAGGGTTAGAGCTATCTTTCCCTGGTTGTAGAGGAAAATTGAAATCTCCAGCAAAGTATATAGGTCCCACTGCGAGATCCAAAAGTTTTTTAAATATATTTTGAAAAAAAGGGGCCCTGCTTAAAATTTGGGGCGTATATGTTCACCAACGTTATCGGTCTGCCATATAAGAGTCCCGTTAACCCCAGGAATCTGCCATCTTTATCTTTACTTGTATGGGTTAATGTGAATGGTAGGTCTTTTCTAATTAAAATGCTAACTCCTGCTTTTTTGCTAGGACCTGAACTGTGGAAGTGTGTAGTAAACGTTTTCCCAAAGTATTTGTGTTCTTTATTATGTTGAAAGTGGGTTTCCTGCAAAAAAAGGATATCTGCTTGTCTTTTTGATAAATCTGATAATTCTTTGGAGCGCTTGTGAGGTGAATTTAGGCCTTTGGCGTTTTGCGCCATTAGTGTTAATTGGCGTGTAGCCTTACCTGCAAGGTGTGGCATCTTTACCTATATTTTTTAAATCATAGATGTCTGGAATGCAGCACGGTATCTGGCACAAAGTCTGTGTACTGTAACTGTAATAAGATAGCTGCTCTGTAAAACAAATCATGAACAATATAAACAGTGCAAACAGAAAGTGCAAACAAATAAACAAACAAACGTGATATGGAACTATTACTTGAACATGGATTCAAAACTCTCTTCCTAATAAAAGGCATAATGAGAGTGTATTTTGGGGATTTTAACAGTAAATTGCAATTACAAGCCCTATTCAGCATTTCTAATTAGGAACTATCCGTTCTGGCTAACTAATATTATGGACTATCAAATCTCATAGTCTGCAGATATATACAACAAACAGTATGGGAATTTGTCTAATAACCAAACCTCATTAAGCACTTCTCAAAATCATACATTTTAAGCTAGTTGGGCTCAGGACTACCCACGTAATTTAGGGCAAATAAAGGTGCTATTTGGAGAATTTAACATTATATTGCCTTGCAACCACAAGCCCTGTCTAATACATCTAGGTGAGAGTTATCTATTCTGGTTAACTAATATTATGTGCTGTCAAATCTTATAATCTGTAGAGGTATACAATAAACATTATGGGAATTTGTCCTGCAATCTAACCTCAGTAAGTACAACCTAAAATCACACATATTAAGCTATACAGACTTAAGGGGTTGTATTAGAGTAATTTGGGCTAGAGGCACCTTTCCTCAGTGGTGTATTAGCCATGGCTTTTCCTTTCTTGGCAGACACAGTATGCCAAGTAGGTGCCTTCTCATTTGGTCTCTTGGTGGTAGGTAGTGCCTTGTCAGCAGTGGAGTCCATCTCTATAGGTTCAATACCCAAAGAGGAGCAAAAGGTAGGTATGTCCTCTGGAGATCTGCAAATAAGTCTGGTACTGTTCCTGAGGACCCAAATTTGTGCCGGAAAGCCCCATCTATAGGGAATCTTTTTGTTCCTTAATGATGTTGTGAGGTGCGCGAACTCCTTCCTTTTTTGTAAAGTTTCGTAGGACAAGTCCTGATAGAACTGTATTACTGTACCTCTGAATCTGATTGGCTGATTCTTACGGGACTGATTCAGTAGCATTTCTTTCTCAAGAAAATTTTTATATCTTATAACAATGTCCCTTGGTGGTGCCGAATCAGGGGGTTTAGGACGAAGGGATCGATGTGCCCTCACCCATTGTATGTCTGTGGTATGTGAAGATTCTTTGATATGTTGAAACAATGCCTGTAGATACACTGGAAAGTCGTGGGGAAGTACGTCTTCAGGCATCCCTCTGATTCTTAAATTCTTTCACCGACTGCGATTCTCCAGATCTTCTAACTTTTCCTGTAGGCCTTGAATGACTTCCTGTTGTGATGTAACTTGTTCAGTTAAGACATGTACTTCTTCTTTTAGCTGGTCCTGATTATTCTCAAGTGATTCCATTTGAAATCCAAGAGTGTGAATATCTTGTGCTATAGTAGCCAATTCTTCTCTTATACATGTGCGTACAATATTTGCTATAGCTTGCTTGGATTGTAAATTACATAGTAATGATGCTAAAAGTTGTGTCTCAGGAATTTGTGAGTTTGCATTATTACCCTACTGGGAATCTGAGCTAGGGGATTTTCCTCCTACGTTAGTATCAGCACGCATAGTTTCAGATGTGTCCACAGCTTGCAAGAAGGAGGACATAGTTAATGTTTTAATGGTGGTTGATTTGGTATTTTAATCAGGCCTGATTGTGCGTCTGGACGCCATTACAAGTATCTTGATGTTTAGAGAGTTGTGCAATGCCTATGGTTGATAAGTCTTGTTAAAGATGTCAACCTTCTGCTTTTTTTTTTTTTTTTTTCCTTCACTAAAAGTGCAGCCAAATTCTGTTGAAAGGTTATGGCTGTTGTAAGATCTACAGCCTATGTTGTAATATTTGATTTTACTGCTATTCAGCTTGTACTCTGTGCCCAGCAATGCTAGTAGGTATAAAAAAGCAATTAGAGGTAGTACCTTTTGTGGGTTTAACAGTCCATTTAGAGGTATTCTGCCATATAGCTATACCTGTTGAGCTTTGTGTTCAGTGCCGCTAATTAAGATAACAAATGTGGTGAAAAGATAAATCTTTAGTGAGTTCTGCAGCTTGTGTCACAATATGCTGCTGCACTTTCATACAGTTGGAACCCCACTTCCCCAACAGGGGTAAAATAGCAGCGTATCTTTTGGCTTGCGGTTTATGGTGCATAGAGAAGGGCCTTTATCTCTGTATGTGCCTGTTAAATGTCCCTTCTTTATGGCGTTAGGGCTTGGGTGGCATCGGGCGTGTAGGTAAGTAGAGCTAACTGCACACTTGATAGGTTGAGTGTCATTGGCGCCCGCTACATGTGTATTTCTTGGGGCTATGTATTGCACACGTTATTGCTGCCATGCGGTTAAAACGCTTAACCCTCACAGCGCAGTTTCAGCTTGCCCAGATGGCGATGTCCGCCAAAGAAGATCGTCTGACAGATCTGATAATCTGAGAGGTATTCCGGGAGTTGCTGTGTGGCATTGGTTTATACTTCGTTTACTGCACAGAAGTATTGCAATCAGGGGCGGACTGGGCCAGGGGGCAGAGAGGCAATTGCCCCCCAGGCTGCCCTAAATCATGTTAAAAACGGCTGCTGCTTTTTTTTTTTTTTTTTTTTTTTTTATTGTAATTTTAATAATGGCCAGCAGGGGGAGCAGCTGTACACACATAAGCAGCAGTGGAGCAGCCTTTCTCTCTATGGCACTGAAACTGAAAGGCCATGTGCTGAGGGGGAAGGGCTTAGTGCAGGCTTTCCCTAGTCAAACAGAGAGCGCAGTCTCAATGAATGGATGGAGGGAAAGGCATCAGTGTGAGCTGCTAGATCATGTGGGGCCACCTCTACTAAACAGTAAGTACATAAATGTGCTGTCAGCAAGTGTGTGGGGTTTCTTCAGGGGCCGGGCTGCAGTGAAATCATCATGTAGAATACAGCTAATACTGTGGCTGTGCAGTAAGATCCTTATGTATAATACAGCAAATACTGTGCAGCTTTTATTTTAGCTGAAGCATTGGGATAAGACATTTCAGTTTATGTTGTATCCTACATGGGAAAATAATAATAATAATGTTTAACTGTAGGTAACAGTCCCTTGCTAGGCTGCACATTTATATACAGTTCTGCAATGGGAGTGTACTGTATGTGTACCCCAGAGCTAGTGAGCAGTATTTGTCATATATGCATTGCTGTGTGATGTTTAACTGTAGGTAACAGTCCCTTGCTAGGCTGCACATTTATATACAGTTCTGCAATGGGAGTGTACTGTATGTGTACCCCAGAGCTAGTGAGCAGTATTTGTCATATATGCATTGCTGTGTGATGTTTAACTGTAGGTAACAGTCCCTTGCTAGGCTGCACATTTATATACAGTTCTGCAATGGGAGTGTACTGTATGTGTACCCCAGAGCTAGTGAGCAGTATTTGTCATATATGCATTGCTGTGTGATGTGTAACTGTAGGTAACAGTCCCTTGCTAGGCTGCACATTTATATACAGTTCTGCAATGGGAGTGTACTGTATGTGTACCCCAGAGCTAGTGAGCAGTATTTGTCATATATGCATTGCTGTGTGATGTGTAACTGTAGGTAACAGTCCCTTGCTAGGCTGCACATTTATACACAGTTCTGCAATGGGAGTGTATTGTATGTGTACCCCAGAGCTAGTGAGCAGTATTTGTCATATATGCATTGCTGTGTGATGTGTAACTGTAGGTAACAGTCCCTTGCTAGGCTGCACATTTATATACAGTTCTGCAATAGGAGTGTACTGTATGTGTACCCCAGAGCTAGTGAGCAGTATTTGTCATATATGCATTGCTGTGTGATGTGTAACTGTAGGTAACAGTCCCTTGCTAGGCTGCACATTTATATACAGTTCTGCAATGGGAGTGTACTGTATGTGTACCCCAGAGCTAGTGAGCAGTATTTGTCATATATGCATTGCTGTGTGATGTGTAACTGTAGGTAACAGTCCCTTGCTAGGCTGCACATTTATATACAGTTCTGCAATAGGAGTGTACTGTATGTGTACCCCAGAGCTAGTGAGCAGTATTTGTCATATATGCATTGCTGTGTGATGTGTAACTGTAGGTAACAGTCCCTTGCTAGGCTGCACATTTATACACAGTTCTGCAATGGGAGTGTATTGTATGTGTACCCCAGAGCTAGTGAGCAGTATTTGTCATATATGCATTGCTGTGTGATGTGTAACTGTAGGTAACAGTCCCTTGCTAGGCTGCACATTTATATACAGTTCTGCAATGGGAGTGTATGTGTACCCCAGAGCTAGTGAGCAGTATTTGTCATATATGCATTGCTATGTGATGTGTAACTGTAGGTAACAGTCCCTTGCTAGGCTGCACATTTATATACAGTTCTGCAATGGGAGTGTACTGTATGTGTACCCCAGAGCTAGTGAGCAGTATTTGTCACCTATGCATTGCTGTGTGATGTGTAACTGTAGGTAACAGTCCCTTGCTAGGCTGCACATCTATATACAGTTCTGCAATGGGAGTGTACTGTATGTGTACCCCAGAGCTTGTGAGCAGTATTTGTCATATATGCATTGCTGTGTGATGTGTAACTGTAGGTAACAGTCCCTTGCTAGGCTGCACATTTATATACAGTTCTGCAATGGGAGTGTACTGTATGTGTACCCCAGAGCTAGTGAGCAGTATTTGTCATATATGCATTGCTGTGTGATGTGTAACTGTAGGTAACAGTCCCTTGCTAGGCTGCACATTTATATACAGTTCTGCAATGGGAGTGTACTGTATGTGTACCCCAGAGCTAGTGAGCAGTATTTGTCATATATGCATTACTGTGTGATGTGTAACTGTAGGTAACAGTCCCTTGCTAGGCTGCACATTTATATACAGTTCTGCAATGGGAGTGTACTGTATGTGTACCCCAGAGCTAGTGAGCAGTATTTGTCATATATGCATTGCTGTGTGATGTTTACTGTAGGTAACAGTCCCTTGCTAGGCTGCACATTTATATACAGTTCTGCAATGGGAGTGTACTGTATGTGTACCCCAGAGCTAGTGAGCAGTATTTGTCATATATGCATTGCTGTGTGATGTGTAACTGTAGGTAACAGTCCCTTGCTAGGCTGCACATTTATATACAGTTCTGCAATGGGAGTGTACTGTATGTGTACCCCAGAGCTAGTGAGCAGTATTTGTCATATATGCATTACTGTGTGATGTGTAACTGTAGGTAACAGTCCCTTGCTAGGCTGCACATTTATATACAGTTCTGCAATGGGAGTGTATGTGTACCCCAGAGCTAGTGAGCAGTATTTGTCATATATGCATTGCTGTGTGATGTTTAACTGTAGGTAACAGTCCCTTGCTAGGCTGCACATTTATATACAGTTCTGCAATGGGAGTGTACTGTATGTGTACCCCACAGCTAGTGAGCAGTATTTGTCATATATGCATTGCTGTGTGATGTGTAACTGTAGGTAACAGCCCCTTGCTAGGCTGCACATCTATATACAATTCTGCAATGGGAGTGTACTGTATGTGTACCCCAGAGCTAGTGAGCAGTATTTGTCATATATGCATTGCTGTGTGATGTGTAACTGTAGGTAACAGTCCCTTGCTAGGCTGCACATCTATATACAATTCTGCAATGGGAGTGTACTGTATGTGTACCCCAGAGCTAGTGAGCAGTATTTGTCATATATGCATTGCTGTGTGATGTGTAACTGTAGGTAACAGTCCCTTGCTAGGCTGCACATCTATATACAGTTCTGCAATGTGAGTGTATTGCATGTGTACCCCAGAGCTTGTGAGCAGTATTTGTCATATATGCATTGCTGTGTGATGTGTAACTGTAGGTAACAGTCCCTTGCTAGGCTGCACATCTATATACAATTCTGCAATGGGAGTGTACTGTATGTGTACCCCAGAGCTTGTGAGCAGTATTTGTCATATATGCATTGCTGTGTGATGTGTAACTGTAGGTAACAGCCCCTTGCTAGGCTGCACATCTATATACAATTCTGCAATGGGAGTGTACTGTATGTGTACCCCAGAGCTAGTGAGCAGTATTTGTCACCTATGCATTGCTGTGTGATGTGTAACTGTAGGTATCAGTCCCTTGCTAGGCTGCACATTTATATACAGTTCTGCAATGGGAGTGTACTGTATGTGTACCCCAGAGCTAGTGAGCAGTATTTGTCATATATGCATTGCTGTGTGATGTGTAACTGTAGGTAACAGCCCCTTGCTAGGCTGCACATTTATATACAGTTCTGCAATGGGAGTGTACTGTATGTGTACCCCAGAGCTAGTGAGCAGTATTTGTCATATATGCATTGCTGTGTGATGTGTAACTGTAGGTAACAGTCCCTTGCTAGGCTGCACATTTATATACAGTTCTGCAATGGGAGTGTACTGTATGTGTACCCCAGAGCTAGTTAGCAGTATTTGTCATATATGCATTGCTGTGTGATGTGTAACTGTAGGTAACAGTCCCTTGCTAGGCTGCACATTTATACACAGTACTGCAATGGGAGTGTACTGTATGTGTACCCCAGAGCTAGTGAGCAGTATTTGTCATATATGCATTGCTGTGTGATGTGTAACTGTAGGTAACAGTCCCTTGCTAGGCTGCACATTTATATACAGTTCTGCAATGGGAGTGTACTGTATGTGTACCCCAGAGCTAGTGAGCAGTATTTGTCATATATGCATTGCTGTGTGATGTTTAACTGTAGGTAACAGTCCCTTGCTAGGCTGCACATTTATATACAGTTCTGCAATGGGAGTGTACTGTATGTGTACCCCAGAGCTAGTGAGCAGTATTTGTCATATATGCATTGCTGTGTGATGTGTAACAGTCCCTTGCTAGGCTGCACATTTATATACAATTCTGCAATGGGAGTGTACTGTATGTGTACCCCAGAGCTAGTGAGCAGTATTTGTCATATATGCATTACTGTGTGATGTGTAACTGTAGGTAACAGTCCCTTGCTAGGCTGCACATTTATATACAGTACTGCAATGGGAGTGTACTGTATGTGTACCCCAGAGCTAGTGAGCAGTATTTGTCATATATGCATTGCTGTGTGATGTTTAACTGTAGGTAACAGTCCCTTGCTAGGCTGCACATTTATATACAGTTCTGCAATGGGAGTGTACTGTATGTGTACCCCAGAGCTAGTGAGCAGTATTTGTCATATATGCATTGCTGTGTGATGTGTAACTGTAGGTAACAGCCCCTTGCTAGGCTGCACATCTATATACAATTCTGCAATGGGAGTGTACTGTATGTGTACCCCAGAGCTAGTGAGCAGTATTTGTCATATATGCATTGCTGTGTGATGTGTAACTGTAGGTAACAGTCCCTTGCTAGGCTGCACATCTATATACAATTCTGCAATGGGAGTGTACTGTATGTGTACCCCAGAGCTAGTGAGCAGTATTTGTCATATATGCATTGCTGTGTGATGTGTAACTGTAGGTAACAGTCCCTTGCTAGGCTGCACATCTATATACAGTTCTGCAATGTGAGTGTATTGTATGTGTACCCCAGAGCTTGTGAGCAGTATTTGTCATATATGCATTGCTGTGTGATGTGTAACTGTAGGTAACAGTCCCTTGCTAGGCTGCACATCTATATACAATTCTGCAATGGGAGTGTACTGTATGTGTACCCCAGAGCTTGTGAGCAGTATTTGTCATATATGCATTGCTGTGTGATGTGTAACTGTAGGTAACAGCCCCTTGCTAGGCTGCACATCTATATACAATTCTGCAATGGGAGTGTACTGTATGTGTACCCCAGAGCTAGTGAGCAGTATTTGTCATATATGCATTGCTGTGTGATGTGTAACTGTAGGTAACAGTCCCTTGCTAGGCTGCACATCTATATACAGTTCTGCAATGGGAGTGTACTGTATGTGTACCCCAGAGCTAGTGAGCAGTATTTGTCATATATGCATTGCTGTGTGATGTGTAACTGTAGGTAACAGCCCCTTGCTAGGCTGCACATTTATATACAGTTCTGCAATGGGAGTGTACTGTATGTGTACCCCAGAGCTAGTGAGCAGTATTTGTCATATATGCATTGCTGTGTGATGTGTAACTGTAGGTAACAGTCCCTTGCTAGGCTGCACATTTATATACAGTTCTGCAATGGGAGTGTACTGTATGTGTACCCCAGAGCTAGTGAGCAGTATTTGTCATATATGCATTGCTGTGTGATGTGTAACTGTAGGTAACAGTCCCTTGCTAGGCTGCACATTTATACACAGTTCTGCAATGGGAGTGTACTGTATGTGTACCCCAGAGCTAGTGAGCAGTATTTGTCATATATGCATTGCTGTGTGATGTGTAACTGTAGGTAACAGTCCCTTGCTAGGCTGCACATTTATACACAGTACTGCAATGGGAGTGTACTGTATGTGTACCCCAGAGCTAGTGAGCAGTATTTGTCACCTATGCATTGCTGTGTGATGTGTAACTGTAGGTATCAGTCCCTTGCTAGGCTGCACATTTATATACAGTACTGCAATGGGAGTGTACTGTATGTGTACCCCAGAGCTAGTGAGCAGTATTTGTCATATATGCATTCCTGTGTGATGTGTAACTGTAGGTAACAGCCCCTTGCTAGGCTGCACATCTATATACAATTCTGCAATGGGAGTGTACTGTATGTGTACCCCAGAGCTAGTGAGCAGTATTTGTCATATATGCATTGCTGTGTGATGTTTAACTGTAGGTATCAGTCCCTTGCTAGGCTGCACATTTATATACAGTACTGCAATGGGAGTGTACTGTATGTGTACCCCAGAGCTAGTGAGCAGTATTTGTCATATATGCATTGCTGTGTGATGTTTAACTGTAGGTATCAGTCCCTTGCTAGGCTGCACATTTATATACAATTCTGCAATGGGAGTGTACTGTATGTGTACCCCAGAGCTAGTGAGCAGTATTTGTCATATATGCATTGCTGTGTGATGTGTAACTGTAGGTAACAGTCCCTTGCTAGGCTGCACATTTATATACAGTACTGCAATGGGAGTGTACTGTATGTGTACCCCAGAGCTAGTGAGCAGTATTTGTCATATATGCATTGCTGTGTGATGTTTAACTGTAGGTAACAGCCCCTTGCTAGGCTGCACATTTATATACAGTTCTGCAATGGGAGTGTACTGTATGTGTACCCCAGAGCTAGTGAGCAGTATTTGTCATATATGCATTACTGTGTGATGTGTAACTGTAGGTAACAGTCCCTTGCTAGGCTGCACATTTATATACAATTCTGCTATGGGAGTGTACTGTATGTGTACCCCAGAGCTAGTGAGCAGTATTTGTCATATATGCATTGCTGTGTGATGTGTAACTGTAGGTAACAGTCCCTTGCTAGGCTGCACATTTATATACAATTCTGCTATGGGAGTGTACTGTATGTGTACCCCAGAGCTAGTGAGCAGTATTTGTCATATATGCATTGCTGTGTGATGTGTAACTGTAGGTAACAGTCCCTTGCTAGGCTGCACATCTATATACAGTTCTGCAATGGGAGTGTATGTGTACCCCAGGGCTAGTGAGCAGTATTTGTCATATATGCATTGCTGTGTGATGTGTAACTGTAGGTAACAGTCCCTTGCTAGGCTGCACATTTATATACAGTACTGCAATGGGAGTGTACTGTATGTGTACCCCAGAGCTAGTGAGCAGTATTTGTCATATATGCATTGCTGTGTGATGTTTAACTGTAGGTAACAGCCCCTTGCTAGGCTGCACATTTATATACAGTTCTGCAATGGGAGTGTACTGTATGTGTACCCCAGAGCTAGTGAGCAGTATTTGTCATATATGCATTACTGTGTGATGTGTAACTGTAGGTAACAGTCCCTTGCTAGGCTGCACATTTATATACAATTCTGCAATGGGAGTGTACTGTATGTGTACCCCAGAGCTAGTGAGCAGTATTTGTCATATATGCATTGCTGTGTGATGTGTAACTGTAGGTAACAGTCCCTTGCTAGGCTGCACATTTATATACAATTCTGCTATGGGAGTGTACTGTATGTGTACCCCAGAGCTAGTGAGCAGTATTTGTCATATATGCATTGCTGTGTGATGTGTAACTGTAGGTAACAGTCCCTTGCTAGGCTGCAAGTTCTGCAATGGGAGTGTACTGTATGTGTACCCCAGAGCTAGTGAGCAGGGCTGCATGGAAATATGGAAGCATATTATCTTTTAAAAGCATTCTGTGTTATTGCTAATAAAGATAAACTGTGTCTATGCTATGTTTTTTTTCTAAGTTAGTAATTTCATGGTTTCTTGGAGGAATTAGCTAAAAACAGGCTTCCTGAATCATTTTTATTAAAGGGACATGAAAACCATCATTTTACTTTCATGGTTCAGATAGAGCACACAGTTTTAAACAACTTCTTAATTTACTTTTATTATCTAATTTGCTTAGTTCTCTTGGTATCCTTTGCTGAAAAAGATAGATAGATAAGCTTAGGATCTGGGAGCTAGCTACTTATTGGTGGCTGCACATATATATCTATTGTCATTGGCTTAACAATGTGTTCAGCTAGCTCCTGGTAGTATATTGCTGCTCCTTCAATAAAGGATACCAAGAAAATGAATCAACATTGATAATAAAAGTACATTGGAAAGATGTTAAAACTGTATGCTCTATCTGAATCTTAAAAGAAAAAAATGGGTTTCATGTCCCTTTAAGTTATTAAACATGTACATGCATTGTGGAGCTTTTAATTGCATTTGCATTCTTGCAGTATTATTAAAGGGACATGAAACACAAAATGTGTCTTTCATGATTCAGACAGAACATACAATTTTAAACAACTTTACAATTTACTTCTATTTTCTAATTTGCTTTATTCCTTTGAAATGATTTGTTGAAAAGCATATCTAGATAGGCTCAGGAGCTTAGAGCTAGCTGCTGATAGGTGGATGAATTGTATGCCCATTTTAATTGGCTTACAAATGTGTTCAGCTTTCTCCCAGGAGTGCATTGCTGCTTCTTATATAAAAGATACCAAGCAAATAAAGCAAAATTGATTAGAGAAGTAAATTGGAAAGTTGTTTAAAAATGTATAATCTATCTGAATCATGAAAGGAAATGTTTGGGTTTCATGTCCCTTTAATCTGTAACTTTAAGAGACATGAAACCCAATGTTTTTTTTTTCAGGATTCAGATAGAGCAAACAGTTTTAAAAAATTATTCCAGTGGACTTACAGTTTTTTTATCAAATTTGCTTCATTTTCTTGGTATCTTTTCTTGAAGGGGCAACATTTCTCTACTGGGAGCTACATAAACACATTAGGTGAGACAATGACAAGAAGCATATATACAGCCACCAATCAGCCTCTATTTCCCAGTAGTGCATTGCTGCGCCTGAACAAGCACATAAGCATACAAGCCCAGCTGCTTTATAGATCACCTTCATGAGAGCTGAATTGCAACAGTGCAACTCTTGGTAGGCCCCTTACCCATTTGTCTCGTATAAATGAATATTATAGCTATGTTTATAGGGCTGCAGAATATGTTGACGGTCTACAAATAATAATAATAAAGGATACCAAGAAAACAAAGCAAATTTGACAATATAAGTAAATTGCAAAGCTGTTTAAAATTGTAAACTCTATCTGAATTGTGAGAAAAAAAATGGGTTTCATGTCCCTTTCAGTGTATTAAGATTAAACTAAAGGACTCTTGTTTACTATATGTATAAATATATATAGTAATTTAAATAGGAAAGCAACATGGCTTTAGGTGTACATGAGGGCTGCACACACTCCATGCAGCATGAGAAATAATAGGTAATGTGTGATCGCTCTAACTGTAGCTTATTTAGTTTAGAATACATTTTAGATGTTTTCTTATTTAGTTGTTAATCTGGTGTGTACACACCTACAATTCTACCAGCCTACATGGTCACCATATTTTTAAAGAGGCAATGAATGTGCTAAAAAAAAACATTTAAAAAAAAATCAGTGGTTTAAAGTCATTGCAGAAAAAACTGCTCAAAAGCTTTCCTTTAACCCCTGGAAAAAATCCCCAAGGCTGGCACATTCCACCAGCCCACATTTTTTAAGGAATGTAAACACTTTGAGAATACAACATTTTAAATAAATTCTAGTAAAACACCTTTGCAATAAACTTTCATTATTTTGCACCATTTTCTGCAATTACACTTTGAAAACAAAGTTTTTTTTTTTCCAATTCCAAGAATTGGAAGTGATCATGCACTATCTAATCCCAGTTGGCTTCAGTAAAGGTTATTCCTGGTGGGTTCTGCTGGCTATGGGTCCTGTGGTGGGTCCTACTGGCTGTGGCGTGCTGTGGGTCCTGTGGCTGTGAGCTGATTTGTTGGTGCAATGGGCCACTTGACTGGATTTGCCCCCCAGGCCTAAGGCTGCCAGCCCTCCCCTGATTGCAATGTCGATCAGGCTTCACTTCCGGTTTAAGGTATTGCGCAGCAGTCAGAGAGCTCAGTGCGATGTTTGATGATATCTGCCATGTTGGTAATCGCAGATTCATAAAAAATGGCTTATCATGGTCTGCATAGATTCAGCGATCATCTCCCATACTTTGCCGCTTGAGTGCTCAGTATATTGCCAGAACTTGTTGTAGTTAAGGGCTAATTGCACGGAGCTCCGGTTTTACACTGCTCTCATGGCAGCTTCCGGCTCCGCCTCCCTTTCCAGTTTACTTTTATCATCAATTTTGCTTTGTTATTTTTGTATTCCTAGTTGAAAGCTAAACCTAGGAGGTTCATATGCTAATTTCTTAGATCTTGAAGGCCGCCTCTTATATGAATGCATTTTGACAGTTTTTCACCACTAGAGGGTGTTCATGTGTGTCATATACATAACACTGTGCTCACGCACGTGGAGTTACATAGGAGTTAGCACTGATTGGCTAAAATGCAAGTCTGTCAAAAGAACTGAAATAATGGGGCAGTTTGCAGAGGCTTAAATACAAGTTAATCAAAGAGGTAAAAAGTTAATAATTTAACTGTGTTGGTTAAGCAAATTTAGGGAATGGGTAATAAAGGGATTATCTATCTTTTAAAACAATAAACAAATCTGGTGTAGACTGTCACTTTAAATATTTTGCATGAAAATAAATAATGCTAATTTATTTAGGGCCAGATTACATGAAAAGTGATATTTGCGCACCACTGTGTAATACCAGCTCAATCTAATGTGTGCTGGTATTATAAGTTGACAGTAATACGACCGCAAGCTGGACTCATTGCTGGCCAGTTCAGTACTCTCCAGCATTTTGTATTAAACCATTTCTGGGTGCTTTTTGATGTGTGTTTGGGTCATTGTTCTGCTGTAAGACCCATGACCTCTGACAGAGGCCCAACTTTTTGACACTGGGCCCTACAATGCACGACAGAATTCTTTGGTATTCTTCAGATTTCATAATGCCATGCACACAGTCAAGACATCCAGTGCCTGAAGCAGCAAAGCAACCCCAAAACATCAGTGAACCCCCACCATGTTTGACTGTAAGGACTGTATTCTTTTCTTTAAAAGCCTCATTTATTTTTCTGAAAACAGTAGAATGATGGGCTTTACCAAAAAGCTGTAATTTTATTTCATCTGTCCACAGCACATTCTCCCAAAAGGATTTTGATGTATTATATGCTGGTTGTCACTTATAGAGGCATATTTAAGAAATGTCTTCCGGACTTGATCCGACAGTGCGGATCAGGTCCGCAAGATATCGCTGAATGCGGAGAGCAATACGCTCTCCGCATTTAACATTGCACCAGCAGCTCACAAGAGCTACGCCGCCCCGTGCAGACTCGCGGCCAACGGGTCGCCAGCAGGGGGTGTCAATCAACCCGATCATACTCGATCGGGTTGAATTGTTGCGATTCCTGTTTTTTTTTAATTTAGCCCTGCGGAATCTGTTGGCACTCTACAAATACCTGATAATTATAAAATACATTTTTTATATGTACTATTTCAATAAAGTGGATTGAAGTTAGCAAATCTTCATGTGCACTAACCCGGCCACGTTAGTGCTAAATTGCAAACCTTGATACGCATTACGCATATTTTAAATTCCTCTGTTCGTCACATAGAAAATAATGCACTTTTTTATTAAACATATATATATATATATATATATATATATATATATATACAGTATATAAAAATATATATCATAATGTTCATGTAAAATAGATATTTATACCTATATCTAAAGGAATAGATATAAAGGTATAAGTATATAGATATCAAAATAACAGGAGTTTTGCATCGAGCAATGATACTTTTTTCTTGGACTAACTATGGGTCAGATTACGAGTGGCAAAATAAAAGTTTTGTGCGAACGATAAGGGGTTTAGCACGGGTATTTGCAAGCGTCGGGTTTTCCGCTCGTATTACAAGTTGAAAGAAAACGCAATTGCTTCATCACAATCGCGATTTACACGAGAATGATTACTGTATCCTCAGAGCTCTGGGTAACTGTTCCGCGAAACAAAAAAGTGTCACAAAACACATCACAAATACATTACAAAGTACAGTTACACTCATAATAGCAATATCTAATAAAAAATTATTTTAAAAAAATTACACAAAAAAAGTTATAAAGGCTCAAAGATATGAGGTTGCAGGTGCTAGAAAAACAAATGCAGGCAAAGGGCTTCAACATTGAGATACATACATATACATTTCTAATGATGTATGTATATATACCCTCTCTACATATCTCAAAACAGAATGCACCTGTCATGGTTGATTATATATTTCCTACCTGTTCTATGTAAAATTTTTGCATATATTGTGTATTATTGTTTTTTTAATTTTATTGTACCCTACTGTATCAATGCAATGTTTTGTGGACCCAGGACATACTTGAAAACGAGAGAAATCTCAATGTATCCTTCCTGGTAAAATATTTTATAAATAAATAAATATATATATATATATATATAATATTTTGCGTAATTATTTTGGTTTTGTTGGCTGCACCCCTAAGAAGAAATAAAAATAATATTGTGGGGGGGCGGAGCCTAGCCACGGACCTGAATGGCTGCCTAATATAAGAGCTCTGTGGTCCCCTTGTCTCTCAAATAAAGTTAACGTTTTCCTGACACTCATTAAAAGCCATCAAACACCTATTAAAGCTGCAGGAGTCGCCAGGGTACAGTATAAACTACATATCAGGTGCCGCTGCAAAGACACAAATGTTTATACCCGCATAGGAGACAGAGGCTGGTGAGAAGAGACTTTTTGGTGCGAGTTAGCGCAATTGCAGAAGCAAGTAGACTACCCTGTAAACGAGGTGGAGAGGGGGTTAGAGCTCACCTTCAGTTTCAGCCCGATCGGAACACCGGACAACAGGCTCTCCAGGCACCGGGATCACTCGGATCACGCGATCAAAACAGGGCCCTGGGGACCGGAGCCGGGGAGCAGCTACACTCTGTGGGCCCTGCATCGCAAACACTGGCACAAGATACCGGTAAGACAGATACTTACCATACCACACCAAAACTTACCCCCTCACCCTGAAAAACTAAGACAGGCAATATTAGCGGCATCTGTTTCATATCGCAACATTGATAAAGGGCTCACATCAAGAACCCCAGTAAACAGGCCGTACACAATCTGAGAGCAGGGGCCTGTCTCCCACTGCTAAGGACACTTTGCAGAATCTAATAAACCTGTAAAGGAGCAGCAATATTAAGGCTAACAATTTACAGCATAGGCCCCGAGAGCCTTAACACTGACAATTTTATAACTTTAACTGGTACTGAAAAATATATCCTTGAACCAAAGGACACTGACTCAGTTATTGAAACAATCATAACAGGCAAAAGCGCTAACAACACACAACTACCATACCCATAAAAGGCAGGGGTATCCCCCATAAAGAGTGACCCCAAAACAGAATCCACATAAGAAGGGGACACTATAAGCAAACAAAGTTAACGTATAACGACCAAGAAAATATTAATTATTAAAGAGCCAGCTCCAGAAGTGCGCACGTCCCCTGCTAGGCCTGAGACCAACTCAAATCAAATAAAGGTGATACATAGGCGTACTGAATAGCTCATCACAGACAGCCATGACCTCCAAAAGAAATAACAAGCCACTCAAGGCCACACAATCCACAGCGCTAGATAATTACCTGATCCCAGCTGAACCAGTGGCAGCCTCCATTGACACTGAGCACAGCATACCCAAGCCAACAGCAGCTGCACAAATACACGAAGCTGACCCACAATCTAGGTCGCATGCCTACTTAACAAGAGAAGATATAAAACATTTATCCTCAAAAGAAGATATTAAGGAGGCAATGCAAGACTTCAAGACAATGTTTGGAGAACTGAAAAGGGACATCATGGTGGTAGACCGACGTGTCACACAGATGGAGGAAAGACAAGAAACCTTGAGCTCTGACCTGCAACACCAGACCAGTCAAATGCAAGCTCAAGAGGGCACAGTCCAAACACTGATGGACCGCATAGAGGACTTAGAAAATAGGAGCAGGAGGAATAACCTCAGACTGCGTGGGATACCTGAAGCAGTGGACCCTCCTGCCCTACAAACATACATACAAGACTTTATCAAACACCTCAAAAATAATGACGCAGCACCAAATATAGCTATTGAAAGAGCTCATAGAGCCTTACGCCCCAAACCACCAAACAGGGCGCCCCCCAGGGACATCATCATGAAATTTTTGTCATTTAAAGATAAAGAGGAGATCCTGCGACTCGCCAGAACACAACACCCGCTTAACTTCAAAGGCGCAGAGATCCAAGTGTATTCTGACCTGTGTCCCGCGACACTTCAGAAAAGAAGAGACTTAAGATATGTCACAGCAGTTCTCAAAGAAAAAAGGCTGCAATATAGGTGGGGTTTCCCCACATGCCTGATAGTTACAAAAAATAACACCTCTCACGTCCTGAGGTCACTTGACGACCTTCCAAACTTCAACCAAGCCCTGGGTACCAACATACACCCACCACAAGAAGCAGATGAGGCCCAACGGGGCCACCCCGGACACAACCAAGGACTGAACCAACAACACCCGGCCTAATGGGACAACACCAAGCCTGCTCACCACAACTGCATCTCTCACTGTGGAGTGGGACACTGTGGACACTCCCTAGTGAAACTGAAGATGTGACCCCTAAGATCTATACAGGTCGTATGTCTCCTTAAAGACTCAGATACATAAGTCTAGGTTATCAGACTATAAAAAGTGAACTTTTAATTAAGATCTTGTCAGGGTTGGGTATAAATGTTATGGTAGTCGCCTAATGGGCCCATTATAGAGTTGTAATTATAACTGTATATTGTAAACTAGCACTGTGACCGTTAACATACACTGACTCTAGAAATGCGACGCGCACACTGACGGTAACCACACCTGACGCTGTGGGTAAGCAGTTGGGACTGACACACAACTACAACTCAACCTCACCTCAACCGATAGCCACACTCACCTAGAATCACACGTCTGACCGATACATAATAAGGCATGACTGAGGACATACGTTACCTACTCCACTCACAACTATACACAAAGAATAGCGCACTACCTTCCTAACACACACACTACAAGACCACAACAACCACCCACAACCACAAGAGACAGCCTTACTAAGAAGGAAAACTCCCTCTACACCAATATACACGGACAAGCCTTGAAATTAGACAGACACCTAAGCACTTTGATGACCTGGAGACATAGGACGACTTCTGCATATCAGACAAAATTCAAAGTTGAGCTACTATAGTTCAGAATGGAAAACGTTGATTTAATGTTATAATGTTATATGTTTATATTTCAATTGAGAGCAAGGGGATAACTACCCCCAATTTATAGTAAACTTTGTTTTAGATATTAGCCAGGTGGAGGGTATTGTACTGAATTTGTATTACTGCTCCACTACACCTTTGAGTAGCTGACCTTCTACTTTACTCCATACTCCTTCTCTGTTCATTCCTTCCTCCCTCTCTTTTCACCTCTTCTCCCATCTCTGTAGAGGCATCTGTCCTCACCTGCTACTCCTCTCCCACTTTATCACCCATCCGCACACCTTCACCGCCATCACCAGCCCTATCCTTACCCTCTCTTAATCTCCCCTCTCCCCCCTCCTTACCCTCTTCCCCTCCCCCCTTTTTTTTTTTTTTTTCTCTTTCCCCTCCTCCCCCCTACATATAACATCTCACTCTTCCCGAGTGCAATCACAACATGGCAATCAGACAGGGACTTCCACGCACACACCCAATAGAATTGATCTCTATAAATGTAAAAGGTCTTAACAGCCCCAACAAATGCTCCATAGCACAAAGAGATCTGTAAAGGTTGGGTGGGGATATAGTATATCTTCAAGAGACTCACTTTGTAGCAGCCCACGAGCCTAAGTGGATCAGCCGCCACTACCCAACTGCATTCTTTGCGTCAGGTCCCAAAAAGAAAAATGGAGTAGGAATCATTCTACACGCAAAACTACCATTTCAATTAGCACAAATACACAAAGACGCGGAGGGCAGATTCATAATTGTGACCGGCTCTCTTTACGGCAGGCCTATTACACTGGTCAATGTATACTGCCCACATCACTCACAACACATTTTTCTAAATAAAGTCATTCGAAAAATCCTAGAAATGAGAATTGGCATGCTTTTTCTAGGGGGGGACTTTAACACTCCATTGGATCCTGCCCTAGACACCTCAGATGGCATCTCCAGCACCCCCCAACAGGACACTTAAACGTGTGGTGACAATGTTGACAGATCTGACAGTTCATGACATCTGGCGAGTAAACCACCCGAGGGGCAAAAACTACACATTTTACTCACACCCACACAGGAAATACTCCAGGATAGATTATTTATTTACGGACACAACCGGGCTCACAATCACTCAAAGCAGTAACATCAATACGATCACCTGGTACGACCATGCCCCGGTCAGCTGCTCTATCCTCTGGCCAAACGTTCCAGTCACACCTTATGTGTGGCGGCTGGACGACACTCTACTGGAAGATCCATTATTCAAAGCGGAAATCCATAAAGAAATAACAACCTTCTTTCAAACGAATACCAACAGACACATAGAGAACACTACGGTTTGGGAGGCACATAAATGTACCATTAGAGGGCTGTTGATTAAAAGAAAAGCCAACCTTAATAAAATTAAAAGAGAGCGCTATAGAAACTTACTAACACAAGTAGCGCAAGCGGAACAGCAACACAAATTACAGCCTAGGGACACTGCCAAAACTGAGGCTTTAGAAACAGCCAGGAGAAACCTCTTGCAGTATTTACAAGAGGATTATCAAAAAAAGGCACTAATGATGAGACAATTGTTTTTTGAGCAGGGCGATAAAGCAGGTAGACTGCTAGCCAGAGCAATAGCAAGGAAGAAAATTAAGACACATGTTCACCACATAAGGGATAAGGAGGGAGAGAGGAAGGTAGATGCTGATTCCATCGCGGACACCTTCAGGGCATACTATGAAACCCTGTACAACATAACACATACTGAACAAGAAATAGGTGGTAACGCACCCCAGATACATAATGATGCAGACATTATAGAATATTTGGAGGGAACTGACCTTCCAAAGATAGCAGACAAAGAAAGGGAAGAGCTGGACGCCCCAATCTCAATTATTGAGATTAAAAAGGCGATCAATGATCTCCCCTCGGGGAAAAGCCCCGGGCCTGACGGCTTCAGTCTCAAATACTATAAAATATATACTGACTCATTAGCTCCACACCAGACAAGTCTATTCAATGCCCTATCCCAAACCCCTAATCTCCCAAGCTCCATGCTAGAGGCATACATCACGGTGATCCCCAAGCCCGGAAAACAACACGATACGCCAGGAAACTTTAGACCAATATCCCTCCTAAATTCGGACATCAAGATTCTCGCAAAAGTCTTGGCCAATAGGGTTAATAGACTGCTGCCGGATCAGGTGTCCACAGACCAAGTAGGATTTGTTCCTGCTCGTGAGGCACGAGACAACACCTTGAAGGTGCTGCAGATGATCACACACTCTCAAATACACGGAACACCACTCTCTCTGGTCACTACAGATGCAGAGAAAGCATTTGACCGGGTGAGGTGGTCGTTCATGAAACTGGCGTTGCATCGGTTCGGCTTCGGAGACAAAATCATAAATATGATAATGTCCCTCTACTCCTCACCAAATGCAAGAGTCAGACTAAATGGTACGCTCTCCAACACATTCAAAATCAACAACGGCACTAGACAGGGCTGCCCTCTGTCGCCGATACTATTCGCCCTTATGATCGAAGTGTTGGCGAGCAAGATCAGGAATAACCCCCTTATCGGAGGGTTCTTGATAGGTGGCAAAGAACAAAAACTTTCAATGTATGCTGACGATGTTTTGCTGTCTATCTCAGACTCACCAAACTCCTTAAGGGAGGCCTTGACAGAGTTCTCGACTTTCGGGAACATGTCTAATTTTTTACTAAATCCACAAAAATCAGAAATATTGATAGTCAATGAACGACCAGAGCATATCAACACCCTACAGTCCAACTGCCCAATTAAACTAGCACAACATTCCATAAAATATCTAGGGATAAAAATCACCACTGATATTAAGGAAACAATAGAAATCAACTATAAAAACATTAGGGACGAGATAACAACAGATTTAACTAATTGGAAAAATAAGACCATTTCATGGCTGGGGCGCGTCGGGGTCATCAAAATGAATATCCTACCAAGGGTACTGTATATAATGCAGGCTATCCCGGCGCTCTCAGCTACACCTTACGTTCAGCAGATTCAGAAAGCCATAGAAACCTATATATGGAATGGCATTAAACCAAGAATAAAAAAACGCACCATATATATATACCTAGAAATGATGGCGGTCTAGGCGTGCCCCTACTAAAAGAATACCAGAAAGCCATCACATTGCAGAGACTAGTTGAGTGGAGTCAAAACAAGCGTAACAAAGCCTGGGTTCAAATTGACAATGACCTACTGAAACGTGGAAATGTGGGAGCTCTGGCCTGGGTCTCTTCTGGGAACAGACCAGCTAACATCACACAATACCCCCTGATTCGGGGAGTGTTTGAGGAATGGGATAGGATAATAGCTAAGGAACCCCACATCTCCACACTATACTCACCGAACATCCCTGTCCGAGAAAACCCGGACATAGGTATGGAATACAAACCGCACACAACGGGCGAATTTTACACACTAGCGGACACTTCTATAGCCAACATCCTACAACAGGGTAAACTTAAAACACAAGCCGAACTGTCGGACTGGGCACCTGAGGTCTTTGAATCATGGTTCAGAGTAGCGCAAATGCAACACTACATTCAGAAGCACAAGGACAAACCAGCTCTATCCAGACAAAGAACGTTTTATGAGACACTATGCATCATGACTCAGCCACCGACACATCTCATATCACTATTATGCAAGGCATTACTTACAAAAGGGGGATGCACACTACCGTCTTACACAACTGCATGGCAGAAGGACTTAGGTCAAGACATAGACGCAAAAGACTGGACAAAGATCTTTGTAAAAGCAAAAAAGGCCTCAGTATCAATGAAACTACAAGAATCACACTACAAACTGTTAAGCAGATGGTACATGACTCCCCAACGCCTCCATAGAATTTACCCACAAGTGAGTGGGGACTGCTGGAGGGGGTGTGGGGGGGAGGGAACACTTCTACATATTTGGTGGGAATGCCCCGGCATACGATCATACTGGCAAGAAGTACTAGGGGAAATGAGCAATAAACTAGGTGTGATGATCCCACCCAAGCCCACGTATTTAATCTATCATGGCCTACCCAAGATGGTCGGGGAAGACAAATATCTACTCCTCTTGCTCATGCTAAATGGAGCAAAGGGACTAATACCCACTTACTGGAAGAAAACGCAGGTCCCGACCGTCCAAGAATGGAGACTCAGAGTGGGGGACTTACTCAAATTAGAGAGATACCACTATCTCAAAACAGGCAAAATAGGCACACACGAATTGATGACACTGAGATGGGAGGGTAGAGGGATATAACATCAAACATCAAAAGGAATAGCCACAAACACAGGACAGAACCCCGGAAAAGCTACCGCCTAAAATCATCTACTAAAGATATCTCCCCTGCCTCTCTTCCCCCCCCCCCCCCTTTTTTTTTTTTCTCTCTTCCCCTTCTCTCTCTTCTCACTCTCCCTTCTCCTCTTACTACTCTTCTTACCTTACACACCTCCATCTCTCTTTTCTGCACTTGCTCCGCCTGGCACATGAGGAGCAAGGCCACAATCTCGGGAAGCAATATAGACTCGGTGAGATGTATCAGGAATCCGAGAACCGAACTGACCAAAACCAGTGGTAATCCCGAGATTAAGCTCCAAAGTTTAAGATTAGATGTTGATAGAAATGTTAATACTTAATAAGCAAATTATATGGTTAAAACAAGCTGCAGAGCAAGGACTTACGTCCACACAAGACAAACAGACTGGAGAAACAAACTATGCTACAAACTCTAGGCACTTCTGGAACTACCAAAAGACTATAAGCACTTGATATTAGGCACTTCACTATGAATGTTCATGATGATGTATCTGATAAACTAGAAATGTATGTACTGATCAAAATTGTTCCAAACTACTCTCCAATAAAGCTTGTTTTTGAAAATTAAAAAAAAAAAATATTGTGAAGTGTGCTAAACCATATGATATATATATACATATGTTTATATGTGTGTACATATGTATTTATATGTGTATATATGTGTATTTACAGACATATATACACATATAAATACATATATAGAAATGGAGTCATTTGCAGTTGTACATGTTAATACATATGTATGCAATATTCATATTTGTGTTATACTGTGTATTTACTGTAAATATTTCACATTCTAATGTTCTGCACATATGGGAATATTTCTAAGTATTTACAAATAGATATTCCTAAATATATCTGTATATATATATATATATATATATATATATATATATATATATATATATATATATAGGTATAACATATATATTTTACCAAAATACCATCAGATATATGTATTTATGAATAAATAGAACATATGCTTCTATGTGAAGAACATTGGAATGTGAAATATTCATATTTTCATGTTGGGTTAATGCACTTGAGAATATGGGATCAGGTTTGCGTGTGAGTAGGGTGTTTACAGTTTACTTTCAACTCATAATATAAGCGCAACCCGACGTGCGCAAAATGCTTACTTCTAGCGCAGTTAACGCTTGAGCAGGAGTGTTAAATAGCTCTCTGTTAATAATCTGTCCCTATATATTTATAAGTAGACAAGCTTTCGGGATATTCCTCCTTTTCTCAAGTCTGAAGCAATGATGTCCATTCAATAGAATTTACAGATTGTGACTGTCATTTATCACGCAAACCTGTCTGCCCAGGATCGCAGAATGCAGGCAGCATCTTGCAGCAATACACTGCCTGCATTTAACATTGCACAAGAGTTTGCTTGTGCAATGTCACCCCCCTACTCGCCCAATGGTGTGCGAGTAAGGGTTGTCAATTACTCCAGGGCAAATGTAAGTAGACAGACAGGGGAGAGGTATAATTATAGAGCAGATACTGACAAAAAGTATATATCTACCTGGCATCAAGATTTATAAAAATATGTAATTATGGGGAATATAAAATAGTCAGAAAAAAATAAATGAACAAAAAATAATAATAATAGTAATGGACATAAGCTTACCTGTGTACCTATGTATAAAGAGGGTGGAATATACAATGTAACTGACTATTTGAAAGTTTATTACAAAACAAATTGATAATAAGATTGATAATAAGAACCCAGTATTCAGTATTTAGTCCAGTAGGTAACTTGTTGAAGTGCATTATAATCTTGATTTTGAAGTTTTGGATGGAGTGGTCAGTTTGGGTGAAATGGTGACCAACAGGGGTACAGTATTTTGCTTCACATTGATTTTTCTTTCAGTGTCTGTGAAATTTCATCTGAAAGTGCAGTTGTTGGCTTGTTTCTCCATTATAACATTCCACATCACATGCAGTGCAATGTATCATGTATACGACATTTGCAGATATATATGAATATGACCCTTTAATGTTATAGGATTTTTTCTTGTGATTTGCTGTGTTGTTTTCACAAATGTGTTGACATAGGGCTCGTTTCCATTGAGGTGGTAAAGTCTGGAAACTGGTGATAAAAACATTTACCTCTATTAAAGTCTATGGAGAATTTCATTGTTACCACCAGTTTTCAAACTTTACCATCTCAATGGAAACTAGGCCACAGTTTGCATAGATCTTTATTGCAGTGCTTGGTTCCATTCTGAGTGTTTTCTTTCTCACGTGGTGGCTTCATGTGGATCCGTTTCTGTTTTAGGTCAGGTGGTTGTCTGAATGCCAGGATTGGGGGCTGTGGAAAGATTTTTTGGAGTGTGTGATCCCTGTGAGTAATGGTCTTTTATGATTTTTCGAATCCCCTCCAGAGCAGGGTTGTATTTGAATACTAGTGGGATACGTGATAGGTTTTTCTTCTCCCTGTATTGTAATAGATGTTCACGTGGGGTATTGAGGGCAGAGTTAATTCTTTTACTTATATCCCTTGCTTTGTGGCCTTTCTGTTTGAATGATTGGGACAGTGTGATAAGGTGTTCGTCACGGTCCTTGGTATCTGAGCAGATTCTGTGACATCTGGTAGTTTGGCTGTAGATTAATAGATTTTTAATGTGACTGGGGTGGGAGCTGGAGCTGTGGAGGTAGCTGCATCTATCTGTTGGTTTCCTGTATACAGTTGAGTGCAGTTTGCCATTTGTGATGGATATTGTTGTATTCAGGAAGCTAACACAGGGCCAGATTACAAGTGGAGCCACATATAAACACATAAATATAAATATATATATATATATATATATATATATATATATATATATATATATATATATAAGCATATACTGTGTATATATATTTACAGGGAACACATAGTTCCCCATAGGCCTTTCAGTACCTTTTTTTCTAACACCCTCAACCCGCCAACTTTAACCTCTAAAAACTACTACAATATACTTTATTTTGGGGCAAATGGGGAATATTTTAAAAATTAACCAGAGATATGATCTCTGGTTAATTTTCTGAGCACTAATTGCTACCGCGAGCTTTCGGTAGCAATAACCAGCCACTTGTAATGGCTGGATATTTATCACGTGCCCATAAATGGGTGAATTTGCCCATTTACGGAAGCACAATAAATTATCGCTCCACTTGTAATCTAGCCCACAGTCTTTAGAAAACTTAATTTTAAGCTTGATTGCTGCATGAAATACATTAAATGATTTATGAAAATGGTCTAGGGTTTTTTTTCCTTCTGTCCATATGATGAATAAATCATCAATGTAGCGAAAGTAAAAAAGGGTTTGCGAGGGTGAGTGACTAGGAATCCCTGTTCTAAGTCTGCCATGAAGGGGTTTGCATACTGTGGTGTCATTTTGATGCACATGGCTTGTCTACTTATAAATATTGATGGCTAGATTACAAGTTTTTGTCGGTAATGGTGTGCGTGGCTAACGCACAGTTTTCCCTCACCGCTCACCTAAAGTAACGCTGGTATTACGGTTTTTTTTAAACCCGGCATTAACCACAAAAGGGTGAGCGTAGAGCAGAATTTAGCTCCACATCTCACCTCAATACCAGCACTGCTTACGGTAGCGGTGAGCTGGCAAAACGTGCTTGTGCACGATTTCCCCTAGGAATCAATGGCGCAGAGCCGGCTGAAAAAAAACCTAACACCTGCAAAAAAGCAGCGTTCAGCTCCTAATGCAGCCCTATTGATTCCTATGGGGAAATAAAAGTTATGTCTACGCCTAACACCCTAACATGAACCCCGAGTCTAAACACCCCTAATCTTACACTTATTAACCCCTAATCTGCCGCTCCGGACACTGCCGCTACCTACATTATCCCTATGAACCCCTTAACTGCTGCCCCCAACATCGCCGACACCTACTTTTTATTTATTAACCCCTACTCTGCCGCCCTCAATGTCGTCGCCACCTAACTACACTTATTAACCCCTAATCTGCCGCCGACAACGTCGCCACCACTATAATAAAGTTATTAACCCCTAAATCTAAGTCTAACCCTAACCCTAACACCCCCCTAACTTAAATATAATTTAAATACATCTAAATAAAATTACTATTATTAACTAAATTATTCCTATTTAAAACTAAATACTTACCTATAAAATAAACCCTAAGATAGCTACAATATAACTAATAGTTTTAGGATTATTTAGGATATATTTTTATTTAACAGGCAAGTTTGTATTTATTTTAACTAGGTACAATAGTTATTAAATAGTTATTAACTATTTAATAACTTCCTAGTTAAAATAAGTACAAATTGACCTGTAAAATAAACCCTAACCTAAGTTACAATTAAACCTAACACTAATCTATAATTAAATTAATTACCTAAACTAAATACAATTAAATTAAATAAACTAAAGTACAGAAAAAACACTAAATTACAGAAAATAATAAAATAATTACAAGAATTTTAAACTAATTACACCTAATCTAATACCCCTAGTAAAATAAAAAAAATAAAAAAATAATAAAAATCCCTACCCTATACTAAATTGCAAATAGCCCTTAAAAGGGCCTTTTGCAGGGCATTGCCCCAAAGTAATCAGCTCTTTTACCTGTAAAAAAAAAATACAATACCCCCCAACATTAAAACCCACCCAATCCTCCCTTCATAAATCCCCCCTTAATGAAACCTAACTAATTTAATTATAGTGTAGTGTTAGGAGTAATTGTAACTTAGGTTAGGATTTATTTTACAGGTAAATTTGTACTTATTTTAACTAGGAAGTTATTAATAGTTAATAACTATTTAATAACTATTGTACCTAGTTAAAATAAATACAAAGTTGCTTGTAAAATAAAAATAAACCCTGAGATAGCTACAATGTAATTATTAGTTATATTGTAGCTATCTTAGGGTTTATTTTATAGGTAAGTATTTAGTTTTAAATAGGAATAATTTATTTAATTGTAGTAATTATTTTCCGATTATTTTAAATTATATTTAATACATTTAATATAGTGGTGGCGACATTGGGGGCAGCAGATTAGGGGTTAATAAATGTAGGTAGGTGTCGGCGATGTTAGGGAGGGCAGATTAGGGGTTAATAAAATGTAACTAGTGTTTGCGATGCAGGAGTGCGGCGGTTTAGGGTTAATATATTTATTACAGTGGCGGCGATGTCCGGTCGGCAGATTAGGGGTTAATAAAATGTATTTAGGGGGGCGGAGCTAACTGCCTAACAGTGAAGACGTGTTTAGAGGGAGCTCTCTGCCTATCTTATATAAAATAGTCAAATCTCGACTTTTAAAGTTTTGATAGTACCCTAGCAGGGTTAAAAAGTCTTGCCAGGGCTGCAGATTTCATTGTTGGATGAGCCCCTTCTTGACCCGGCTGGTTTGAGGAGCTAGGTCACGTAAGAAATACTGCTGCCGTGACTTAGAGGCCTGAATTTGCCGTCTCCTTTAGGCTTTTACTTATCTATCTGAGCTCCGGAGGGTCGGGGATCCGCTCCGGAGCTATAACCTACACTGAGGACCCTCCCGGTGCTAAAGAAGGGGACATCAGCGCTGTAGCTGAGTAGACACGACCGGGCCCACGTGGCGGGTAGCTAAGGAGGTGGTGGAGTTCCGTGACAAGAGGCACCGCTGCATCTGGGATACAAGGTCTGTCTAAGACAACAGTGGACCCTTAGATTTCTGGATCCCGAGCTCAGTATCGGGGGAGATTGAGCGAGAAAGAGCCCTGTGCACCTCTCATCTGCCGCCGAGCCGGTCGCTGCCTCCGAGGTGTTGTGAAGGGTGATGACTGCCACAAATAAGAAGCAAAGGGAGCTTGAAGTGGACTAACCTTGCACCCAGCTGCACAAAAGCACTCCACATCGGCTCCGGAGGGTCAGGGATCCACTCCGGAGCAAGAGGCTGCTGCCGATTAACTTCGGCTGTTTGAGATTTTGCAGCGCGACCCGGCATACCTGTTAAGTATTGGCGCGAAGATCCGCCATTTCCTGAGGCCTTTCTTGTCCCTCGGAGCACTGTCACCAAGCCTGGAGAAGGGAGGAAGAGACCGGCTTGCCTCCACACTTACCGCCTCAGCTTGCTTTGGAGGGGGACCACCTCGCTCCTAGACAACTAAATCAACTGCCCACAGACCACAGCAGGGGACCGCCTAAAGCTACCGACGGCCTCCATGCAGGGGGAACTGATCCCGGTTTGAGGTGAGACTGAGAGGGACAGAGGGCTACACGGGGCTCACATATATGTCAGGGCTTGTTCCTCAGGGTCACCTGTAACACCCGGTCTTCCCTTGCCAACCCTGAGGCCCTGTTATAACCGGGCAACAACAACTTTAACCAGCTGGTCCTCGAGGCCCAGTGAGGCCTAGTTTACTAAGTCCCGGGAGGGCCCTTCCCCAGACTTGCCAAGCCTACATAGCCCACCTCAGAAGCCCTACAGTCTTAAGCATAGACTCCATTTAGACTCTCCCCTCTTCTACTTGGGGCTTGGATTAGGGCCCTACACCCAGTTGTTTTCGTTCTTTTGCCTTTGAGGGTTACAAGTGGAGCTACTCCCCACTGATAGCGAGACATACATCTGCATTTTTATGTAAAGTGTACTGCTTTGTTGCGGCTGTTTTCTGCTTTATGTATTGAAAGTACACATTGTGAGCACCCTGCTAACTTTCAACTAGGGCCTCTGGAACTCTTCACAATACAACAAAGCTGCTGCGTCAGCTCAGGTGTCCCTGAACTTACATTCAGGGTGTAGTGTCATTATTTTAACCTGTACTTCTTTTTCCAGGGTCCTTGCCCCCTACATATCCCACGGGCCACCAAGCCCTTCTCCCTTACTTTAATAACTACTCTACACTGGGGGAACATACTCCCTTCAGTTTCACTGGGGTATTAAAAATCCCCCCCTCTCTCTACAACCACCTGGAGCCCTTTACTAAATATCTCTCTACAGAGCCAAGATTTACTCCTCAACTTGCCCTACTCAGGGCCTGCACACCGGTACACCATTTCATAAGCTGGGCCTGCTCATATTAGCATCACTGCAGCTCAACTCACCTCCCTACATACCTGCAACACATGCTAGTGTTATAGACAGCTGCAGTACCTTTCCACCTAGCAGGCCTCTCTCCCTGGTTTTGACCTGCAAAGTTATACCCTCCTATATTTTTCAGTCTGACCTGCTCATACCCATTGCTGAACTTATTGACAGGGGGCATTGTCATATAAATGTGATCACTTGTGCTGCTGCGTCAGCTTCTGTTTCTCTGGTGCCCAGGCCCAGAGTGGAGTGTTTAAGTTTTCCTTTTTATCATGCATTCCTCACACACACATAACTAGCGGAAGATATTTGCTTAATTTAACCTGTCTTTATCAGTACATCTTAGACTAGGATCTAGATCCTTTTACCCAGTCCACACAGAACCACTCAGTTCTATATCTTTATCTGAGTGGTAAGTTCTAGTTCTTTCATCCACATACTTGCTTCCCCCCTCATCCCCCCCCCCCCCCCACTTAGAACATCATTCTAGCTGGATTGGTCACATAAAGAACTACAGTAGTTTTCCACATCTGTAATTTCCCCTCACCTCCCCACCCTCTTCCTACTAACCAGGCACATAGGCCCTTACTCAATACAGTAGAGGATAACTTATTAGCTTCGGCCTTAGAGTATTTAATTCCCAACACCTCAAAAGAGGAGCTCCCCATCACTCATACCCAGTTATCTGCTGGGACCTTTGCTAACTAGAGTTGTCCTAGACATTGAAACATTCTGTTGTGTGCCCCTATTGCTCTGTGTATTTGTGATAATTCTGTGGGTCCCGCTGCACGGGACGGGCCGCATTGGTCCCCCTCGCGCCTCCACCGCTCCGGCCCAGCTTGTCTGGGTTGGTCACTTCCACCTCCCCTTTTCCCTTCCTTTTGGTCGTATCCCTCCCCCCGAGGTGCGTGGGGGCTCTTTGAAGCCACCAACATTACTGAGGTGTAGAGCTATGTGCTAGGTGTCACTCCTTCTGAGGATAGTGCAAGCCCCGCTCTTACAATATACCATATTATGCTAATGTATCATCCAGGTGTTGAAGTCTAACCTTTTTTTTTTTTCCCTCTCTGAGGTTAATCCAGGTCTCTAACGACTTCTCTGTGGGTACGTGGTCAGGGTGGGCCATACCTTCACCATACCGACAAACTCCTTGGTCTCCTTTAAATATTAATCATGTCACATTCAGCTAGAAAAAACACCAAGTCCCAAGCAGCCTCGAAGCAGACTGTCCTAGATCATTTCTCCCAACCGAACAAGAAACCTCCCTCCATGAGCAAAGACATTAGTGACCCAGAATCTCAAGATGAGGGTTCGCAATCGAGCTCCCAGTCTGTTGCGCATCTCAACCACTACATCACGGAAAGTACCCTCCAGAAACTCCTCGCAGCTCAGACTAAATCTATCACTGCTGAGATCCAGAGAAGTTCGGCTGAACTTAAGAAGGAAATTCAGGAAATAGGAGGTAGGGTTGACTCCTTCGAGCGGCAACAAGACAACCTGGCCACTGATAACTCGAACCTCCTGGCCTATGCAGAAAATCTGGCCGAACAAATCTCCCAGCTAGAGTTGAAGCTGGCAGATGTAGAGGACAGAGCTAGGAGGAACAATATAAGATTTAGGGGCATACCTGAGACGATAAATCCGGGTGGTCTACAGGAATTTCTCACTACTTTGTTCACCGCATACTTGGGCCCCCTGGAGGGCAACATGCATGCTATGGAGAGGGCCCATAGGGCTCTTCATCCACGCTCCGTATCCTCAGATAGACCGAGAGACGTGGTCGTCTGCTTCCACCACTTTACCTTCAAAGACCGGCTGATGCAGGCAGCATACAACAGACCTATTCTACCCGATAATCTCAAAGATATCCAGCTCCTACCTGACCTCTCCTCACATACCTTACAACAACGAAAGCTCTATGCTCCAATTACTACTCAGTTGAGGAAAGCAGGGATCAAATATAGATGGGGATTCCCCACTAAGCTGATTGTGACCAAGGACAATCAGACCCACACAGTTTCTTCACCCTCTATGGGAGGTACTCTACTAGCTAACTGGGGCCTTCAAGCTGCCCCCATCAACCAGCAGGACTCTCGCTCCAGATTGAGGGTCACAGCTCCTGAATGGTCTGTCAAAGAACAGAGACCAAAGAGGTCAAAACCGAATCCCCCTGACCACACCTTGAGGCCACAAGCCTCACCCACCTGAGATTGTCAATATACACCTCAACACCACTGTCAAGTTCATATATTGTGATTTGTTTCTATTTTCAATGTTTATTGTAACTAATTTAAGTTAGAGTTCAAACAGTTACGTATGGTTAATTAACTATTCTGTGATTTTTTTACAGTTGAGCGGGGCTACTTGCACTAGTCCCTCTGTCTCTTAGACAAGGTTAACTCCCCCCCCCCAATTTCTGGTGCCCATTCTAGGGCCCCACATAGGTGGACTATTTCCACTTGCTTCCCTTTATCCCTTATCCCCCCTCCCAACCTACCCTTGATTCTACCCTCCTTTCCCCCCCCCAAAGACCCCTAAATGACCTCCCTCCGACTCCTCACCCATAATGTCAGAGGCCTCAACACTGTGGGCAAGAGATGTCTCCTTTCACGTTCTCTCCGTCACCACGGTGTAGACGTGGCATTCCTACAGGAGACCCATCTCCTGGCGGACTCCCCCCCCCACATCTCCAAGGACTTCCCAGTCTTTGAAGCAGCTTCTTTTACAAAGAAAGCCAGAGGGGTGGCCGTCTTAATACACAAAAGAGTGGCTTACGAGCCCCTCTTTATATTCAGAGACCCACAGGCTAGATATCTCACCCTTATTTGTAATTTGGATCATGTCACATATACCCTCGTCTCGGTCTATCTCCCAAACTCTCTCCATACCTCAGGAAGGTCCTTCTGCATGTGGAGAAAGTCAAACAGGGCAGAGTTATTCTCGCCGGCGACCTGAACATGGTATGGGATGAAAAGATAGACAGGAAAACAGGCTCCTCTAAGAGGCTCCTCTCTAACCATGACCCTACCAGTCGTAGGTTTCGGGAACTTATTTGTCAGTTCACATACTTCGACGTATGGAGGTCTTTACATCCTCTAGATAAAGATTATACCCACTTCTCTCACCCTCACTCTACACACTCTAGACTTGATTACTTTTTCTGCCACCCCTCCGTACTAGACCTGGTCCGTTCAGTGAACATCCATCTCACCCCGTGGTCAGACCATGACCTCATTACCCTAGACATAGACTCCAGTCACACGACTAAAACCAGAGCCCCTTGGAGACTGCCACACCATCTCCTCTCAGATGTCCCGTTTAAAGAAGAGATCAGGAAGGAGATCTGCTTCACCCTCCAGACCAATGATACCCCTGGAATTAGTGATAATACTATATGGGGGGCATTTAAGGCTACTCTACGAGGCCTTTTCATCCGTAAGCAGGCTCATCTCAGGAGACAGGCAGGCCTTTCCCTCTCACAAGCGCATAGCAGACTGCGGGTACTTGAGACCCAAAGACGGACCCCTGACTCGGGTACCCACAAACCTGAGGTGGAGGACCTTAGGCGGCATATTTGCCAATTAGAATTCCGTAAAACGCAATCCAATCTCCTTCGGCTGAAACACATCCTATACTCCAAGGGCAATAAAGCAGACTCTCTGCTAGCCAATAAAATCAGACAGCGTGCAGGTGCCACTCGTATTCATGAAATTAAACAGGGTGGCCGTTCAGTCCGACTTCCTTCCCAGATTGGCCAACAGTTCCATCAGTTCTACTCTGAACTTTACAATATAGGCAATACAGCGGCGATAGGGAAAGCCCCCTCAGAAAACATAGATTCTTTTCTTCACTCCCTAGACCTCCCCACCCTAGACGACTCCCACAAAGAGTGCATTGACTCCCCGATTACTAGCCAGGAGGTTAAATTGGTTATCAAAAAACTAAAATCCCTTAAAGCCCCTGGTCCTGATGGCTACACGGCCATTTTCTATAAGAGATACCTAACAGAACTCATCCCTATACTTACCAGATTTTTCAACAAGGCTATGTCCACAGGGACATTCGACAGGGAATTCCTTGAGGCCTCCATCATCACCATCCCCAAACCCAATAAAGATCCTACCCTCTACGCTAGCTACCGACCCATTTCACTCATCAATACTGACATTAAGATATACGCCAAAATACTGGCTAATCTGCTAGCAAAATTACTCCCAACACTGATTGACCCAGACCAGGTCGGGTTCATACCAGGGAGAGAAGGCCCTGATAACACCAGGAGGCTCCTTAACATACTTCTAGAGGCCAAGAGACTGAATAGGCCACTTGCAGTGCTTTCCCTGGATGCCGAGAAAGCCTTCGACCGTGTCAGATGGGAATACCTCTGGCGGGTCTTGGAGAACTTCCAGTTCCCTACGCGCATCATTCTTTCGATCAAGGCTTTATATTCCTCCCCAGTGGCTTCAGTGAGAGGACTAGGATTTGACCCCACTCCCTTCCCTATTTCTAATGGCACCCGTCAAGGTTGCCCCCTTTCCCCCGATTCTATTCGCCCTGGCCATGGAGCCTCTGACTGCGGCCATAAGGACAGATAATGAGATCTCGGGAATCACCCTCCACGGTACGGTCCATAAAGTAGCCTTGTTTGCAGATGATACTACCTTATTCTTTTCCAGACCCTTACAAGAGATACCGAGACTCTTGTCCCTCCTAGAGACATTTGGCTCCCTGTCATACTATAAATTAAATCACTCGAAATCCGAACTATTCACCTCTGGGTTACCTGAGGAGATCTCCAGGACCCTTTGTAAAAAATATAAATTTACCCCCAGCCATAAGTATGTATCCCACCTTGAGGTTAAACTATCCGACTCTCTCCCCCAAATTCTTGAAGATAACCTCAAACCGCTTCTGACCGAACTGCGGTCCCTGCCCGCACGTTGGAACTTCAAATGTGTATCCTGGTTAGGACGCAGAGCAGCACTAAAAATGAGCTATCTCCCTAAACTCACATATGCCCTTCGATGCCTACCAATAAGAGTTCCTAGAACCCTTTTAGTTCAGTTCCAGAGCGCCTGCACCAAATACATTTGGCAGGGTAAACCCCCTAGAGTTGCCCATAATGTCCTACAATACCCCAAAGTACATGGCGGGGTTGCTTCCCCCTCTATCTTTAGGTATGCGGATGCCTCTATGCTCACTCATATCTCTCAATGGGGCGTCAAGGAATCAGACAGCAAATGGAGGTCTATCGAGCAAGCCTCCCTACCATATAACCTTACGTTGAGGGACCTAATATGGACTCCATCCCACTGCAGAAGGAACCTAGGTGCCTCTAACCCGATTATTAAGGAATGCCTGGCTGCCTGGGACTGCCTAAGGCATAACCCCAAGGTAGCCCCTCACCCTTCCCCAATAACCTCTGTAACTGGCCTCCTGTCCGGTTTACCGGACTCCCACCCGAACGCTTGGGCCCGACTGGGTATTACGAAGGTGGGAGACCTTTGGTCAACCCCGCCACATACAACTTTCACCCCCTACACCCAACTCAGCATAACTCCATCTACCCCTTTGTTCATGAAATTTGAATACTCCAGAGTTACTAGTTTCCTATTTAGGTGGGGCTTCAAACCATCTTCATCTCGACAGCTTACCATTTGGGAAGCTAGATGGCAACAGGGACTCAGACTGGGCAAACCAATGTCCTTACACTACTCCCTTATTGAAGGTGCTGCCCCAGTTGATAAAGCCCAGCATATTCTGAAATGGGAAAGGAAGTTAGACTTCACGAAACCCTCTATAGAGTGGCAACGCACACTCCTTCTCACAAAGAAAACCCTTCATTGCATCACCATCCTGGAAACCTACATCAAAGTTCTCACACACTGGTATTATGTCCCAGCTAGGCTTGCGAAAATCTTCCCGGAGGCCTCCCCCACTTGTTGGAGAGACTGCTCGCACGTAGGAGATATGATCCACATCTGGTGGAGCTGTCCCAGACTTAAACCTCTTTGGAACAAGTGTTTCTCTACACTAACCAGTTTTGGTATTAACATACCCAGAACTCTCGAGACGGCCCTGTTTCACCTGGGTGTTTGTAAACTGCCCAAACACTATGGTGCACTTTGCATCTACTTGTTATCAGCAGTTAAACTTAATATAGCGAGATCCTGGAAGAGATCCCTCCCCCCAGCCTGGTCGGATATTATATCCACGATGGCATACATGTACTCTATGGAGAAGAGTATTTACTACGCCTCAGGTAGGACTGATCTCTTTGAGTTGATCTGGTCCGACTGGAAAAACAGTTTTAATACCCTCTGGCTCCCCACCTTCGAAACCTAAATAGCAGTACATCCCTAACCACACGAACAGTGGATCTGACCTCACCCTTACAAATCTGTACTAACCCCCTTCCTGTAGTCACCTCAATGTACCTTCCCACTCTGTTCCCCTTCCCCTCCCCCCCCCCCCCCCTTATTGAGGATAGCTTATGTCCTGATAGGACACTGTCTCACTTTTCATCGAAATTTACATTATGTCTGTATTGATTATGTAATTGCGTTGATATTTGCAGTACTTATATTTGACGTACGATTATCTCGTACAGTTGTTTGAGAAAGGTCAGTGTATGACCGAAACGTGTCGACTGGTAAGTGACACTCTGGTAGGATTATTTTGTTTAAAACCATCTGCACTATTATTGTTTTTGTTTTTGGCAGAAAAGAATAGAAAACTGCTGAGAATTGCATTGACCGTTTGGGTCACCACTTAGAAGATAGATTGTACTTCACATTGGCGAGAGGAACACTGGGAGATAAGTTTCTACACTCCATTTGGGAGGAATAACAAGTACACATTTTTATCCTAAATTGACATTTTTATGGATGTGTGACTGTTCACATTTTTTCAGGATTATATTTTTATATTATTATTTTTTTATTATTTTTTTCATTTTTTCTTTTTTCTTTCACATTTGAAGTTTTACTTTTTTCATTATTTTTGTTCACCATTGACTGTGACCACTATTATTTTACCACAAGGGAATATTAAGTTTGTTCACATAGCAATTTGATTATCGTTTGTTCACTTTGTTCTTTGATTATCGTTTGGGAAATTTGTTTTTCAACATTTTTTAAGGAAGAATTTTAAAACACTCAACTTTAGACACGATCATTTTTGGTATTATCAGGCACTTTAAACTCACATTAGTTCATTGGAAGACAGAAATTAGCAAAACACACAGAATTACATTGCACACCACTATTACCACAAGATGCAAGACATTTAGTTATCATTAGACAGACCTCAATACAAGAAAGTTACTATTTGACAGACCTTAATACAAGAAAGTGTCTCTCTAGTAGAATTAGCTACACTGATTCACCTTACATTCGGATATATTACACTATTTGAAATTTTACTATTGTATGGAAAGATTGTATAATTAATTGTTTTTAATTTTTGATTTTAACTTATTGTAAAATCTTGGAACATTGGAAATATGTTCAGCACATATACAGTAAAATACATACATACTTAACCCCTTAATGACCAGCGATGTACCCTGTATGACGATGCTGTCCTCGGCTTCTCTCTGCCGCAATCTCACTAAAAGTAGTGAGATTGCGCTATGTCTGCATGCCCCATGAGTGGGACAGTGTAGAAATAGGCGTGCAGAGTAACCGATGCAGAGAGGGACACTTTGTGTTCCTCTCTGCATCGGGCATCAGTAGTGCCTATTGTTGGTGGTGTGGGAGGTTTAAGAGGGAGGTGGATGGGCGGCCCATTGCTGGAGAAGGGTGGGAGGCATGGAAACAGGTGAGTCTGCTACACTACAGGAAAAAAACCTTTAAGAGTGGCAGGGAGGGGGAAGGAAGGAGGGGAAGGTGGGAGGGGGAGGAGGGAGGGGGAGGAGGGAGAAGGAGGTAGAGGGGAATCCTACGGTGAAGGGGATAATTAGAGGGTAGGGAAAGGATCTTGGAGGGGGGTAAATGAGGTAGGGGGGAGGGAGTTGGGCAGCTACACTACAAATTCACTACAAATTCTCAGCCTTCTAATTACCAAAAAGAAATGGCAAAGCCATATATGTCTGCCATTTCTGAACAAAGGGGATCCCAGAGAAGCTTTAACAACCATTGATGCCATGATTGCACAAGCTGTTTGTAAATCATTTCAGTGAGAAACCTAAAGTTTGTGAAAAAGTTAAAAAAAATTTTTATCGCATTTGGAGGTAAAATGGTGGCATGAAATATACAAAAATGGGCCTAGATCAATACTCTGGGTTGTCTACTAATATATATATATATATATATATATATATATATATATATATATATATATCTTTTTGATAGTTAAATAAAAAAAAGGCTCTATTTCTGTTTAAATGTAGTGATGGCAAAAAAAAGCTAAAAAATGCTCTGTTCTTTTGGGGAAGTTTTAGTCTGAAATGCCCGGTCCTTAAGGGGTTAAATACATATGTTTCCACATCTATACATATATATATATGCATACATACACATATTTAGACATGTCTATGTATGTATATATCTAGGGGCGTGCACTCATATGAGGCGTTGCCTTCCCTAAGATATGGGGCCAAAGTTTAATTAAATGTAATTAAATAAAAAAAAAATTCAACATCCCCCCCCATGTAATGCTATGGAGAGGCAGCGTACAGGACCACTTCTCTCCATTGCGCTACATGGGTAATAAGAAAAGCCGTGCTGAAGCGCCACCTGTTTGCCGTCTATCAGCACAGGAAATTGGGACCAATAGGAGGCAGCCCTCTTCATGCCTCCTTGCGAGGGAGCGAATCAGAGATGGTCATTTTCTCCTGGGGATTTACAGCACCAAGAGAATGTGACCAGCACTGATTGGCTCCCTGCGCATGCGCAAGGGAGTACTAGAAAGAAAAAGCAAGACTGCCTGGTGGGAAGCGTGAAGAGAGAAAAGAGACTTGAAGAGTTGTGATCATCTGACTGCTACCCAGCCCTGCCTGAGACACTTGGGCACTCACCCTACAGTTACTTTCTAGTACAGAGATGTAAGTAACTGATAGGAGAAAATATTTGACAGCTTGTGTTGTAAAACCAAAACCTACCTACTCATCTGCTCCTCTATGCCAACTGAAATATTGCGCATCAAGTATTTTATTTTTTGAAAAAAACAAAAACAATGCGCAATCTATCAGTTTGGCATAGAGGAGCAGATGAGTAGGTTACAAGTTCCAGAATCCAGCTGCACAATGGGAAAATACTTAATGCACAATCTATCATTTGGAATTAGAGGAGCAGATGAGAGTAGGTTACAAGTTCCAGTCCAGTGTAAAATAATTTTCAGATTGTGCATGCTTTTTATTACACTGGACTGGATCTTATAACCTACTCTCATCTGCTCCTCTAATTCCAACTGATTGCACATTAAGCAGGGTTGTGACTGTGATTTTTTTTTACAAAGCACGGGCGGCCGGCAGACAAGCAGGCACATGCACTGGCAGCATGTTAGCGATAAACTTCAGCCCCTACGACACTGGTGAGTGCCAGCCAGGATCTGGGTGGGATATCTGAGGAGTGTCAGCTGGTGAGATGGGTATAGGTGCTGCATGTCTGAGTATGATTTTGTAGGGTAGGTGCGTGGTTCACTAAATGTAAGTTCTCCTATGACTTCCCTGACTGACACTGCTAACGAACTAGTCAGCACTGCTGTAGTACACTCAACTGGGCTGTAAGCAGACAGAGGCACGTTGGACAATGTGTGTGATTCACAAAATGTACTTCCTGCAGCCCTCCTGAAACTGCTAGCTCATTTATGGTTCAGACGGGCTACAGAATCACACACATTGTCCTACAGCAGCGCTGACTACTTTGCTAGCAGTGTCAGGTCACGGTGAGCCGGTTATCTTGATCCCTTGTTTTACTGCCTCCTGAGTCCACTCCTTCAGTACAGAAGCCTTGCCACTGTTCGTTTTCTGCAAATACCCTAGGCCATGGGCGTGGTCAGGTGTCACAAAGAGACTAAGCTATTTTCTTTTCTTGAGCATGTTTGTAGCAGGGATTGATAAATGTGTGAGCCCAGCACCCTGCTTTCCCTCAGAGTCTCAGACAGTGCCACTGCTTACAACGGAGCTCCACCTCCCATGACCAGTAGTTCCTCAAGATTAGAATGTTGATGTTCATATAAGCAGAAATAAAAATGTATATTTTTTTTATTTTAAATAACTGTCCCTAGACTCTCCACTGATAATATGTATAGAGTTACTTAGCCCAATATTAGGATACCTGGTGGTGAACTGCTGCTCTGAATATCAATATATCCACCTACCTCATCTAGTCAGAAGCCAAATAGATCTATAACAAGATAAAAATAACATTTCATCCAAGCATGTGTGCCACTGCCTGCTATTGTGTAATAATGACCTGGAAACTGGTGGCTTCTTCATAATATATAATGTTAAAAAGATATGTGTGTGTGAAAAAAATGGTTATACTATTGACTGCAAAGTAATGAAATAAAAGAGAAAGTCCAGTTACATTCTAGAAAATAAGGTTTTTATTTTTTTGTGCTGACAGAAAATGAACACATTGAAAGAGAGATACCAGTGTGACTATGTTCCTAATTAATGTTTTTACTGAAATCCTAAATGTGAGCAATGTTTATGGTTCAATCCATTCATGAGTCATGTTGTATCATGTGTAGCACAGGAGAGCAGTGGGTGATCTAATTTCCCTGTACATTCTTATTTCCTTTTCTGTATATGTGCAGCAGTTATATGTTTAAAAACTGTTCTTCAATATGCATGATAACATATTTTAGAATTTAATGTCCCATAAATAACTAATAAAATTATGGTCACATACTTAAAATACTAGTTGAGTAGAAACCCTCGCTGTGATTAATGTGAAAATAAAAAGCTGCTTGACTACACAAGCTACATTGCTATAAACTTCCATGATGCAGATAGAAATTGCAATTTAAAAAAAAAACAAAAAAAACTTTCTAATTTACTTTTATTATTATGCAGTTTATTCTATTGGTATCCTTTGTTAAAGAGCATGTTGGGGATTTACAAGTGCATGTTTCAGAAAGAACAAACATACAATATTAAATAACTTTACATGTTACTTGTTATCTAATGTGCTTTGTTCTCTTGGTATCCTTTGAAAATCATAACTAGGTAGGCTCAGGAGCAGCAATGCACTATTGGGAGCAGCTGCTGATTGATGGCTGCACATATATGTCTTTTGTCATTGGCTCATTTAATGTGTTCATTTAGCACCCAGTAGTGCATTGCTGCATATCCTTCAACAAAGGATTCCAAGAGAATGAAGCAAATTTAATAATTAGCAAATCGGACCTGAAACCTGTCAATTTAATCATAAATTTAAGCTGCCTCTGTCAGGCGTATCACAGCCAGTGCCTCACCAGCCTCTGACCTCACCGCACGTCACTGGTATATACTGTATATATATATATATATATATATATATATATATATATATATATATATATATATGTTAAAGCCGTTTGAAGACCTATTTATTTTCAAACACCTTATACCATCTATCTTTGAGCCATTATAACATTTAATATTTTTTATTCATTTTTATCATACAGTGTTTATATAAGTGTAACTCACTCATACGTGTTCTTTTAAGCACAAGTTATTATGAATAGAAATTCTGAACCTCCATCAATTCTGCTTCTTAAACACCCCTGACCCATTTAGTCATTATGACTCAGAGACCGGCTTTACTATGTCAGTATTAAGCATTTTAATACAGCAAGGGATCATTATAATTTCAATCATAATTATATTTATTTGCATCCTTCATAGGGAGTTGAGTTTGTTTGTAGGCTGTTTTTTCAGCCAGTACATTTACATAATTTTATCAAGGTGCCATTTTAATAAAACAGTACAATTTGTATATCACGGCCTTATTTTGCATTAATTTAAAAGAGGGTATTCTTCCTAATGGTTTCTATTCATGTGACATACATAACACTGGAGTATATTTTTTTCCATCAGGACTTATATTTTTTAATATATTATTATATACATTTGCCCCCATTTATGAAGCTGCTTAAGTAGCTTCTAGACTGTTTCAGTGCGGGCTCGATCGTGTGAACCAGCAATCGAAAGTTATTCAGCAGCTGCTTCCTAAATATGCCTGTAACATCAGAGGCTTGAAATGTCAAATAGCTAGGGCGTGCTTTTCCGGAATGACTTATAAACCCTGCTGGTACACAATTGGTTAGACATGAGCAGGGGGCGGGGCTGCGTGCTTAAATTCTGGCAGTTCTTGCCAATCCCAAGGCCCCAAATGTGTGCAAACAGGTTGTCTTAATGAGAACCTGGTCCATATGCATCATCATAAATGGGGGCCATTGCCCTGGTATCTTTTTATATTAAACATCTCTCTAATATTCACACTTTTCTGTTCCCTGATCTTGTTGCATATAACATAATATTTAAACGTTGGACGGTATTGTCAGTGTGTTTTTTCAGTAATCAAAATCCAAAAATGCTTCTGATCTTCATACTCCTGAAGCAGGAAATGTTTAACTCCTGAAAACAACACAAAATGGTTATCTTTGTAGTTAAATGCGCAGGATTAAGGAAAAACAAAATGGTGATTTTGTGGGTTTAGCAATTACGTCAGAGATTAAAGGAGCTGTATGTTGAGTGATCTCTTTTTAATAGTGTGTAGTGATGTGATGCTAATAGTTGACGTGCAATTAACCTATTATTCTCCAAAATCATAGAGATATGTGTATATGTCTCTAAGGTATTTTAAAAGGGGCATGTGCGTTTGTTGGATTATTGGTTTCCCAAATTTCTATAAATATAAAAGTGCTTATTATTAGTTTTTAACTTTAATTGACTTATTGGATTGTCACCCAATATCAGGCATGGCGCACTATTTAGCCCTATCGTTCGCTCGCAAACACAGCTGGAAGTAAACTTTGAACGTGCATGGGTAAGCACGCATTACAAGTTGAAAGTAAATTGTTTGCAATGCGTGCTAACTTCAGGAGTTCAGATATCGCAACCTCGCTAACTTCTTCTCCCCAAAAACATAAAGTGATTGTAAACTTTAACGAATTAAAGCCCAGTATCAAGTACAAATCTTAAAAACAGGGGCGCTTTCATTAATTTACGTTTACAAAGACGCTTATTTTTAAAAATACTTACCTTTGAGTTATGGTAAACATAACGCCAATCCTCAGCCCGCATCTCCTGCTTTCTTTAGCAGATTGATAAAGAATCCCGCTTCCTCCAATCATTGTGTGCTCCCTTAGGCCTAGATTTAGAGTTCGGCGGTAGCCGTCAAAACCAGCGTTAGAGGCTCCTAACGCTGGTTTTGGGCGCCCGCTGGTATTTGGAGTCAGTGATTAAAGGGTCTAACGCTCACTTTTCAGCCGCGACTTTTCCATACCGCAGATCCCCCTACGCCATTTGCGTAGCCTATCTTTTCAATGGGATCTTTCTAACGCTGGTATTTAGAGTCGTTTCTGCAGTGAGCGTTAGAGCTCTAACGACAAGATTCCAGCCGCCTGAAAATAGCAGGAGTTAAGAGCTTTCTGGCTAACGCCGGTTTCTAAAGCTCTTAACTACTGTACCCTAAAGTACACTAACACCCATAAACTACCTATGTACCCCTAAACCGAGGTCCCCCCACATCGCCGCCACTCGATTAAAATTTTTAACCCCTAATCTGCCGACCGCCACCTACGTTATACTTATGTACCCCTAATCTGCTGCCCCTAACACCGCCGACCCCTGTATTATATCTATTAACCCCTAACTTGCCCCCCACAACGTCGCCGCAAGCTACTTAAAATAATTAACCCCTAATCTTCCGACCGCAAATCGCCGCCACCTACGTTATCCCTATGTACCCCTAATCTGCTACCCCTAACATCGCCGACCCCTATGTTATATTTATTAACCCCTAATCTGCCCCCCACAACGTCGCCGACACCTACCTACACTTATTAACCCCTAATCTGCCGAGCGGACCTGAGCGCTACTATAATAAAGTTATTAACCCCTAATCCGCCTCACTAACCCTATCATAAATAGTATTAACCCCTAATCTGCCCTCCCTAACATCGCCGACACCTACCTTCAATTATTAACCCCTAATCTGCCGACCGGAGCTCACCGCTATTCTAATAAATGTATTAACCCCTAAAGCTAAGTCTAACCCTAACACTAACACCCCCCTAAGTTAAATATAATTTTTATCTAACGAAATAAATTAACTCTTATTAAATAAATAATTCCTATTTAAAGCTAAATACTTACCTGTAAAATACATCCTAATATAGCTACAATATAAATTATAATTATATTATAGCTATTTTAGGATTAATATTTATTTTACAGGCAACTTTGTAATTATTTTAACCAGGTACAATAGCTATTAAATAGTTAAGAACTATTTAATAGTTACCTAGTTAAAATAATTACAAATTTACCTGTAAAATAAATCCTAACCTAAGATATAATTAAACCTAACACTACCCTATCAATAAAATAATTAAATAAACTACCTACAATTACCTACAATTAACCTAACACTACACTATCAATAAATTAATTAAACACAATTGCTACAAATAAATAAAATTAAATAAACTATCTAAAGTACAAAAAATAAAAAAGAACTAAGTTACAGAAAATAATAAAATATTTACAAACATAAGAAAAATATTACAACAATTTTAAACTAATTACACCTACTCTAAGCCCCCTAATAAAATAACAAAGCCCCCCAAAATAAAAAATTCCCTACCCTATTCTAAAATACAAATATTACAAGCTCTTTTACCTTACCAGCCCTGAACAGGGCCCTTTGCGGGGCATGCCCCAAGAATTTCAGCTCTTTTGCCTGTAAAAAAAAACATACAATACCCCCCCCCCAACATTACAACCCACCACCCACATACCCCTAATCTAACCCAAACCCCCCTTAAATAAACCTAACACTACCCCCCTGATGATCTTCCTACCTTGTCTTCACCATGCCAGGTTCACCGATCCGTCCTGGCTCCAAGATCTTCATCCACCCCAAGCGGGGGCTAGACATCCACTGAAGAAGTCCAGAAGAGGGTCCAAAGTCTTCCTCCTATCCGGCAAGAAGAGGACATCCGGACCGGCAAACATCTTCTCCAAGCGGCATCTTCTATCTTCTTCCATCCGATGACGACCGGCTCCATCTTGAAGACCTCCAGCGCGGATCCATCCTCTTCTTCCGACGACTAGACGACGAATGACGGTTCCTTTAAGGGACGTCATCCAAGATGGCGTCCCTCGAATTCCGATTGGCTGATAGGATTCTATCAGCCAATCGGAATTAAGGTAGGAATTTTCTGATTGGCTGATGGAATCAGCCAATCAGAATATAGTTCAATCCGATTGGCTGATCCAATCAGCCAATCAGATTGAGCTCGCATTCTATTGGCTGATCGGAACAGCCAATAGAATGCGAGCTCAATCTGATTGGCTGATTGGATCAGCCAATCGGATTGAACTATATTCTGATTGGCTGATTCCATCAGCCAATCAGAAAATTCCTACCTTAATTCCGATTGGCTGATAGAATCCTATCAGCCAATCGGAATTCGAGGGACGCCATCTTGGATGACGTCCCTTAAAGGAACCGTCATTCGTCGTCTAGTCGTCGGAAGAAGAGGATGGATCCGCGCTGGAGGTCTTCAAGATGGAGCCGGTCGTCATCGGATGGAAGAAGATAGAAGATGCCGCTTGGAGAAGATGTTTGCCGGTCCGGATGTCCTCTTCTTGCCGGATAGGAGGAAGACTTTGGACCCTCTTCTGGACTTCTTCAGTGGATGTCTAGCCCCCGCTTGGGGTGGATGAAGATCTTGGAGCCAGGACGGATCGGTGAACCTGGCATGGTGAAGACAAGGTAGGAAGATCATCAGGGGGGTAGTGTTAGGTTTATTTAAGGGGGGTTTGGGTTAGATTAGGGGTATGTGGGTGGTGGGTTGTAATGTTGGGGGGGGGGTATTGTATGTTTTTTTTTACAGGCAAAAGAGCTGAAATTCTTGGGGCATGCCCCGCAAAGGGCCCTGTTCAGGGCTGGTAAGGTAAAAGAGCTTGTAATATTTGTATTTTAGAATAGGGTAGGGAATTTTTTATTTTGGGGGGCTTTGTTATTTTATTAGGGGGCTTAGAGTAGGTGTAATTAGTTTAAAATTGTTGTAATATTTTTCTTATGTTTGTAAATATTTTATTATTTTCTGTAACTTAGTTCTTTTTTATTTTTTGTACTTTAGATAGTTTATTTAATTTTATTTATTTGTAGCAATTGTGTTTAATTAATTTATTGATAGTGTAGTGTTAGGTTAATTGTAGGTAATTGTAGGTAGTTTATTTAATTATTTTATTGATAGGGTAGTGTTAGGTTTAATTATATCTTAGGTTAGGATTTATTTTACAGGTAAATTTGTAATTATTTTAACTAGGTAACTATTAAATAGTTCTTAACTATTTAATAGCTATTGTACCTGGTTAAAATAATTACAAAGTTGCCTGTAAAATAAATATTAATCCTAAAATAGCTATAATATAATTATAATTTATATTGTAGCTATATTAGGATGTATTTTACAGGTAAGTATTTAGCTTTAAATAGGAATTATTTATTTAATAAGAGTTAATTTATTTCGTTAGATAAAAATTATATTTAACTTAGGGGGGTGTTAGTGTTAGGGTTAGACTTAGCTTTAGGGGTTAATACATTTATTAGAATAGCGGTGAGCTCCGGTCGGCAGATTAGGGGTTAATAATTGAAGGTAGGTGTCGGCGATGTTAGGGAGGGCAGATTAGGGGTTAATACTATTTATGATAGGGTTAGTGAGGCGGATTAGGGGTTAATAACTTTATTATAGTAGCGCTCAGGTCCGCTCGGCAGATTAGGGGTTAATAAGTGTAGGTAGGTGTCGGCGACGTTGTGGGGGGCAGATTAGGGGTTAATAAATATAACATAGGGGTCGGCGATGTTAGGGCAGCAGATTAGGGGTACATAGGGATAACGTAGGTGGCGGCGGTTTACGGAGCGGCAGATTAGGGGTTAAAAGTGTAATGCAGGGGTCAGCGATAGCGGGGGCGGCAGATTAGGGGTTAATAAGTGTAAGGTTAGGGGTGTTTAGACTCGGGGTACATGTTAGGGTGTTAGGTGCAGACGTAGGAAGTGTTTCCCCATAGGAAACAATGGGGCTGCGTTAGGAGCTGAACGCTGCTTTTTTGCAGGTGTTAGGTTTTTTTTCAGCTCAAACAGCCCCATTGTTTCCTATGGGAGAATCGTGCACGAGCACGTTTTTGATGCCGGCCGCGTCCGTAAGCAACTCTGGTATCGAGAGTTGCATTTGCGGTAAAAATGCTCTACGCTCCTTTTTTGGAGCCTAACGCAGCATTTGTTTGAACTCTCGATACCAGAGTTAAATTTATGGTGCGGCCAGAAAAAAACCCGCGGAGCGTTAACAGCCCTTTTACCGCCGAACTCTAAATCTAGGCCTTAGTGTCCAACTCGTGGGGCACGCTTTAAAAAAAAACCAACTAACACTTATCGTTTGTGCACTAACCCAACACTAACCTACAGAGCTAAACCCGTAGGTAGTTATGCATATTTTACATTCCAATGTTCTTTATATAGAAGAAAATGTTATTTTATATATATATATATATATATATATATATATATATATAAAATTAAAAATGTTTTAAATATATGTCTATACCTATCTATATGAATGTATACAGGTATAGATATATACAGCTATATATAGCAATGTATATTTAAAAATACTAAGAACATTTTCTACTATGTTAAGAACATTGGAATGTAAAATATTTACAGAACAAACACAGTAAAACACATTATAAAATATTAAAATGTAATACAATTGATTTTCATGTTTTGAAATATTTGAGTGGAAAGGGCTACAAAATTTATATATGTGTGTGTGTGAATATATGTATGTATATATGTATATTTGTGTATATACTGTACATGTATATATATATATATATATATATATATACACCCATACCCATATTTATAAATATATATCCATTATATACCTTTCCATTCAATTACCTTGTCATATACCATATACCTTTAAACCCTTATTTAATTTTTTGTTAAATGGACAGTCCCCTTATTTCAGTTATTTTGATAGACTTGCATTTTAGCCCTTTCATAAATAACTCCATGGGCATGAGCACAATTTTATCTATATGGCACATATGAACTAATACCCTCTAGCTGTGAAAAACTGTCAAATGCATTCAGATAAGAGGCAGCCTTCAAGGCCTTAGAAATTAGCATATGCGCCTCCTAGGTTTAGTTTTTAACAAAAAAATACCAAGAGAACAAAGTAAATTTGATGATAGAAGTAAATTGGAAAGTTTTTTTAAAATGACATGCCCTAGGTGAATCATGAAAGTTTAATTTTGACTAGACTGTTCCTTTAATATTTATTTGAATATTTTTTATCAGATAGTGTGTATATATCAGTTTAAGGGGTCAATTTATTATTGTGCGGACAGACATGATACAATGTATCGTATCATGTCCGCCGCACATCAATAAATCATTGCACCAGCAGTTCTTGTGAATTGCTGGTGCAAAACCGACCCCTGCAGATTTGGCCGCTAGCAGGTGGTGTCAATCAGCCCGATCGTATTCGATTCGGCTGATTGCTGTCCACCACCTCAGAGGTGAAGGACGAGTTAAGGAGCAGCGATCTTAGGACCGCTGCTTCTTAACTTCCACTTCAGACGGAACTGAAGCGGAGTGGGTCGGAAGCAGCATCCGCTGCTTCATAAATCGACCCCTAACACTTTATTTTAAAGTCTTTATGTTGTGTTTGGTGCACATTTTATCCACTCTGCCAAATCTGACGCTGGCTAATTTTGTTTGCGCTCAAACATTTTTATATTCAACTTGTAATATGCGTGCAAGTTAGCGCGGTGTCGATATTGCTTATCGTGGCTCGCGATCCACTTGTAATATGACCCATTGCAGGGTAATTTCAGTCTGTTTTGGCCATGTGGAATACCAATGTTATATTTGCAAAATGTTTGCGGTACTTAATAATCATTTGAAAAGTATTTTCTGGGATTTATCAATCCTTTTAGCTGTTCAATTAGATAAGTGGAAATGGTCTTGGAAATGTGCTGTTAAAGGGACAGAAATGTCAAAAATGAAATGTGCATAGATGCAGGTAAATGTTAAATATAATCACATTTTATACCTTCATTAGTAACAATGCTTCTAGGGAAAGTTATTACTGCTGTTCTGTTGTAAACACACGCTGTGAGAGCTCCATTCACCAGCATTCAAACACCACACCATCTCAGAGAGTCAGCGGTGGCTTGCATGACACAAGTTTTCACTAAAGCAACGCATGCCACCGCCAACTCTCTGACCAGTCAGGGGGCTGTAGCGAATCATGTCCGCCCGGCATCGCTAAATGCTGACAGCATACGCTGTCAGCATTTAACATTACACAAGCATTTCACAAGACAGCATTTGTTTATTGGTGGGTAAATTAATCCACCAATCAGCATGAATAACCCAGGTTGTTCACCAAAATTGGGCTGGCATCTAAACTTACATTCTTGCATTTCAATTAAAGATACCAAGAGAATGAAGAAAATGTGATAATAGGAGTAAATTAGAAAGTTGCTTAAAATTGCATGCTCTATCTTAATCACGCAAGAAAAAAAATTGGGTTCAGTGTCCATTTAAGGTCAGAATTTGTGCTGTGATCAAGCAAACATGAATAATGTTTAGTAAAAAATGTATTTGCAAGTTACATACTTTAATTGTCCTCTTAAAAGTGAAGGTCAATTTCAATAAATTAGTGCCCGGTTTTTAATAATCCTATTAAAAACAGGGGCACTTTAATTCATCAAAATTGACATTTCACTCGTTTTCTTAAAAAACTTATATTTTAATCCTGACTCTAGCGATTGCCCCGGCTGTCGGAAGCCTCTTCATACGTCAGAAATGACGAATCCGGCTACCTTCAATCACAGCTTTCCCACCACGGGGGAATCATGGCCTGAGGCAACGCCATGATTGGAGGTAGCCGGATTCGTCATTTCGGAGCCGCAAAGAGGGCTTGCGACGGGCGGAGGAAGCGCTGCAGCGGCTGTCAGGATTAAAAGGTACGTTTTTGAAGAAAACTAGTGAAATGTCAATTTTGATGAATTAAAGTGCCCTTGTTTTTAATAGGATTATTAAAAACTGGACACTAATTCATCGAAATTGACCTCCACTTTAAGGTTCATGAGACAAGTAAAATGTACACAAATGCAAGAGATGTGCAATATTCTTTAAGGCTGCGTTGCTTTTCCATGATTTTACCACATTTTCTAAATATGGCTAGTACTTCCTCATCTTTCGCCTCACTGCCAGTTAAAGATTACAATAAATGTTCCGCTTTATAACTCAGAATAATATATTTCTGCTTTGTAAAGTTAGTCATAGCTTCTCCTAAGGCACATAGTGAAAGTGTAAAGTAAATGTTATGTTGTAAGTAGCATCACTTTATATATATGTTTTCTACTGCTATAGTTTAGGTTTGTGTTGTGCTCCATGTTAAATATTGATTTTCAAATGTAGCTTTTGAGTGCATGAAATGAGGAAATGATAGTCACCCAGCACATAGCAAATTTTGAAAATCTGAAGTAAATTGGTTCAGTATTCTAAGTTATTCACGTGAAAAGCATAATTTTGTGAGGGCAGCCATTTAAGTGAAATATGCAGAATTTGATCTTCATGGATTTGGCAATTTAAGGGACATTTTTATGTGCATATTGTTTATCAGCAATTAAGGTAAGTATTGAATTGCACATTACCCAGGTAATGCTAGGATTACCCAAGCGGCGGTGGGTAAAGCCTGATGTAAGATCATAAATCCCCTCAGACCGCTCGAGTCACTGCATCAAACATATATACGATGCACTGTAATTCCCCCATCTTCACTATCTTTTTTGCCTCAGCCTAGGGTTTTCAAGGGGGGCAAAGCTGGAGGGTTCAAGGGGGGTAAAGGTTCACTTGGTGTGGATGCCAGAGGATCGGTGTGGCAAAAATGTTAAAACATTGTGTAGAATGGGGAATTACAGTACATCAGACTTTACCCACAGTTGCTTGGGTAATCCTAGCATTTCTGACTTCACCCGTAACATTATATATATATACACCTATTTATATACTGTATATATGTGTGTGCATGGCTATGCTAGGTATCTGTGCATGTGCGTGTATATATGGCTGTGCTGTGTGTTTGTGTGAAAAAGATGTCCTTAAAGGGACATGAAAGCCAATTTTTTTTCTTTTGTGATTTAGAAAGATCATGTCATTTTAAACAACTTTCTATTACTTCTATTATCTAATTTGCTTCATTCTCTTGATATCACTTGCTGAAAAGCATATCTAGATATGTCAGTAGCTGCTGATTGGTTGCTGCACCTAGAGGTCTTGTGTGATTGGCTAACACATGTGCATTGCTATTTCTTCAACAAAGGATATCTAAAGAATTGAGCAAATTAAATAATAGAAGTAAATTGGAAAGTTGTTTAAAATTGCATGCCCTATCTGAATCATGAAAGTTTAATTTTGACTAGACTGTCCCTTTAAGGGATATGAAACCCAAAAAAAACAAATTTTACGATTCAGACAGAGCATGTAATTTTAAGCATCTTTCTAATTTACTTCTATTAACAATTTCCTTTGTTCTCTAGTTATCTTTTTGCTTAAAAAGCAGGGTTGTATGCTTAGGAGCCGGCCCATTTCTGGAGAACTATATTGCAGCAGTTTTGCAAGAATGTTATCCATTTGCAAGAGCAGTAGATGGCAGCACTCTTTCCTGTATTGCTCCAGGTGCCTACCTAGGTATCTCTTCAACACACAATATCATAGGAACAAGCAAATTTTATAATAGAAGTAAATTGGAAACTTTTTTTTTTAAATGGTTTGTTCTGTCTGAATGACAAAATAAACATTTTGGGTATCATATCCCTTTAAGCACTTGGTTGCAATTTTAACAATGCATTGCAGGCAACTGAATAAGGAACATTTTTATTATTACATTTGTTTAAATAAATGAAAAGGGGTGAATTCAATGTCAAAAAATAGGAGTTCAATTTCTCTCAAATGTAAAAAAGCAAAGAAATGAATGCTTTCAACTCTGTTAATGAGAATCTGAGACTTCTTATTATCCCATGATGCAAAAAGTAATTGCAGAAGATGCACAGAATGTTACTGTTACTAATGAGGAGCACATAATGTTACAGTGTGTGGCTATAACGCCCATGCTGCGAATCTTCACCTTTCCTCTTCTTCATCATCCATCTATTCCATCAGGAAGGAGACAAATAATCTACAAGCATAGGCAACATCATATGTTTTATGAAGAAATGATTTGTAAAGAAATATTTTTAATATAACAAAATGTGTTATTTGGGCATGCAAGTAAGAATTTCAAATGTGATCCCATATTTAGGAAGGCCAGATTTGAACATTGGTAGAAAAGAAAACAAATACAAATACAGCCAGACTATACTTCCATTTGCTTTCTAAAACAGGGACCTGGAGTCTGGTACGCATGATTGTCTAGGGGAAATAGCCCAGGTACTTTGGCAGGGTCCTCAGGGGCGTGGTCAGGTTGTTCAGGGTACAGACAAGGAATTTCTAGGTGAGGCTTTAATCTCCCTGGTTTTAAAATGAATGCAAAGTAGAGCAAGGACAGCAGTACACAGATCTCAAACTGTAGCAATACCAAGAACTCAGAGCTAGACACACACCTAGACATGAAATACAGATGGATAGAAAAGCAACAAAATATACACACAGACTACCAAGACGTTCTACATGAACACATACAACTTTCCACATTTTTATTCACTAAAATTTGAATATTGCCCTCTTGTCTATTTAGCACTTAACAGATGAAAGTTGGGGATTTGAGAATGTTCCCTGGCCACCCTCATTGTGTTTTCTTTGTTTATTTTTTGCTAAGCTCTGTGAGCAAGTTTGGCAGCCATTCAAAATAATCATACATTCATAGCAGAAACAGAGAAATCCTGTTTGCATTTTACAACTGATTCACCGGCATTCTGTTCTCTGTCACCAAATTACTTACAAAGGTCTCACAGGAAACTTTAACACATCCAATGAATCAGCCAATATCGAATCAGGCTTGAAAGCTATTCCGTTGGCATTTCCTCTCTATTGTAGAACATCTGCCAACACCTCCATCTGACTTGCAGAAGCATGAAGGAGACAGACTGCTGATATTTCAGGTTGCTTATAAAGATGCACCTTTTAAATCAACTAGAAATAAGCTGAACCCTGGAGGATCCAAAACTAGTTTAATAATATTTTCACTGTTTTTTATGTTTGTACAAAACACTAAGGGGTCAAAATGCATTGCAGCCTTAAAAATATAATTCAATTTTGGGCAAATGGCATTTCATTACAAGCCTATCAATCCAGATAACTGATGTGTGTGATGTGGGTGAGCAGGGCAATATGCCTAAGTGGTGATTACTACAACTCCACTATACTTCTAGATTGTAAGCTTTTTGGGGGAGAGTTCTTGCATTGTCAATTGTAATGTACTGTATAATTCAGTGAAGTGATCATATACTCTTTGCTGTGAACTATGGTGGCACTTTACAAATAAATTACAATCATAATAAGGAAAATTATGTGTTGTCATTTCCAGTGTATTCCTGCAAGTTTCAGGAATGTAATATGTGTACTTTGTGGTATATGTTTCTGTTCCCATCAGATTTGTTTAGCTATCATAATTCAGATACAGCATGTAATTTTAAGCAAGTTTCGAATTTAGTATCCTTTGTTGAAGAGAAAACCTAGGTATGCTCATAAGAGCTAAAGAGTGTACAAGTGTCTTTAGTACTTTATGCAGCAGTGTTTTGCAACACTTTTTGTAGCAGTGTTATACAATGTCGCAAACACTTCTACATAAAATGCTAACCTTAGCTCCTATGAGTCTACCTAGATTTACTCTTCAACAAAGGAGACTAACGGAACAAAGAAAATTTGATAGTAGATGTAAATTGGAAAGATGTTTAAAATTTACAGTTCTGTCAAAACCAGGAATGTTTAATTTTGACTTTACTGTACCTTTTACTTTTTTATTCCCTTAACAACCGCAATGTACCATGTATGTCACCAGTCACAAAGGGTTTTTGCACTGTGACCAAGGTATTATACCCTCCCTTCTTGTCATTGGAAATAGCACAGTCTCACTACTGGCCGTGAGACCGAACTATTAATTGCACAATCCCCTTGGAAAGACCAGCGATGGTCTTTAAGGGGTTCTTAAGGGGGTACTGAATTTAGTCCAAGATACAACAATTTAAACTGATTATTCTTTTTTTATAATCTATTTATCATTATTTATACTTATTCAATATGCAAAACCAGAATACAAGATAAATAAATATATTTATACCCACCTGGCATCAATAATCTGACCCACGTACAAGAATAAAATAAGTGTATAGCTGCTTGTATATACAGCCAAGAAACAAACTATATACTTACCACCCACACAATGTATTTGCTATTTGGCCACATAAGATCATATGACTTGCAGTAAGCCACTAAAGGTACATTCTTTTTTTTTTATTTAAATACATTTTAATTAAATTTCAGAATATCTCATGCACAGTAAATAAAAAAGAAAAAATATAGAGGATCATTCTTCCTCTGACATAAATCCAAAGAAAACAAAAGGGGAAAGAAAATTCAAGCGTAGTGAACATTTACATATCTACTATGTCACAATATACTAGCTTATACAATAACCTCTCTGCAAGGGAAAGAAAAAGAAGGAAAGAAAGAAGGAAAGAAAGAAGGAAAGAAAGAAGGAAAGAAAGAAGGAAAGAAAGAAGGAAAGAAAGAAGGAAAGAAAGAAGGAAAGAAAGAAGGAGAGAAAGAAGGAAAGAAAGAAAGAAAGAAAGAAAGAAAGAAAGAAAGAAAGAAAGAGGGTGTGTGACTGGGTCAGTCTCTCTCTCGCTCCCTCCACCCAATCTTAAATCTACCGATTTGCCCAATTCTCTGGAAAGTGGCCTGCAAAGACATTTTGTAACACATATTCAGTATTACTGAAACTAATTGAGATTGTACATTTTCTGGGAGAGCCTTAATGAATACTGTACATTTATTAAAAAAAAATAAAAAAATTGTAGATCTGTAGGATATTGCATAGCAAATTGTTCCATGATAAACTGCGTTATATATGCCTTTTTGCACTCAGCACATTTAGAAACTCTGTGAGATTTCCAATTCTTAAGGATAAGGTTCCGAGTTACTAATATTATTACACTGAGCAAGTCGGTATTCCTATATTGCTGCGAATATTTAATTAAAAAGAAGACATGTTGAGTAGCAATCCCATTTTCCATTAATAATGTTATTTTTAGCCAGTAGTTTATTTGGGACCATAATGTATCTATTTTAGGGCATAACCAAAAGTAATGGAGGGTATCCGCTGCCTGTGCGTTACATTTAGGACAGCCTTGATTTATCTTATACCACTTCTTAAGGCTATATGCTGTTATGTATGTTCTATTTATCAATTTTAAATGTGATTCATGCCACATCGTTGATATCCAAGCTTTATTTATTATTTTTAAATTATCTTGTACATTTTACTAGTGATGTCGGGAAAATCTTTTTGCCATCTAGTTTGAATCTCCTCTATTTGTTTTAGATTCAAATTTGAGTTAATTAGACCATATATATGTGAGATTGAATGTACTCCCCCTTGATATAATTTGATGCTAATATCTAATGGCCCCAAAGACCAATCTGCATTATATAATTTTAGTAGCTTGTTAATATAATGTCTGATTTGTAGAAAAGCAAAGAAGTCACATTTAGACAAGCTAAATTGCATTGCAATATTCTGGAAGGATTTGATAGATAAATCTGGTGATAGAAATTGTTTAATCTGTGTTAAACCTTTGGTCTTCTATTGCACAAAGACCCTATGTGTAAAACCAGGTTCAAATGCAGGATTTCTAATAATTGGTAAAAATTCTGTACAAAAAGTATTAATAATAATCTCTAGGCAATAGTTTTTTCCACGCCAATATTATGCTTTTGAAGGAAATCAGATTGATTATTTTACTCCGCAGCATGTATTGGGGGCAATGTAATAAAGCTTTAAGATCATATGGAGCTAACATCCCGGTTTCACATTGGAAAAAAGTTACATATTCCTGATCAGTAATTCAGTATATTGCAAATTTAAGTAAAGCAGCTAAATTGTAAAACTTAATGTTTGGAAAGACTAAACCAGCTGCTTCATTGGGTTGCATCAATTTATTTATGTCAATTCGTGGTCTTTTCCTGTTCCAGATAAATTTTGTACATGCTTGATTGAAACTGGTCAAATCTGCTTTTCTAAAGAGAAGCGAGATATTTTGGAGCAGATATAATAGTTTTGGAAACAGGATTATTTTGATTAACATTACTTGGGCCGTGACAGAAATTGGAAGGTTCATCCACTCTATTGTATTTCTTTTACATTCTATTAAAAATTTGGTAAAATTACTATCGTAGCATTTTTGTGGGTCCTTGGTTAATATAACTCCCAGATATTTTATTTGTTGGACTTCTTTAAAGGGATGATTACAGGAAAGTTTAACTGGTTTGTTTAACCATAAGAGTTCCAATTTCTTGATATTGATTTTGTATGCTGATATGGAACCAAATTGTGATATAATAGCTATCAAGGTCGGTAAAGTCTCTTCCAAACTACTTAGGTATATTAATAGATAATCTGCATATAAAGAAAGGACAATATTCTGTCCTACTATTTGGATACCTTTCAATTGTTGTCTCAATAGAATTGCTAAGGGTTCCAGAGAAATATTGAAGAGAAGAGGAGATAAAGGGCATCCTTGCCTAGTGCCTCGATGGAGATTAAATCTGACAATAACCCTTTGACTATAAAGGTACATCCCAATTTTTATTTATATATTTATAGTGCTTGCTGATTTTTTGCTACATATAGCCACCAATCAGCAAGCGCAACCCAGGTGCTGAACCAAAAATGGGCTGGCTCCTTAGTAAAGATTCCTGCTTTTTCAAATAAAGATAGCAAGAGAACAAAGAAAAATTGATAATGGGAGTAAATTAGAAAGTTGATTAAAATTGCATGCTGTATCTTAATCATGAAACGGATCCTTCTTATATTAAAAATTTCTATTTATATATCACTGCCTACTTCCTAATGGTTTCTATTCATGTGACCTACATACTTAACAGGGGAGTGTTTTTTTTGTTTTACCATCGGGACTTATCATTTTTATTACATATGTTGGTCCCCATTTACAAAGCTTCTGAGCTGCATTGGAGCAGGCTCGCTCATGAGGTCCTGTAACTGAAAGTTCATCAGCAACTGCTTCTTAATGTGCCCCTAACCTCAGAGGTTGGAAATGTCAAACAGTTCGGACTTGTTCATCCAGGATGACTGACAAGCCCTGCTCGTACACAATTGGTTGCATGCGAGCAGAGGGCAAGGTTGCGCGCTTTGATTTCGGCAGCGGATGCTAATCCCAAGGACAGAATGTTTGCAGACAGGTTCTCTTGATGAGAAGCTTGTCTGCATGCAGCTTCATAAATGGGGACCATAGTCCTGGTTTATTTATATGATCTCTCCATTTTTCACAGCTTCCCATTCCCTGATCTTGTTGTACATAACATACTTTTGATTTACTCAGCAATATGGGAGACAATTGTATTTTTTTAATCAAATCCATATAATTACCAACACCATTACAAAGAGCACAAATTATTTGTTTTTTATGTTTCCAAATTTGTATCATCTCTTAATGAATTAAGTTTTATGTATCCTACACATTTTAGCCTTCTATAGAATCTTGAGGCTGAGTACTATAAATTATATTCTACCTAATAATTCCGCTAATAATTTTACAGTGCTTTAGATAATTTTTCATATCGATAGACTTTGTTCTCCAAAAAAAAAAAAATGTTCACACACTGCAATGCTTCTTTGGAAATTTGTACCGCTTGCTTGCTGCTGTGCTCACTTTGCCTCACATGGTATTGCGTAACATCCATTTAATCTACAATTGACAGTGAAAATTATGGTAAATTCAAAATATTTTATTGTGATAACCGAGCATTTAAAAAAAATTATATTTGAAAGTGACTCCAAATTTTAATGTTAAAGCAAATGTAAATTTTGATGCTAAAGTGCTCGGTTTTTAAAAATTTGATTAAAAACAGGGGCACTTTAATTAATCAAAATTTACATTTCACTCGTGTCGTGAAAAAATACTTACCTTTTAATCTTGACAGCTGTCGCAAAGCCTCTTCCTGGGTCTAAAATGAGGAACCGGCTTCCTCCAAACACGGCTTCGAATCAGACACTGATTCCCCAGGGGGGGAAGCTGGGATTGGAGGATGACCGATGCAACATTTCTGATGTCAGAAATGGCTTTGCGATGACCGGGGGAAGCTGGAGCGGCTGAGAAGTTTAAAAGGTAAGTATTTTTTCATAACAGGAGTGAAATGTAAATTTTGATTAATTAAAGTGTCCCTGTTTTTAATCAAATTTTTAATAAACGGGCACTTTAGCATCAAAATTTACATTCACTTTAATGCTTATTTGCTCTAAAAAAAAATCACTTTTTGTTTAAATATTCCAACAATTGGATAGTGCTCCACTGGGGCCGTCTTCATGGTCTCTAATAAACCTGAGTCATCTAATCAAGACACAAAAATGGCAAATGAAGTTGAGTTCAGCAACAAAATATTATATTATATTACCATTCTGAACCTGGTGACATTCTATGGGAGTATTTCAGGAATCATTTTGAACACACAATTGTAATGCTGTTTTTGAAAGGTGAACTGAGGCTTTATAGAATCAAAGTAAACGCTTGAGAAGTTTTGTAAAGAAAAAGCGACACAAATCTTTAAAAAAAAAAAAACTTTATTACATTTCTTTAAAATATAATTTTAAATTAATAAAAGCTATTGTGAAATGAAAGCTGTGGGGGGAAACAACATACAGGGGCCGAATTATCCAATGGAGGGCGGACATGATTTGCTGAAGGCTCGCACGGAAACAGGGGGATCAGGGGGCATTCGGCCCTTGTTAAATCGACCACATAATATATAACTACATACATGATGTTTAACTAGAAAGATAATAGAAGTTAAAAAAAAAAGACAGAATAACATTTCAGTATTATTTAGATTGCATTGGAAATTAAACATGTTCTACATTTTTTGTACAAGTCACTCATTCCTAAATAAAAAGATGAACAATAAAATATAAATTAGTGTGTATTTTCCCACTGTATTAATTTGAGACAAATACTGGATTAACCATAGATGTAGTGAGTAGTGTAGTATTGGAATATACATTTATACAATATCAGTTTAGAATAAAAAGAGAATTATTGTGTGCTTCTTATTTTGATCACTATGAAATCAACGCAAAAAGATTGAGATTTGGGGGGTATATCTATCAAATTCTGTATGGAGCTTGAAGCACCGTCTAAAGACCGCTGCTCCATAACCTGTACGCCTGCTCTGAGGAGGCGCACTGCGCGCTTTGGGTGTAGCGCTTGTATTACAAGTTGAACGTAAACATGTGAGTGAAATCGCGATTTACCCTAGAGCTCTGGTAAACTGTTTTACAAAACAAAAAAGTGTCACAAAATGCATAAAAATTCATTAAAGAGTACAGTTGCACTCATATTAATGCTATCAAATAAAAATGATTAAAACAATTGCATTAAAAAGCTATATGGGCTCATATATATATATATATATATATATATATATCTACACTTATAATACACATAAATACATATGTGTACGTATATATAAGTGTTTTGGAGCCCTTTGCAGTTAAGTAGATGAAAACATGTAAAAACATATTTATGCAATATTTATATTTAATGGTGTTTATGTATTTACTGTAAATATTTCACTTCCAATGTTCTGCACAGAGCAGAATATGTTCTTTGTATTTATAAATAGATATTCCTATATATATCTGTATATATCTATACCTATATATAATTATATATATAGGTATAGATATATATTTTAGAAAAATACCCTGAGATATAAGTAGAAAGCAGGAGCCTTAAATATTGTTTCACTTGTAATCTGGAGTAAAATGTTAAATTATATATAGTGTGGAGGGGAGGGGACTTTGCAAAGCACTTTCATTACTTATTTTACATGGGTTTTTTTTGTAATTTAAATTATGATAACCTTTTGTAATGCAGTGATTATCATAAATTGTTCTTTAATGATTCAGACAGAGAATGCATTCTTAAACAACTTTTTAATTTACTTCTTTTATACAATCTGCTTATTTTTCTTGGTATCCTTTGTTGAAAAACATACCTAGGTAGGCTCAGAAGCAGAAATGCACTACTGGGGGCTAGCTGCTGATTGATGGCTGCATATATTTGCCTCTTCTCATTGATTTACCAGATGTGTTCAGCTAGCTCTCAGTAGTGCATTGCTGCTACTTCAACAAACGATACCACGATAATGAAACAAATTTGATAATAGAAGTAAATTGTAAACTTGTTAAACATTGTATACTCTGTCTGAATTTAGAAAGAAAAATGTAGGTTTCATGTCCCTTTAATTTCTGATGTATACAAAACAAAATTACTTTAATGCCCCTTTAAGAAATCACTTTTTCAATGGAGTGTAACTTGAAAACACCTATTGTGTCTATTTGAATAATGCTAAATTCTTATTCAATGAATCTACCAAACTGGCTTAATTTCTGGTTCCAGGTATTATCTTGGTAAATTATATTTCCTTCCAGCACTTTGGTAAATTCCTTTTATCTAAGCCGATCCCAATCAGTTAAGATAGTAAAATAAGTTTAACTGCTAATAAAACAAAATATATTTTTTCATACAGTAAAATAAAAAGGTTATTAACATTATTATAACAAAAAATATATCTCAGAAAATGAATCTCTCATACATTTCTTAAATAAATAGGAAATAACACAATGCAGCCTACAGGAAAGTAGCTTCCTTTAAATAAATACCTTAGGATACAGTTTTCACAGCCTCTACTAAATAACAAGATTAGTGGCAAAAAGGAAACACCTGAAATAGGAAATCTCTTACAACAACTTTCTATTATAATTCATTCAGATTTTAAGTTACTCCTTAAAGGGACATCAAGTCAAAATAAACTTTTATGATTCAGAAAGAGCATGCAGTTTTAAAGACATTTTCCAATTTACTTCCATTATCAAATTTTACACAGTCTTTTTTATATACACACTTTCTGGGGAACAAGATCCTACTAAGTATATGCACAAGCTCACAGGGTATACGTATACTAGTCTGTGATTGGCTAATGACTGTCACATGATACAGGGGGACGGAAAATGGGAGAAAAAAATAAAATTTGTCAGAACAAAAATCTACTGCTTATTTGAAATTCAGAGTAGGTGTTAATGCATTTTCTTTTATTATGCACTTGTTAATTATGCAATCCTACTACATTGAGTGATCCTTTAAATTTCCCTTTAAATGCACATTTAAAACATGTTTGACCATTCAATTTTTTAGTTTTACAGGGACATAAAATGATATAAAGCTTCAACATGCTATATTATTTTCTTTTTTCATTATTGCTTGTTGGAAACTATGGGCCTAGCATAAAAACGCAAGTAGCATTTTTTGCTCTGGTATATGGTTAATATTTATTAGACTTGTGCATTCCGATCCTACATTAGGATCCGAATGCGGAAGTAATTGCTATTCGTCTCTTTTCAGAGCTGGATTGAATCTGGTGCAAGATCACCACGTTAAAGGGACACTGAACCCATTTTTTTTCTTTCAGGATTCAGATAGAGCATGCAATTTTAAGCAACTTTCTAATTTACTCCTATTATCAAATTTTCTTCATTCTCTTGCTATCTTTATTTGAAAAAGAAGGCATCTAAGCTAAGGAGCCAGACAATTTATGGTTAAGAGCTCTGGACAGCACTTTTTTATTGGTGGATGAATTTATCCACCAATCGGCAAGAACAACGCAGGTTGTTAACCAAAAATGGTCTGGCATCTAAACTTACATTCTTGCTTTTCAAATAAAGATACCAAGAGAATTAAGAAAATTTGGTAATATGAGTAAATTAGAAAGCTGCTTAAAATTGCATGCTCTATCTCAATCACGAAAGAAAAAATGTGGGTTCAGTGTCCCTTTAAGATCTGTGCAAATCCAGATCTTGATTCCTGCTTAAAAAAGAGACTAATATAGCTTACTTCCACATTCGGATCCTAACAAAAAGGATCCGAATGCACAAGCCTTATACAGGTTTATTGTGAGTGTAATAGCTAGTGCTTCAGTGATGACGTCACTAAAGCACTTATAAGATGCGCCTAGGATTGGTATTACAAAAAATTAATTAATTATAAAAAATTAATTAAAGATAGAATTATTGGTATGTGAGCTATAAAGATAGAATTAATTAGTATATCAAATAGCAACAACAGTAGCATTGTGATATTAATATTATAACATCAGTGTAATGGCACTCCAAAGTGAAGAAAATAATACAAACTGTATAGTCCAGTGTATATATTCTAATACAAAGTCCAGGAATACACAATGGTGATTCCAAAAGCTGGCAGGTAGACAGGAGTATTCCAAGAGAGTGTAGGCCGCTCCTCCAGGGTGTTGTGCCGCAACACGGATGACAAATCTAGGAAGGAAAGGATAGAGGGCGCCACATGGTGCAAATCATAAAAAATAAATTAGAGCAACAATTGGATCACAAGAATCCTACTCACACAGTATAAGGCACCAATGTGCAGTATTCGCAGTCCGGAACCACACGTCGTCCGGTAGACCTCTTTTGAAGTGTGTCGTCAGATGGGATTCCTCGTCTCACCAGGGAGAGTCCAGGGAAGCCCAAAAGTGGTATAATGGGAGCAAATCAGTGTCCAAAATAGCTCACACCATAGATCCAAAAGCTCCAAATATATGGTGATACAATATAATATAATTGGCCTAAGCCAAAATGATGCAGCAGATGGAGAGTTAAAAAGTAAGATAAAATTTATTCCAAATTAAAAACAACAGCAACGTGTTTCTCAGTGTTAAACACTGTTTCATCAGGTTATACAAACATACTCTCAACTGCCATATTTAAAATAAAAAAGAACCAATCATTGATCAGAAAAAATCCACACCCCAATTGGGGCATACCATTATACATATAATGAGGTGAACAACAGTTTTGTTTATAACATTCTATAAATTAAAATATATAAAAATTATGTAAAATCTGCAGAACCTATTGTAGTATGCCACATAAGCAATCATTTTCCAAGGACAACAAAAAGTGGTTTCTTATTTGAAACACAAAGTAATTCTAATCTGTTATCATTAGCACCCCTGGCATAATCTGATAGTGGTATGAACTGTTGATAGCAACAGCTTTTTATTAGTAGCGACTTTTTATTACATGTAATTTGTACATACCAATATTTTTTTATTATTTATTATTAATGTGGTTACATATATTTCTCCCCTACTAGTTAGGAGAATATAAAGAAATGATAATTATTATGATGTTATTAGTTTAAAGGGCAACTATAATAGACACTTCATGTTTCCATAGTAACCCTCCTGTGTCGATCTAAAATGGGTTTGATGACAGAGAGGGGGTGTGTGGTTGAAGTCACGCCGAAAACTCTAGAACGGACATGCCAAATTTAAAATGACCTGTTGATATAATGTCTATAGATTGTAGAGCACAGCACTCACGCTGTCTAGGTAGACCAGTTGATATTAATATGATAACATAACACGGCATTTGAGCAGAAGGCGTGAATATTAACCAGGGGGTGTGTGGGTTTCGGCACAGGGGTGTGTGTGAATGAGCCAATCCGAGGGGCCGAAAGATAAGGAGGACCAATCGGGTTAAAGGATGGATGCAAAGGGGAGGGAGGATGTGACGTACACCCATGCAATGGGGGCGTGAATGTAGGGGAAAAGAAGTCGTGAATGACAATCAATCGATGGGGCCTGTCAGTAGCCAAGTACGTGATAAAGAGAAAGGGACATGCTAAGCCCGTTCCTAACATCATAGTGCATAAATAGATGGCATAAGTGAAGGCATAAAAATGATGGGTAATAAAGTTAATTACAACCCATGAAATGTACATACAGGAAATATCAATAAGATAATAATGTCTATAAATAGTATTAAGGCAAATGGAAGAATAATAATACCGTATTTTTCACTTATTTCTATATATATATATATACCCTTACGGTATTATTATTCCTCCATTTGCCTTAATACTATTTATAGACCTTATTATCTTATTGATATTTCCTGTATGTACATTTCACGGGTTGTAATTAACTTTATTACCCATCACATTTATGCCTTCACTTATGCCATCTATTTATGCACTATGATGTTAGGAACGGGCTTAGCATGTCCCTTTCTCTTTATCACGTACTTGGCTACTGACAGGCCCCATCGATTGATTGTCATTCACGACTTCTTTTCCCCTACATTCACGCCCCCATTGCACGGGTGTACGTCACATCCTCCCTCCCCTTTGCATCCATCCTTTAACCCGATTGGTCCTCCTTATCTTTCGGCCCCTCGGATTGGCTCATTCACACACACCCCTGTGCCGAAACCCACACACCCCCTGGTTAATATTCACGCCTTCTGCTCAAATGCCGTGTTATGTTATCATATTAATATCAACTGGTCTACCTAGACAGCGTGAGTGCTGTGCTCTACAATCTATAGACATTATATCAACAGGTCATTTTAAATTTGGCATGTCCGTTCTAGAGTTTTCGGCGTGACTTCAACCACACACCCCCTCTCTGTCATCAAACCCATTTTAGATCGACACAGGAGGGTTACTATGGAAACATGAAGTGTCTATTATAGTTGCCCTTTAAACTAATAACATCATAATAATTATCATTTCTTTATATTCTCCTAACTAGTAGGGGAGAAATATATGTAACCACATTAATAATAAATAATAAAAAAATATTGGTATGTACAAATTACATGTAATAAAAAGTCGCTACTAATAAAAAGCTGTTGCTATCAACAGTTCATACCACTATCAGATTATGCCAGGGGTGCTAATGATAACAGATTAGAATTACTTTGTGTTTCAAATAAGAAACCACTTTTTGTTGTCCTTGGAAAATGATTGCTTATGTGGCATACTACAATAGGTTCTGCAGATTTTACATAATTTTTATATATTTTAATTTATACAATGTTATAAACAAAACTGTTGTTCACCTCATTATATGTATAATGGTATGCCCCAATTGGGGTGTGGATTTTTTCTGATCAATGATTGGTTCTTTTTTATTTTAAATATGGCAGTTGAGAGTATGTTTGTATAACCTGATGAAACAGTGTTTAACACTGAGAAACGCGTTGCTGTTGTTTTTAATTTGGAATAAATTTTATCTTACTTTTTAACTCTCCATCTGCTGCATCATTTTGGCTTAGGCCAATTATATTATATTGTATCACCATATATTTGGAGCTTTTGGATCTATGGTGTGAGCTATTTTGGACACTGATTTGCTCCCATTATACCACTTTTGGGCTTCCCTGGACTCTCCCTGGTGAGACGAGGAATCCCATCTGACGACACACTTCAAAAGAGGTCTACCGGACGATGTGTGGTTCCGGACTGCGAATACTGCACATTGGTGCCTTATACTGTGTGAGTAGGATTCTTGTGATCCAATTGTTGCTCTAATTTATTTTTTATGATTTGCACCATGTGGCGCCCTCTATCCTTTCCTTCCTTTATTGTGAGTGTGGCGGTATAGTGATCACTATTCCTGTATAATAGTGCACATGGGTTATTTCTCTCAGATGACATATTTCTATGAGGGCCTGCATCAAAATTCATGTTGAATAGCGCTCAAACGCAAAGCCTATGGAGTGCAAAAATTCCACTCAAATAGTGGAATATTTGTTTAAGCCATACACCTTTCATGCTTTTGAATGCACAATAGCAAGTGATAATAGTTAATACCTGTTTTTCAAAAGCATTAAAAGAGAAAAAAATATTTCCCTTTACTTAAAGGGCACTAAAGTAAAGATTAAACTTTCATGATTGAGACGTACATGCAATTTCCAATATACTTCCATTATGAAATTGTTTAAAGTCTTTTTATATTAGACGTATGCATGCATTCAACAGTTTTGTCCACTGCTGAATGCAGAAGATGGCAGCCCCTCCCAGCATTCTGCTTTTTTTGGAGCCGGATTTCTTCTTGTGCAAATCCAGATCTAAGTGTGTTGCACTTTTATAAGAATAAACCCTTTCCCCAAAAATAGACTAATGTTGCAAGCGATCAGTTTTGTCTGCATTCAGCAGTGAACAAAGCTGCATAATCTGTTTATATGCACACTTTCTGAAGCACCAGCTACTACTGAGCATGTGCAAGAGCTCACAGTGTATACATATATGATTCTGTCATTGGCTGATGGCTGTCACATGATAAAGTGGGTAGGGAAATGGAAGTAATATGAAATTTCTCAGAAAAAAAATCTACTAATAATTTGAAATTAAGAATAAGTGCTATTGCATTGTCTCTTTATTGCACAATGACCCTTTTTTCCCCTGAAAAGGATTTAAAAACAGTTAATTTTCAGTTTTGGCCGCTGAGCTGAACATGGCCACTAAGTCAATCAGGAGCTGCATATCTGCATAGACATAAATCACCAACCATAATCAGCTTAAGGGATATGAATCACTTTAAAATTGTAAAACGTTAACTTGCGTAGTAAAAAAACCTTTGGGACATACTTTCACCAGCTGAGGCCAGTTAGTAACAGTTATAAACGAGCTGATAAAATCTAATTCACATTTATAATGGGACGTGATAATCAGCATGGTAAGTCAAATGTAATCAAGTTTCAGTAATACGTTGTAAAAACCCCCTGTAAACTGATGTGTAAGCAGTAATAGTCCTCTCCAATCTTTTAAAGGGACGCAAAACCCAATTTTTTTTCTTTTATGACAGAGCATACAATTTAAATGTTTAAAGGGACAGTCAACACCATCATTTTTGTTGTTTTAAAAGATAGATAATCCCTTAATTACCAATTCCCCAGTTTTTCATAACCAACAGTTATAATTATACACATTTTACCTCTGTAATTACCTTGTATCTAAGCCTCAGCAGACTGCCCCCCTTATTTCAGTTCTTTTGACAGACTTGCATTTTAGCCAATCAGAGCTGTCTCCATGGTAAATTCACGTGCATGAGCTCAATGTTATCTATATGAAACATGTGAACTAATGCCCTCTAGTGGTGAAAAACTATAAAAATGCATTTAGATTAGAGGCGGCCTTCAAGGTCTAAGAAATTAGCATATGAACCTCCTAGGTTTAGCTTTCAACTAAGAATACCAAGAGAACAAAGCAAAATTTGTGATAAAAGTAAATTGGAAAGTTGTTTAAAATTACATGCCCTATTTGAATCATGAAAGTTTTTTTGGACTTGACTGTCCCTTTAATTCTGACTTTATTGTCCCTTTAAATATTGAAATAAAAGCATAAAGAACTGGGCACCACCATGTTGTAATCTTGGAGTATCAATGCTCTAGCTGGTGATTGGTGGCTACACATATATGTTTCTTGTCATTGGCTCGCCTGTTGTGTTTATCTAGCTCCCAGCAGTAACGCATTGATGCTTCTGAGCCTACTGTTCAACAAAGGATACCAAGAGAATAAAGCAAATGTGATAAAATAATTAAAATGTAAAGATGTTTAAAATTGCTTCTCCTATCTGAATAATGAAAGTTTAATTTTGATGAAAATGTAACAAAATCAACTAGCATTAAAGGGATATTAAACCCAACATTGTTCTTTCATGATTTAGCTAGAGCATGCCATTTTAAACAACTTTATCATTTATTTCTATTATCAATTTTTCTTTGTTCTTTGGGTATCTTTTGTTGAAAAGCAGGGACATATGCTTAGGAAGCCGACCCATTCCTTGCAGTTTTGCAACAATGTATCCATTTGCAAGAACACTAGATGGCAGCACTATTTCATGCCATGTAATGCTCCGGATGCATACATAGGTATTTCTTTAACAAAGAATAGCATGAGAACAAAGAAAATTTCATAATAGAAGTAAATTAGAAACTTTTTCTTTAAAATTTTATGCTCTGTCTGAATCACAAAATAGTTTTTTAGGTTTCACTTTGTTTTTGTAATTAAGATTCCTATAAATGTTATTTATTGTACAAAATGCATGAATAGTACAAAACATTTATTTCAAATATGACAAAAAGTTTTTTGTATAATGTGAAATCTAAACATCGCACTTGTTAGGACGCAGCACACTAATGTCTCTGTGAGAAGTCCTCCTAACTGTATTCATTTAAAATTGTGGTTTGGCTTCTTCACATCATTGCCAAAAATATGACAAAATACAGCCACATAAGTTATTTGGTGAAACTGTTGGGATGTGAAGCTGTGCAACATAAGCACAGCAAAATAAACTTTACACGAATATATAAAACAGTTTTGTGCTGTGAACTCTTTTAAAAAGGACCCTGGGAAAATAAACTTCAAAGATTGCCAAATGTGACCCTCCCGGCACGGTGGTGTTGGTTATTCGCTATGGCCACTTGGATTAAAGCTCAGTCGGAATCACAAAATATTTTTTTTAGGTTTCACTTTGTTTTTGTAATTAAGATTCCTATAAATGTTATTTATTGTACAAAATGCATGAATAGTACAAGAGTTATATCCTACAAAACATTTATTTCAAATATGACAAAAGTTTTTTGTATAATCTGAAATCTAAAAATCGCACGTGTTCTTTTTCATCATTCATATAAACTAGTCTCGCTGAATTCACTATGTGCAATGATTGTAACCCAAAGGAAACATTACAAACTGACTTTACATTGTAACATTACAAACTGACTTTACATTGTAACATTACAAACAGACTTTACATTGTGACATTACAAACAGACTTTACATCGTGACATTACAAACTGACTTTACATTGTAACATTACAAAAGACTTTACATTGTGACATTACAAACTGACTTTACATTGTAACATTACAAACTGACTTTACATTGTAACATTACAAACTGACTTTATATTGTAACATTACAAACTGACTTTACATTGTAACATTACAAACTGACTTTACATTGTAACATTACAAACAGACTTTACAATGTAACATTACAAACTGACTTTACATTGTAACATTACAAACTGACTTTACATTGTAACATTACAAACTGACTTTACATTGTAACATTACAAACAGACTTTACATTGTAACATTACAAACTGACTTTACATTGTAACATTACAAACTGACTTTACATTGTAACATTACAAACTGACTTTACAATGTAACATTACAAACTGACTTTACAATGTAACATTACAAACTGACTTTACATTGTAACATTACAAACAGACTTTACATTGTAACATTACAAACTGACTTTACATTGTAACATTACAAACTGACTTTACATTGTAACATTACAAACTGACTTTACATTGTAACATTACAAACAGACTTTACATTGTAACATTACAAACTGACTTTACATTGTAACATTACAAACTGACTTTACATTGTAACATTACAAACTGACTTTACATTGTAACATGATTTCATTTTGCACTTAAGCAGATTGCAAACATTCCATCTTCTTTATTGGCGAAGATTGAAAAGAAGCAGCATTTTTAAGCATTAAGCTTTCTCAAGCTGTTCACACCCAAGACATTTAAACACTTCACATCCACACCATTTTATAACAATAGAATTAACCATTCAAGCTCATTTTACAAAACAATAAAACCCTTATATGTGTGTGCATATACATACAGTTTAAATCTACTGCTACTGTTGATAGATATATAGACAGATAGATTGATAGATAGATCTATCTTTCTGTGTGTGTCCCTCTCAGACTGTGCAATGCTAATTAGCGTATAGGTTGCATATTAGAATTGTATATTTAAAGGGGCAGTTTATGTATATATGTGCACATATATGTGTGTGTGTATATATATATATATATATGTGTGTGTGTGTGTGTATGTGAGTGTATTTGCATGTGTGTGCAGTGGAGGTTCTATAGGGGTGCAGAGGGGTTATATGCACCTCCAAATATACATGTAGCACCCCTGTTGCTCCATTTATTATTTATGCTATGTCTTCACAGCCTTTATTAACCGCCAATAAGCTCCCTAAATATAAAGTTCTAGAACCACCACTGTGTGTATATTTGTATGTCTGTAGATATACTGTATATGTGTGTATGTATATATGTGTATGTATTTGTGTGCAGATATATGTTTGTATGTATATATGTATATATGTGTATGTATTTGTGTGCAGATATATGTGTGTATGTATATATGTGTGTATGTTTATATGTGTATGTGTTTGTATGTGTGTATTTATATGTGTGTGTATGTGTTTATATGTCTACGTATATATGTCTATGTTTGGTGAATTTGTATGTGTATATGTGTGTATTTGTTTGTGTGTATGTATATATGTGTATGTTTGGTGAATTTGTATGTGTATATGTGTGTATTTGTTTGTGTGTATGTATATATGTGTTTAAGTATCTATGTGTATGTGTGTGCATTTGTATGTGTGCAGATATATGTGGGTATCTATATATGTGTATGTGTGTGTATTTGCATGTGTGCAGATATATGTGTGTGTATATATGTGTATGTTTGTGTATATATATATATATATATATATATATATGTATGTATGTATGTGTGTGTGTGTGTGTGTGTGTGTGTGTGTGTGTGTGTGTAAGTTTATATGTGTATGTGTTTGTATATGTATGTGTGCAGATATATGTGGGTATCTATATATGTGTGTGTATTTGCATGTGTGCAGATATATGTGTGTATATATGTGTATGTTTGTGTATATATATATATATATATATATATGTATGCGTGTGTGTGTGTGTGTGTGTGTGTGTGTAAGTTTATATGTGTATGTGTTTGTATATGTATGTGTGCAGATCATATATGTGTGTATGTCTGTATTTGTATATGTGCAGATATAGGTATGTATGAATATATGTGTATGTGTCTGTATTTGTATATTTGCAGATATAGGTATGTATGAATATATGTGTATGTGTCTGTATTTGTATATTTGCAGATATAGGTATGTATATATGTGTATTTGTATGTGTGCAGATATGTGTGTGTATGTACAGTATATATGTGTATGTTTGTGTATTTGTGCAGATATATGTGTGCAAGTATATACATGTGTGTATATGTATGTGTGCAGAGATATGTGTGTATGTATATATGTAAATGTTTATGTATTTGTGCAGATATATGTGTGTAAGTATCGTAAGTGTATATATACATTTGTATGTGTGCATAGATATATGTGTGTATGTATGAAATGTTTTTCCATTATAAAAAGGTATGATTTCGAACATCCCTCTTATTTTGGCACATAAAAAATGTCAGAATTATATTAGTGGCAGATAATGTTAGCAATGCTTTAATCTTTTACCATCTAGAAAAAGAAAACAACAAAAAATGCTCAACTTTGCTGAGTAAGCATGGAGAGATGAATTAGGAGCGTATAGTCAGGCGTCCCGGCATTCAAGCACAGACCTGCTGAATCTAGAGATGAGGGTTTAAATTCCTTTAATGTGAGACAAATAAAAACTCTGTTCAGCTTTTACAGGATCAGAGAAAAATGAGTGAAACAAGTTACATACCAGGGTGCAGAGAAAACATTTCTTTGCATGGGGATAAAAACCTATATGTAAAATATATTACAAGGATTCTTTAGACCAGTGATGGCCAACTTCCCAACACATGCAGGTCGCAGATATATTTTAGAAGCCTTAAAGGGACAGCAAACACCTTGTAATTACAAGGCAATTCTGTTGTGTTCACTGCAACTGTTTTCAAATAACAAAACAGCACTTGACTCTTGGCTTATTTGGAGGAGCCAATCCAGGCTTGAGTTTGGAGACAACAAGCCTACACATGGTCATGGTATAAAGTGTATTGTTTTGCAGTTGTTTTGCAGTTGTTAACAGTTAAAGCCAATTAGGGTAAGATATGTAGCAAGGTTATTCCAGCTCTGCGAATGAGAAAATACACAATTTTCAAATTGGCACATGGGCAGATTTTGTTATGGTCTGCTGTTTTGTCCTCACAGAGGGCTCTTTAAGTTGCAATTACCCCAAAGCACACGTTTTTAGTTCTGCTATTTCTTGGGGCCACAAAAACAGGTGCAAATAGCCACATGTAGCCCTTTGGCCGACAGTTGGCCATCCCTGATTTAGAATACTGATTATTCAAAACCTAAGCTAGATCATACTCAACTTCAAGACAAGGAAGTAAAAAAAAAAAAACTTTTATGAAAGAGATATAGCAGCCGATTTATCAAGTGTCTGGTGGACATGATCCGTTGCTTGCGCAATGCCGCCCCCTGCAGATTTGTGGCTGCTAGCAGGGGGTGTCAATCAACCCGATCATATGAGATCGAGCGGATTGATGTCCGCCGCCTCAGAGGAGACATACAAGTTCTTAACTCCTGTTTCCACGGAAACAGGGGTTTATGGCCCCATTCGGGCCGTGATAAATCAGCCCCAAAATGTGTAATTTAAAAAAAAATCCAATTTACTTTTGTTATCAGAATGACATCTTACTATTGGTATCCTTTGATTAACCTTATAATCGTTTGTGCAAAAAAGCATACTGAGGTAGTGTGCGCGTCTTAAGCACTGTATTTATTAATGTATGGCAGCAGTTTTGTAACAATGTTATACACTGGTAAAAAAAATTGCTGACATATAGGGCTCCATTTAAGAAGCTGCAAACACCCGCAGCCAATAGTTATGAAGCAGGGGTCATCAGACAGCTGCTTTCTAATCTGCTACTCCAGCTATAAAGTGCCTTTCCTCAATCCCCCCCAGACTTCTCCAACCAAGGTGATTGACAGGCCCTGCTCATGCGCTATTGGAATATTCCACTGACAACTCATACTGAAAACTGGAATCTGCCAGAGGTTAGAAAATGCAGCCAACATGTGCTCAATATCCATGCACACTTGAGCCTATGTTATTATTATCTGATGAAAAAGAGCTGGGTTTTAACAAAGTATAACTAGAGAAAGAAATATTTAATTAAAAAAAACTAAATGGGATTTTGTTTTTTTATTCTCTGAATCTAAATCCTGAAAGTTTAATTTTCACTTCTATATCCCTGACTGACAGCAACAATCTTCACATACCTTATGCATAATGAAACAATTTTGCAATTTATTTTCAATATTTAGCTCTGAAAATTGAGTAATTTATTATTCTCTGAATTTGAAATGCACCGTTCTGACTTCTCAAGGCTAACTCTGATCTATCTATCTATCAATATAACAATGCACTTTTTATTTCTTTTTTTATTAGTACTTAAGTATGGAAACATAAATGAGAGGCTGAAATCAAACGAAATACAATACTGCAGACATCAGGAGCAGATGGTAAGCCTGTTTCCACTTGAGAAAAAGTTTACATTTTATAACAAACTAACTAACTAACACATACCTAGATTACAAGTTTTGCATTACGGTTTTAACACTGAAAAAATAGCCATTTCAGCCTAAAAACAGTAACCCAGCCATTATGAGTTGTGTCGGTATAGCTATACCGCATTTTATCCTGTAACGCAACATCGATCCCGCACTCAAAAAAATTACGTTTTTGCGTGAGATTTCCATAGCGCCGGTATTACAGGTTGTGCGTTCAGGCTAAAATGCTTGCGTTACAGCCTATACCGACACGATCCATTCCGCTATCTGAGACCAGTAGTTATGAGTTTTGCGCCACAAAAATGTTCCACAAAACTCATAACTAAAGTGTTACAAAGTACACTAACACCCATAAACTACCTGTTAACCCCTAAACCGAGGCCCTCCCGCATCGCAAACACAATATTAAACCTATTAACCCCTAATCTGCTGCCCGCCCACATCCCTGCCACTATAATAAAGTTATTAACCCCTATTCTGCCACTCCCCGACACCGCTGCCAATAACTAAACCTAATAACCCCTAACCGCCAGCCCCCCCCCACATCGCCACTAATAAATGAAACTATTAACCCCTAAACCTATTACCTCCTAATTTTAAATTAAAATTACAATATCCCTATCTTAAAATAAATACCTGTGAAATTAAAAAAACCTAAGTTTAAACTAACAATTAACCTAACATAACTATATACTAAACTATTATACTAAAATTAAAATAACTACCAATTAAAAAAACTAAATTAGACATTAAAAAAAACTAACACTACTAAAAAAAATTAAGTCTAAAATTACAAAAAATAACAAACACTAAATTACGAAAAATAACAAACTAAATTATGCAAAATAAAAACAATTACACCTAATCTAATAGCCCTATAAAAATAAAAAAGCACCCCCCAAATATAAAAACCCCTAGCCTACAATAAACTACCAATAGCCCTTAAAATAGCCTTTTGTAGGGCATTGCCCTAAAGAAATCAGCTCTTTTACCTTTAAAAAAATGCAAAGACCCCCCCAACAGTAAAACCCACCACCCAACAAACCCACCAAAATAAAAAACCTAACTCTAACAAAAAAGTTGCCCATTGCCCTGAAAAGGGCATTTGTATGGGCATTGCCATTAAAAGGGCATTCAGCTCTTTTACATTGCCCTGAAAAGGGCATTACGCTCTTTTAAAAAAGCCCAAACCCTAATCTAAAAAATAAAACACTGAAAAAAGTCAAAAACAACCTAACACTAACCCCTGAAGATCAACTCACAGTTTCTGAAGTCCGGACATCCATCCTCATCCAGGCGGCAAGAAGTCTTCATCCAGGCGGCATCTTCTATCTTCATCCCGGCGGCACAGAGCGGATCTATCCTTGAAGATATCCAGCGCGGAGCGTCCTCTTCATACGGTCACCACCATACACTGGATCTTCAATGCAAGGGAGCCTTTTCAAAATGGTGTCCCTTGCATTCCTATTGGCTGATTTGATTCTTGAAATTCTATTGGCTATTCAAATCAGCCAATAGAATTTCAGTAGCTCTCATCCTATTGGCTGATTTGAACAGTCAATAGGATGTCAGTGGCTCTCATCCTATTGGCTGATTTGAATTTCAAGAATCAAATCAGTTAATAGATATGCAAGGGACGCCATTTTGAAAAGGCTCCCCTGTATTGAAGATCCAGTGTACGGCGGTGACCGTATGAAGAGGACGCTCCGCGCCAGATGTCTTCAAGGATGGATCCGCTCCATGCCGCTGCGATGAAGATAGAAGATGCTGCTGGGATGAAGGTAGAAGATGCTGCCTGGATGAAGATAGAAGATGCCACCTGGATGAAGACTTCTCGCCGCCTGGATGAGGATGGATGTCCGGACTTTAGAAACTGTGAGTTGTTCTTTGGGTGTTAGTGTTAGGTTTTTTTTAACTTTTTTTGGGGTAGGTTTTTTTTAGATTAGGGTTTGGGCTTTTTTAAAAGAGCTGAATGCCCTTTTCAGGGCAATGTAAAAGAGCTGAATGCCCTTTTAAGGGCAATGCCCATATAAATGCCTTTTTTCAGGGCAATGGGTAACAGGTTTTTTTATTTTGGGGGGTTGGTTGGGTGGTGGGTTTTACTGTTGGGGGTTCTTTGTATTTTTTTACAGGTAAAAGAGCTGATTTCTTTAGGACAATGCCCTACAAAAGGCCCTTTTAAGGGCTATTGGTAGTTTATTGTAGGCTAGAGGTTTTTTTATTTTGGGGGGCTTTTTATTTTTATAGGGCTATTAGATTAGGTGTAATTGTTTTTATTTTGGATAAGTTTTTGGATAACTTTGGCCTAGATTTGGAGTTTGGCGTTAGCCGTGAAAACCAGCGTTAGAGGCTCCTAACGCTGGTTTTAGGCTAACTCCGGTATTTGGAGTCACTCAAAATAGGGTCTAACGCTCACTTTTCAGCCGCGACTTTTCCATACCGCAGATCCCCTTACGTCAATTGCGTATCCTATCTTTTCAATGGGATCTTTCTAACTCCGGTATTTAGAGTCGTGTCTGAAGTGAGCGTTAGACATCTAACGACAAAACTCCAGCCGCAGGAAAAAAGTCAGTAGTTAAGAGCTTTCTGGGCTAACGCCGGTTCATAAAGCTCTTAACTACTGTACTCTAAAGTACACTAACACCCATAAACTACCTATGTACCCCTAAACTGAGGCCCCCCCCACATCGCCGCCACTCGATTAAATTTTTTTAACCCCTAATCTGCCGACCGCCACCTACGTTATACTTATGTACCCCTAATCTGCTGCCCATAACACCGCCGACCCCTGTATTATATTTATTAACCCCTAATCTGCCCCCCACAACGTCGCCGCCAGCTACCTACAATAATTAACCCCTATTCTGCCGACCGCAAAGCGCTGCCACCTACATTATAGCTATGTACCCCTAACCTGCTGCCCCTAACACCGCCGACCCCTATATTATATTTATTAACCCCTAATCTGCCCCCCACAATGTCACCTCCACCTGCCTACACTTATTAACCCCTAATCTGCCGAGCGGACCGCACCGCTACTATAATAAAGTTATTAACCCCTAATCCGCCTCACTAACCCTATAATAAATAGTATTAACCCCAAATCTGCCCTCCCTAACATCGCCAACACCTAACTTCAATTATTAACCCCTAATCTGCCGACCGGAGCTCACCGCTATTCTAATAAATGTATTAAACCCTAAAGCTAAGTCTAACCCTAACACTAACACCCCCCTAAATTAAATATAATTTTAATCTAACGAAATTAATTAACTCTTATTAAATAAATTATTCCTATTTAAAGCTAAATGCTTACCTGTAAAATAAACCCTAATATAGCTACAATATAACGAATAATTACATTGTAGCTATTTTAGGATTAATATTTATTTTACAGGCAACTTTGTAATTATTTTAACCAGGTACAATAGCTATTTAATAGTTAAGAACTATTTAATAGCTAAAATAGTTAAAATAATTACAAATTTACCTGTAAAATAAATCCTAACCCAAGTTACAATTAAACCTAACACTACACTATCAATAAATTAATTAAATAAAATACCTATAATTATCTACAATTAAACCTACCACTACACTATCAATAAATAAATTAAATACAATACCTACAAATAACTACAATGAAATAAACTATCTAAAGTACAAAAAATAAAAAAGAACTAAGTTACAAAAAATAAAAAAATATTTACAAACATAAGAAAAATATTACAACAATTTTAAACTAATTACACCTACTCTAAGCCCCCTAATAAAATAACAAAGACCCCCAAAATAACAAAATGCCCTACCCTATTCTAAATTACTACATTTCAAAGCTCTTTTACCTTACCAGCCCTGAACAGGGCCCTTTGCGGGGCATGCCCCAAGAAATTCAGCTCTTTTGCCTGTAAAAAAAAACATACAATACCCCCCCCAACATTACAACCCACCACCCTCGAATTCCGATAGGATTCTATTAGCCAATCGGAATTAAGGTAGGAATATTCTGATTGGCTGATGGAATCAGCCAATCAGAATCAAGATCAATCCGATTGGCTGATCCAATCAGCCAATCAGATTGAGCTCGCATTCTATTGGCTGATCGGAACAGCCAATAGAATGCAAGCTCAATCTGATTGGCTGATCGAATCAGCCAATCGGATTGAACTTGATTCTGATTGGCTGATTCCATCAGCCAATCAGAATATTCCTACCTTAATTCCGATTGGCTGATAGAATCCTATCAGCCAATCGGAATTCGAGGGACGCCATCTTGGATGACGTCCCTTAAAGGAACCGTCATTCGGCTAGTAGGCGTCGGGAGAAGAGGATGTTCCGCGTCGGAGGTCTGCAAGATGGATCCGGAAGAAAGAAGATTGAAGATGCCGTTGATAGAAGACTTCATCCGGATCATGGACCTCTTCAGCTCCCGCTTAGATGAAGACTTCAGCCGGATCATGGACCTCTTCAGCCCCCCGCTTGGGCTTGGATCAGGACATCGGAGGAGCTCTTCAGGACGGATCGGTGAACCTGGTAGGGTGAAGACAAGGTAGGAAGATCTTCAGGGGCTTAGTGTTAGGTTTATTTAAGGGGGAACAAAATTGAAAAAAAGGAGCACGAGCAGCAGATCTATGCACAAAGAATTTATTTACAGACAGTAAACATAGCGCATTGGCGCTCAGAGTGAAGAAAAACAAACACGTTTGTCAAACAATATACAAAACGGTGAGAGGGGAGAAAAAAAAAAAAAAAAAAAAAAAACCCCCGGGGTAAATACTGACAAATTAAGGAGACTAGCTAGTAGGAAAACAGGTATACGCGTTTCAGCTTACAGCCTTACTCATTACCTGACTAAAACACAGTGAGGTGAACTTAAAAACAGTAGCTAGTCATCCCATTGGTGGATGGGAACACTCCCCCCAAATAATCCTCCAATGGGTGTTTAGTTACGTAGCCAAAGACACCTGGGGACGCACAGGGTTGCACACTAAATACAGCATACTGTGAATACACTTGGAGCAGGATAAGAATACAGTTGAAACAAGATGGGAATGATAGTAGTAAGTACTGCATAATTAATAAACGGTAATAAACGATAAAAGATAATAAGCAGTACCCGTGCATGATATACAATTTAATCCTATAATTACAAATAATTACAAAACAATTACAGTGATCAAAGTAGAAGAAATGTGTTCAGTACAGCCGAGGGCAGAACAGATAGCTCCGGACCCAGCTGGACACACCTACAGTGCTGGGACGCAGATTTATAATGGCTGAAATGAAAACACAAATGGTATAAGCACAGGATAACAATCGTTTATATCCAAAGACTAACAAAATATAAAGATTATTATTGCTGAGATATAATCAGTGCGCAATGTGTACACTTACTGGACCTTGAGATATATCAATAGCAGCAATAGTAATAATAATAATAATACTGCAGTTAACCCTTAGCAGAAGTAAAGTTGATGCGGGGTCTACTAATACATAGGATCATTAACATATGTATTTCATGCCATATCGGACCATAGATAGCTTCACTATTAGAAGGAGCCCCAATTACACTAGAGAAATAAGTCCATAGTGCACACCTGAGTCCCATGGACCTGATAGGTTAGACTAGGGAGTCCTGAGATAGTAGGCCACTACGCTCCTAAAGTGGCGTGCAAAGACTATATATAGTTAATGTGTACAGGGCGAACCGGGTGGGGGAGAGGGTCGGCCCTACCAGAAATTGATGAGGTCATATTCCGAGTTTAGGCCCCCTGGAACTCTTGTCTTGAGTTTGAAAATCCAGAAGGCCTCCCTCTCCCCCAGTCTGTGGACCCTGTCGACTCCCCCCTTACAGGGAGCCACCCTCTCAATAATGGTCCAGGAGAAGGAACTAGTGTCTTTCTGGTGTATCCCCGCAAAATGTTGAATCAATGCTGTGGTGAGTACCCCCGCCCTAATGTCACTGAGGAGCAAACATTATGTCTGGTTAACAGCCGATGTGAAATCGCTCTACACCTCTATTCCACACAAAAAGGGGTTGCAGGCCATTCGTTTCTTTCTAGAGAAACAATATGGACCGGAATCAAACTTTGTGAATTTTGTGATAGAAGTTACCAACTTCCTTCTCAACCATAACTACTTTGAATTTGAGGGGGATTTCTTTCTCCAGAGGCGTGGGACTGCTATGGGGGCGAAATTTGCCCCCTCCTACGCCAACCTGTTCATGGGTTGGTGGGAGCTGTCCCACGTCTATGGAGATGGGAATCCTCACAAAGACAGGGTGGTTTGGTATGGTCGCTATATCGACGACCTCCTCTTTATATGGGGAGGTAGTGAAGCTGAACTACAGATATTCATAAAAAGTCTTGAAGATGACTCTATGGGGCTTCACTTTACAAATGAAACACAATGTGACACCATTAATTTTTTAGATGTGACTCTTAGAGGTAGACATGGTCACTTCATCAGCTCAGAGACCTACCGTAAACCCATTACGGGCAACTCACTGCTACATGCAGCTAGTTGCCACCCGCCAGGAGTGTTTAAAGGAGTAGCGAAGGGTCAGTTCATTAGGCTGAAAAGGAACTGCAGCGATGCAGGGGTTTATGAGAAACAGGCCAATGATCTGACCTCACGCTTGAAAGAGAGGGGCTATAGGAGTTCTGTCATCACCAAAGCTAGGAATATTGTAAGAGGAATACCTAGGGAAAGACTCCTCAGACCAAAATCCTACATTCAGGAAAGGAAAGACAACAAAATAGTCTTTTTAACAGAGTATTCAAGACAATATAGAGAAATCTGCCAAATAGTGAAGCATAATTTTAATATGCTATCTGCAGATGACAAACTCCAACAGGTAGTTACAGAGGGCCTAAGATACTCCTACAAGAAAAACAGAACAATAGGCAACATTGTGGCACCCACAAGAATTAGAAAGACAGGACAACCCATCTCTTCATGGTTGAGCTGTAAAGGTACATTCCACTGCCACCATCGCACATGTGTGGCTTGTGAGAAGCTGGCCCCTGGTGACCGGTTTATCTCACTAATGACAGGTCAGAATTTCATGATAGATTCTTGCCTTAACTGTAGGTCTACATATGTGGTTTATTTGATCTCTTGTAGGGAGTGCTCCCTCCAATATGTAGGCCTCACGACAAGAGAAGCTAGAACCCGTATTAAGGAGCACCTCAGTGACATTAGGGCGGGGGTACTCACCACAGCATTGATTCAACATTTTGCGGGGATACACCAGAAAGACACTAGTTCCTTCTCCTGGACCATTATTGAGAGGGTGGCTCCCTGTAAGGGGGGAGTCGACAGGGTCCACAGACTGGGGGAGAGGGAGGCCTTCTGGATTTTCAAACTCAAGACAAGAGTTCCAGGGGGCCTAAACTCGGAATATGACCTCATCAATTTCTGGTAGGGCCGACCCTCTCCCCCACCCGGTTCGCCCTGTACACATTAACTATATATAGTCTTTGCACGCCACTTTAGGAGCGTAGTGGCCTACTATCTCAGGACTCCCTAGTCTAACCTATCAGGTCCATGGGACTCAGGTGTGCACTATGGACTTATTTCTCTAGTGTAATTGGGGCTCCTTCTAATAGTGAAGCTATCTATGGTCCGATATGGCATGAAATACATATGTTAATGATCCTATGTATTAGTAGACCCCGCATCAACTTTACTTCTGCTAAGGGTTAACTGCAGTATTATTATTATTATTACTATTGCTGCTATTGATATATCTCAAGGTCCAGTAAGTGTACACATTGCGCACTGATTATATCTCAGCAATAATAATCTTTATATTTTGTTAGTCTTTGGATATAAACGATTGTTATCCTGTGCTTATACCATTTGTGTTTTCATTTCAGCCATTATAAATCTGCGTCCCAGCACTGTAGGTGTGTCCAGCTGGGTCCGGAGCTATCTGTTCTGCCCTCGGCTGTACTGAACACATTTCTTCTACTTTGATCACTGTAATTGTTTTGTAATTATTTGTAATTATAGGATTAAATTGTATATCATGCACGGGTACTGCTTATTATCTTTTATCGTTTATTACCGTTTATTAATTATGCAGTACTTACTACTATCATTCCCATCTTGTTTCAACTGTATTCTTATCCTGCTCCAAGTGTATTCACAGTATGCTGTATTTAGTGTGCAACCCTGTGCGTCCCCAGGTGTCTTTGGCTACGTAACTAAACACCCATTGGAGGATTATTTGGGGGGAGTGTTCCCATCCACCAATGGGATGACTAGCTACTGTTTTTAAGTTCACCTCACTGTGTTTTAGTCAGGTAATGAGTAAGGCTGTAAGCTGAAACGCGTATACCTGTTTTCCTACTAGCTAGTCTCCTTAATTTGTCAGTATTTACCCCGGGGGTTTTTTCTCCCCTCTCACCGTTTTGTATATTGTTTGACAAACGTGTTTGTTTTTCTTCACTCTGAGCGCCAATGCGCTATGTTTACTGTCTGTAAATAAATTCTTTGTGCATAGATCTGCTGCTCGTGCTCCTTTTTTTCAATTTTGTTTGCACTTGCCTGGCCTTTAGTGTAGCACAGCAGCTAAGTATTGCACCATTGTCCTGACCGCATCTACACGCCCAACACCTGGGACGTTAACGAAAGGAGGAGTCATCCACTGCAGCCACCGGAGCTCACACAGGAGCTGGATACCAACTGAATGAGACAATCCATACACAGCAAAGAAACCGGATATATTGCCGAAACGGACTGTCGCTCAGGTTCCAGTAGTACACAGGTATGGAGTGTGGACTGTTGGCATCTTTATATATATGTATTAGTTATCTAGGGTGTTTGCACCTATAACCTCATACGTGTGCATTTAGCGGTGGTATATGATTCTCACCGGTCCTAACTTGAGGCAGGGAAAACTCATAGGACCTGGTCACTTTCCACTATCAATACTTGTTATTCTAACAAACACTTGCATTGCGTGTTGGGAGCTAGCTGATCAACACACTGCTCTCAGCTGATAGGTATACGTTATCATTGTTACTCTCCACTTTAATTGACTTTCCCTTATTTGTTATTTTATTTAAGGGGGGTTTGGGTTAGATTAGGGGTATGTGGGTGGTGGGTTGTAATGTTGGGGGGGGTATTGTATGTTTTTTTTTACAGGCAAAAGAGCTGAATTTCTTGGGGCATGCCCCGCAAAGGGCCCTGTTCAGGGCTGGTAAGGTAAAAGAGCTTTGAAATGTAGTAATTTAGAATAGGGTAGGGCATTTTGTTATTTTGGGGGTCTTTGTTATTTTATTAGGGGGCTTAGAGTAGGTGTAATTAGTTTAAAATTGTTGTAATATTTTTCTTATGTTTGTAAATATTTTTTTATTTTTTGTAACTTAGTTCTTTTTTATGTTTTGTACTTTAGATAGTTTATTTCATTGTAGTTATTTGTAGGTATTGTATTTAATTTATTTATTGATAGTGTAGTGGTAGGTTTAATTGTAGATAATTATAGGTATTTTATTTAATTAATTTATTGATAGTGTAGTGTTAGGTTTAATTGTAACTTAGGTTAGGATTTATTTTACAGGTAATTTCGTTATTATTTTAACTAGGTAACTATTAAATAGTTCTTAACTATTTAATAGCTATTGTACCTGGTTAAAATAATTACAAAGTTGCCTGTAAAATAAATATTAATCCTAAAATAGCTACAATGTAATTATAATTTATATTGTAGCTATATTAGGATTTATTTTACAGGTAAGTATTTAGCTTTAAATAGGAATAATTTATTTAATAAGAGTTAATTAATTTCGTTAGATTAAAATTATATTTAATTTAGGGGGGTGTTAGTGTTAGGGTTAGACTTAGCTTTAGGGGTTAATACATTTATTATAGTAGCGGTGAGCTCCGGTCGGCAGATTAGGGGTTAATGTTTGAAGTTAGGTGTCGGCGATGTTAGGGAGGGCAGATTAGGGGTTAATACTATTTATTATAGGGTTAGTGATGCGGATTAGGGGTTAATAACTTTATTATAGTAGCGCTCAGGTCCGCTCGGCAGATTAGGGGTTAATAAGTGTAGGCAGGTGGAGGCGACGTTGAGGGGGGCAGATTAGGGGTTAATAAATATAATATAGGGGTCGACGGTGTTAGGGGCAGCAGATTAGGGGTACATAAGGATAATGTAAGTAGCGGCGGTTTACGGAGCGGCAGATTAGGGGTTAAAAATAATATGCAGGGGTCAGCGATAGCGGGGGCGGCAGATTAGGGGTTAATAAGTGTAAGGCTAGGGGTGTTTAGACTCAGGGTACATGTTAGGGTGTTAGGTGCAGACGTAGGAAGTGTTTCCCCTTAGCAAACAATGGGGCTGCGTTAGGAGCTGAACGCGGCTTTTTTGCAGGTGTTAGGTTTTTTTTTCAGCTCAAACAGCCCCGTTGTTTCCTATGGGGGAATCGTGCACAAGCACGTTTTTGAGGCTGGCTGCTTGCGTAAGCAACTCTGGTATCGAGAGTTGAAGCTGCGTTAAAAATGCTCTACGCTCCTTTTTTGGAGCCTAATGCAGCCTTTTTGTGGACTCTCAATACCAGAGTTATTTTTATGGTGCGGCCAGAAAAAAGCCGGCGTTAGCTACGCGGGTCGTTACCGACAAAACTCTAAATCTAGGCCTTAGTTTGTTATTTTTCGTTATTTAGTGTTTATTATTTTTTGTGATTTAGTATTTTTTGTAATTTTAGACTTACATTTTTTTAGTAGTGTTAGTTTTTATGTGGAATTTAGCTTTTTTAATTGGTAGTTTTAGTATAATAGTTTAGTATAATAGTTATGTTAGGTTAATTGTTAGTTTAAACTTAGTTTTTTTTTTATTTCACAGGTAAGTTTTTATTTATTTTAAGATAGGGATATTGTAATTTTAATATACAGGTACAATTTTAATTAATTTTAATCTAAAGTTAGGGGGTTGTTAGGTTTAGGGGTAATATATTAATTTATTTTTTTGTGATGTGGGGGGCTGGTGGTTTAGGGTTTAATACATTTATTGTAGTGGCAGCGATGTTGGGGTGCGGGGGAATAGGGGTTAATAGCTTTATTATAGTGGCGGCAATGTTGTGGAGCAGCGGAATAGGGGTTAATAACTTTTATTAGTGGCGGCGATGTCATTAGCGGCAGATTAGGGGTTAATAACTTTATATAGGTGTCGGCTTTGTCAGGGGCGGTGGATTAGAGGTGTTTAGACTTGGGGTTTATGTTAGGGTGTTAGGTTTAAAGGGACATGAAACCCAAATTTTTTCATTTGGGATTTAGATAGAGCATGCCATTTTAAACAACTTTCTAATTCACTTCTATTATCTAATTTGCTTAATTCTCGTGATATCATTTGCTTAAAAGCATATCTAGATAGGCTCAGTAGCTGCCGATTGGTTGCTGCACATAGATGCCTCGTGTGATTGGCTCACCCATGTGCATTGCTTTTTCTACAACAAAGGAATAACTAAAGAATTAAACAAATTAGATAACAGAAGTAAATTGGAAGGTTGTTTAAAATTGTATTCTCTATCTGAACCATGAAAGAAAAATGTTGGTTTTAGTGTCCCTTTAAACGTAACTTTTTTTCCCCATAGACATCAATGGGGTTGCGTTACGGAGCTCTTCATTCCGCGATTGAGGTATTATTTTTTTTTTCTAAAACTCTCTCCCCATTGATGTCTATGGGGAAAGCGTGCATGAGCACATCAAAGCAGCCCTTGGATTTTGTGCGGTATGGAGCTTAACACCACAATATCGCACGCACAAGGAGGCTTTTTTCAGAAACTTGTAATGGCAGCCCTTTAGAGGGTGAAATAACACAACTTTTGTTGCGTTCGTTTCGCACCCTCTATAGCGCAAAACTTGTAATCTAGGCAACAGTAAACTAAATATCCAAGACTGTTCAACGGTCACTTTCAAACCTATACATATAGAAATAAAAACTCACCAAGCAATCCCAAAAGCAAAACAATGCACTTTGTACTAACTTTTAGACAATGGCTATAGAATTAACCCCTGGATTGGCTACTCAAAATAAGTCAAGTGGTGGGCGGAGTTTGGCTATTGAAAAATAATTGCAGTAAAATAATTTTAATTAGTTTTAGAAACATTAAGACTTGGTTGATGTGCAATTCTGTAGCAACGCAACAGATATGTCTTGTAATTACACAATGTTCACTATCCCTTTAAAGCAGTTTTTGTAGATAAAAATCATATGAAAGAATTAACGTACAAAAATGTCCTCATGTGAAGTGAAGAAGAGCTGATAATCCAAGAAAAAATGAGAGAGAGCGGTTTTCTTATAAATTATTATTCTATTACTCTGTTCTTGTCAGTATAAATTATGGATGGGTGAATCTATGTATTTTGACATTTGATTATTAGAACAAATGTTCCCCTGCCCCATTCGTTGTACGATCAGTGTGCTTCTAAAGAACAAATGAAGAAAAAAGAAATTTGAAAATACCATAAAAATAATTCAAATATAAGATTTAAATATAACATTTTAACCACTTCAGTGCCAGGGTTTGAGGATTTTTTTTCTGCTAAGTAACTTATCATTTCTGATTGTAGATTTGCATGTACCCTTACTGTAAATATACATTTGTGTATATATATATATATATATATATATATATATATATATATATATATACTGTATATGTTGTGGTTTAAGGGACAGTAAACCTTAAAAATAATGTTGTATAATTCTGCACATAGTGCAGAATTATATAACATAATATTAGCGCAATCTTTATAAAACATATTTTCAGGATATTTTTTCTTTGTGAAAGGGGTATAGTGTGCTAAAAGACTGTGCACCCTGAGGAGTTATTATAAAAATGGACATGCATGGAAGGTTTTTTCCAGCTTCTGTTCTATCTCATGGAGTGCTGTTCTTTCATTGTGTTTTATGTAAATGCTCTTAGGTCACCCTAAGAGTAATGGGGAAACCAGACGTGGACTCCATGCACACTTGCCCTTAGAGAGATACAACTGCACCTCACTGACGAGGCCCATAGAAGGCCGAAACGATCGTCTGGGGTTGTTGCTTCCCTTGTTCAGAGAAGAATTGCCTGGTATTTTGGCGCTGGACTGTCATTGGGCAGGGTCAGACTGATATGCTTCAGGATATTTTTTCTTTGTGAAAGGGGTATAGTGTGCTAAAAGACTGTGCACCCTGAGGAGTTATTATAAAAATGGACATGCATGGAAGGTTTTATCCAGCTTCTGCTCTATCTCATGGAGTGCTGTTCTTTCATTGTGTTTAATGTAAATGCTCTTAGGTCACCCTAAGAGTAATGGGGAAACCAGACGTGGACTGCATGCACACTTGCCCTTAGAGAGATACAACTGCACCTCACTGACGAGGCCCATAGAAGGCCGAAACGATCGTCTGGGGTTGTTGCTTCCCTTGTTCAGAGAAGAATTGCCTGGTATTTTGGCGCTGGACTGTCATTGGGCAGGGTCAGACTGATATGCTTCAGGATATTTTTTCTTTGTGAAAGGGGTATAGTGTGCTAAAAGACTGTGCACCCTGAGGAGTTATTATAAAAATGGACATGCATGGAAGGTTTTTTCCAGCTTCTGTTCTATCTCATGGAGTGCTGTTCTCTCATTGTGTTTTATAAAACATATTTTCCCCTTTAAATTTTTAAAAAAACTGCTGTTTTATAGACCCGCTCTCTGTCACAGCCCGGACCGACTGCGCCATAGTACTAAGTGCAGCTGTCTGACAGCAGGAGCGAGCTGCACTGTGTATAATGGCGCGGTCGGGCCGGGCTGTGACTATACAGCTGGCCCGATGCGCTCTTTGAAAAAAACAGACCCACTCAGAAGATCACAGAGAGCGGGTCTATAAAACAGCAGTTTTTTTAAAAATTCAAAGGGAATATTATGTTTTATAAAGATTGCGCTAATATAATGTTATATAATTCTGCACTATGTGCAGAATTATATAACATTATTTTTAAGGTTTACTGTCCCTTTAAGGTCCGAAATTCGGTAATCCTAGCATTACCCAGGTAAAGCTGACATTACCCAAGCAGCTCTGGGTAAAGCCTGATGTAACATGATAAATCTCCTCAGAGGGCATTGAGCCACTGCATCATATATACGATGCACTGCAATTCACACATCTTCACTATCTTTTTTGCCTCTGTCTGGGGGTTCAAGGGGGGTGAAGCTCCCCTAGTAAACCCCATTCCCCAAGGTTAACTTGGGGTGGATGCCAGAGGATTGGTGGGGCACCTTCCTTCAACTCCGCAGGCAGAGGCAAAAAGAATAGTGTAGATGGGGGCATTACATTACTTCGGGCTTTACCCAGAGCCGTTTGGGTAATTCTAGGATTACCCGGATTTCAGACTTTACCTGTAACACATATATACAGTATATATATAATATATATATATATATATATATATATAAAAACCCATCAGTTACACAGTGTTACCCTCCAATGGTCATCCGCCTGGGTGCCAACATGTAATCAATAATCCAAAAATAATGGTCGCACTCTCAGGTCTTTTAGTGAAAAAAACGTAGTAAATTTTAATGAAACGTTTTCGGGGTAATCTACCCCATCATCAGCATAAACAAACAGTGCATCAAACAAACTTAAATAGAAGCATGTTGCTCATTAAACAAATCAAAAGTAAATCAGAAATACCTGTGTGTATAAATTTCTCAGTGTGGTGTCTCCAAACAGTGTGTGTGTGGACCGCTTACTTTGCGTTCCACTGTGAGGACCGGAAGTGTAAAGTGTAGTATTGTATCCGGTGTCCTCGATTTTATAAAAGACTTATATTGTTATTATATACATGTAAAGATCCTGTGTTGCTTGTTCTAAGCTACTAAATATGTGATAATGTTTCAAACTCTGTGTCTTTCTTGACAGTGTATCACACTCTAAGTGTATTGTAGCATTTGCGTACATTTATTTAGCCAGTGCCTAATATATTACACCTAAGCTCTTATATACATATATACATTACTTCCTGTTATCTGGATTACATCTCCCTTATTCGCATGTTACTGCTGCCTGTTGCGATGATCTGCGTGACAGGTTCGATAGAACTTGCTGTCATATTGTAGTTGTCATGGTGACCATTTGTTGTGCCGGTTCTACTTAGGCGGATTGATCTATTGGTTTACCTGTCTCAGTTTACGTTATCCTATAGCCGGTACATATTGCCTTCATGCCTCACTGTTAGCCTGGTTTTCATACATCTATATACCTCTTTTGCCTGTCCTAAAGTGTGTTAGTTAAAGGCATATATAGGGGCTGAACAGTATGCTCTGGCTCTTATTGTATATAGTGTCTGTATATTATCTCGAGTATGGGACATGTATTTCTAGAGCTGGCTATGTGGATTATGTGGTAGGTCCCCACCACTGAACTTTGATAACAGAAAAATAAAAGCATCAAACCATATAGCATGGATAGAAAATACAAGAATCCAGAAATAACTAGTAAATAAACAAATAAATAAACAGCAGCCTCTTTGTTGCTGCTGCATTGCACACTTAACTTTAGTAATGTATAGTTGGTTTTTGATCTTGTTGTAAATTATACTGTATCTATCTCTATTATGTCTGTATACACTTTACATCTAATACACACATCTTAGCTCTCTTAATGTATAATAAAGAAAGCTATTGTTGCCTTATAAGTCCATTTAGTTGCTCCGTATCATGTTGCTTATATAGTGATGTCCATCCTTAATGCAACCATTGGTTTCATCGTAGTTAGACAATCCTAGTGCAGTGTCCCTATTTCGTGATGTAGGCACAACCTGACCCTAGGGTGTATGGGGTATCATCCTTAGTTCCATGGTTGATGTCATCTCTTGTCATGGTTATATGCCCATGGTTCCTCGGCCTATGGCTTTTCTGATGTTCCTATCGGTTGTTCTCCGCACCTTGATGTTGTCACCTTAGATTGGTGTTAATGGATAATCTCTATGTGATTGCCATGGATGTAAAAGAAGCTCAGTGTTTTAAGACTACATGAGAACTTGTTGGCTATAGGCATTAATATACCGAGTATTATTGCATTGGAGGAATCATTACCATGGCTCCCCCAACACCAGATAGTGCACCCTGCCCTGCGTGGTCTACCCCCCACGAGGCCTGACCCTCAGTGCATTGTCACCAATTACTCCAGGTGTATCTGCCATGGCCCAGTATGTATCTCAGCTTAAATGAGCGTTCTAAAATCTGGGGGTGAGTTTAACCCTCCTGGGGCCACCGTGCCCAATCTATAGATCCATTCAGCTTCTCTTCTAAGCAGGGCCTTGTTTCTGTCCCCACCCCTATCGAGGGGGGGGATATGGTCAATCAGGATATATCTGATGGTGGACACCTGGTGCCCCATGTTGGCACAGTGTCTGGCCACTGGTTGATCCGATCCTCCTTGTTCTAAGGCCAATCGTATTGCCCGTCTGTGGTTAGCCATCCTATCGCGGAGTGTTCCGCTCGTCTTGCCCACATAGAACCGGGCACATGGACAGAATAATAGGTAGACTACAAATGTTGTAGTACAGGATATTGAGTGCTTGATCTTAAATACTTTATTCGTATGAGGATGGTGGAAGGTTTTAGTTGTTATGAGTCCATTACATGTTGTGCACCCTAGGCATCTGTATGAGCCTTTGATGTTAATATGGGCAGTATCCATGTAGCTTGATTTAGGGTCTGTGCGTACCAAGCTGTCCTTGAGGTTACTTCCCCTCCGGTATGCTACCATTGGTGTCAGGTTGTGCGTGAAGGTCAATTTAGGGTCAGACTGTACTATTGGCCAGTGATCTCTTAATATGTTACCAGTTTGTGTGGTGTTTGGTGAAAACGTTGTTGCCATTATCAATTTATTCAGCTTCTCTGTCGGATTCCCCTTATATATCAGACTGTCCTGTGTATGTGGAAGGACTTCTCTTAGGGTACTATCCAGTATCTGTTGCTTGTATCCCCGCTGTAAGAATTTGTCCCGCATGAGCTGTAACTGTGAGACCCCTGTGGCTCTGTTTGAATTATTGCGCATTACTCTAGTCATCTGTGATTTGACTATCCCTTTTAATAGGGCTGGGGGGTGACAGCTTGTTGCACTTAAAATGGAATTTTTATCAGTAGGCTTACTGTAGAGTGTGGTGCCTAGGGAGTTTCCATCTATGTAAATTGTGAGGTCGAGGAACTGTATCTCCTTATGGTGGTGCGTGATCTTAAATCTCACTGGTGTAGGGGTATTGTTCCATTTCATAAACCATTCTAGTAGCGCCTGTTGTCCGCCACGCCACACCATGAACACGTCATCGATGTATCTTGCGTAGTAAACAACCTGCGATGTGTCAGTGCTCCATAGGAATTGGTTCTCAAATTGAGACATATATATGTTGGCGTACGATGGGGCCATATTGGACCCCATCGCAGTGCCTGTGAGTTGCAAATAGAAAGTTGTCTCAAAGCGAAAATAGTTCCTAGTGAGGCAGTATTCCATTAGTGTCAACAAGTAGTCAATAGGCGGTCCCTCATATAGTGTACTGTCTATGAGGTGTTGTTTAGTAGCCAAGAGTCCTGTATCGTGTGGGATGATAGTGTAGAGACTGTTGACATCCAGGGTGACCAGGATGTCACCAGTCTCCACACGCACATCCCTCATCTTTCTAATAAGGTCGTTGGTGTCTGAAATGAATGATCTGACAGTCTTGACAATGGGTTGAAGAAATATGTCTATTACCTGTGCCACTGGCTGTGTGAGTGATTGTACCGCGGAGACTATGGGCCGCCCTGGTGGGTGGTGTAAGGTTTTGTGTATTTTTGGGGTGGTGTATATATATAGGGAGTGCAGAATTATTAGGCACGTTGTATTTTTGAGGATTAATTTTATTATTGAACAACAACCATGTTCTCAATGAACCCAAAAAAAATAATTAATATCAAAGCTGAATAGTTTTGGAAGTAGTTTTTAGTTTGTTTTTAGTTATAGCTATTTTAGGGGGATATCTGTGTGTGCAGGTGACTATTACTGTGCATAATTATTAGGCAACTTAACAAAAAACAAATATATACCCATTTCAATTATTTATTTTTACCAGTGAAACCAATATAACATCTCAACATTCACAAATATACATTTCTGACATTCAAAAACAAAACAAAAACAAATCAGTGACCAATATAGCCACCTTTCTTTGCAAGGACACTCAAAAGCCTGCCATCCATGGATTCTGTCAGTGTTTTGATCTGTTCACCATCAACATTGCGTGCAGCAGCAACCCCAGCCTCCCAGACACTGTTCAGAGAGGTGTACGGTTTTCCCTCCTTGTAAATCTCACATTTGATGATGGACCACAGGTTCTCAATGGGGTTCAGATCAGGTGAACAAGGAGGCCATGTCATTAGATTTTCTTCTTTTATACCCTTTCTTGCCAGCCACGCTGTGGAGTACTTGGACGCGTGTGATGGAGCATTGTCCTGCATGAAAATCATGTTTTTCTTGAAGGATGCAGACTTCTTCCTGTACCACTGCTTGAAGAAGGTGTCTTCCAGAAACTGGCAGTAGGACTGGGAGTTGAGCTTGACTCCATCCTCAACCCGAAAAGGCCCCACAAGCTCATCTTTGATGATACCAGCCCAAACCAGTACTCCACCTCCACCTTGCTGGCGTCTGAGTCGGACTGGAGCTCTCTGCCCTTTACCAATCCAGCCACGGGCCCATCCATCTGGCCCATCAAGACTCACTCTCATTTCATCAGTCCATAAAACCTTAGAAAAATCAGTCTTGAGATATTTCTTGGCCCAGTCTTGACGTTTCAGCTTGTGTGTCGTCTTTCAGCCTTTCTTACCTTGGCCATGTCTCTGAGTATTGCACACCTTGTGTTTTTGGTCACTCCAGTGATGTTACAGCTCTGAAATATGGCCAAACTGGTGGCAAGTTGCATCTTGGCAGCTGCACGCTTGACTTTTCTCAGTTCATGGGCAGTTATTTTGCGCCTTGGTTTTTCCACACGCTTCTTGCGACCCTGTTGACTATTTTGAATGAAACGCTTGATTGTTCGATGATCACGCTTCAGAAACTTTGCAATTTTAAGAGTGCTGCATCCCTCTGCAAGATATCTCACTATTTTTGACTTTTCTGAGCCTGTCAAGTCCTTCTTTTGACCCATTTTGCCAAAGGAAAGAAAGTTGCCTAATAATTATGCACACCTGATATAGGGTGTTGATGTCATTAGACCACACCCCTTCTCATTACAGAGATGCACATCACCTAATATGCTTAATTGGTAGTAGGCTTTCGAGCCTATACAGCTTGGAGTAAGACAACATGCATAAAGAGGATGATGTGGTCAAAATACTAATTTGCCTAATAATTCTGCACTCCCTGTGTATATATATATATATATATATATATATATATATACACATACATATATACATATACACACACACACACACACAAACACTACTCTTCCCTCCTCTCTCCCCACTAACTGATCCTCTCATGATAATTACCCTGTTCCAAGAGGTTCCCTGTGGGTGACCCTGCAGCCCCCACCCTGCAGCCCCCTCCCACCTGGATGCACAATGCTTTTCCAAGAAAGGTAGCTTTAAATTTTAATCAACAAGTCTCCCCTTTCCTAGGAATGCTGACCTGACAATATATTTTAAACATGTTTAAATTATGATCTATACACCTTATTCCCTAGAACATATCTGTAGTTCCTCAAATAGACTGAATCATGCAATATCTTAGCTATATATTAGCATCCAATCCACAAAACGTAGGTCTAAATCTCCTACTGTGATTCGGTGGGAGGCTGATGTGGCGGGAGAAAGGGACACTGGCCAATGGGATAAACTATTCTATAATTTAAGCAGAGGCTTACTTAGCGCAGACATGAGAGAAAACTGTATTAAAACGTCTTTTCTTTGGTACCTAACCCATTTGAAAATAGAACACTTGATAAATGGAGGATCTAGAGACTGTTATAAAGGGTGCAGTGAAGTGAGGACTTACCTTCATATGTGGGGGAAGTTCCCTAGGGTTCAGGGAATATGGATAGATCTCTCCAACTTTTTGAGCACTTTATTGATTGAAAGAATTTCCATTACTATAACACAGGCCATGTAAAATGAGAGGATTCCCAAATTCAATAATCACTCTAACACTTTTATTAGGATCCTATGCACTATTGCCAGCATCAATATAGCTAAATACTGGAAGACAGGGGTTCCAACATGGTCTGAAATACTAATTAAAATAAAATATACATTCTCAATGAATCCGCAGCACATATCCACAATAAGACAGACAAAAATTGAAGCACATAGGGACAAAAATTGTTTATTACACCAGGTTTTACTTTTAAAATGTTTACTTTTTCAACTCTCGGGAACATTCAGTAAGCAATAAACCTCTTTACTTCCTCTCCTTGATAAAGACTTGTGACGCATACAGCATATGATGATACCCACTGGACTCATTGGGAATACACTTGGGACTAGAATTGCTGGGATCATCAGTTTGACAATAATTAACCTCATTTTATGTTATATCAGAATCTTAGAGCATTAACTAATCTCATAAAGGTTAACCAGTTGAGTTTTTTTCTTTGAAATGTACTCTGAAAAATGTTTAATAAAAAAATATTTCAACTTAAATGGACATGAAACGCAAACATTTTCTTTAATGATTCAGGCAGAGAATACAATTTTAAACAACTTCCTAATTTACTTCTATTATCTATTTTGTTTTATTCTCTTGGTATCATTTGTTGAATGAGAAGAAATGCACTACTGGTTTTTAGCTAAACATATGGGTGAGCCAATGACAATAGGCATAAATATGCAGCCATCAATCAGCAGCTAGAACCTAGGTTCTTTGTTGCTCCTGAGATTACCTAGATAAACCTTTCAGCAAAGGATAACAAGAAAAGGAAGCATATTAAATAATAAAAGTAAATTGGAAAGTTGTTGAAAATTGTATTCTATGTCTGAATCATGAAAAAAAAATTGGGGTTTCATGTCCCTTTAAATTATGGTCTTTACTATGCCCAAGAGAAATTAGTTTTTTTGCATTTAAAGGGGCATAAAGCGATTTTTTTTAACAAATGTGCATCATTGTATTTAAACATTACCAATGAAAAAAAATGTTTCTTTTAAAATTATAAGTAATACCTTCTAGTGTACCTTGAAATGGCTACACACACTGTCAAAAGTAATGCTCACCTACTCTTTCTGCCACCATTGTGCCAATGACTTCACTGCAAAAGCTGTCCTACACCAATAAGCCTGTTCAGGAGAAAATGGGCATACAGACAACTTATTGCTGCACATGCAGTTGGTTGTCAGCATTCGAAGGGCTAGATTACTAGTGGAGTGGTAAGTGGAATGCGCAAGCGATAAGGGGTATTTTGCGGCTCTTTGCACGCGTTGGAAATATCACACATATTACAAGTTGAAAGTAAACGCGTTCGCTTGAACGTCAGAACTCTGCTTAACATTTGCACAAGACAAAAAAGTTTCACACAAAAAAACATAAACAATACATTTAAAAGTACAGTTACACTCATAACACTGTCTGGTAAAAATTATTTTTAAAAAAATTGCATTAAAAAGTTATAAAGGCTCAGGGCGTTGGGTTTATGCTCACACTCAAACTTTTTACTTTCAACTTGTAATACTAGCGCAACCCGACACGTGCAAAAAGCCTCCATCAAGCGAAGTTAATGCGGAATTGCTAAATTGTGCTCTACTCGTAATCTAGCCCTATGTAGTATTAGTTAGGGCAATTAAATACAACCGATCTGCATAATCAACAGATGCATTATAACTTTTTGCCTTTCAACAAGTGATTCCAAAAGAACAAGGTAAGACTGATAACTGAAGTAAATTGGAAAATTGTTTTTTAATTTTTTTTAATTTTTAAATTGCATGCTCTATCTGAATCAAGAAAGTTTCATTCTGAATTTCATGTTACTTTAACTATTTACAACTTTAAAAAAAAAAAAAAATTCATGTGAAAAAATATTACAAACATTATAATAGTATTTCAAATACCATAGAATTGATTTTAAAAACACTTTTAAGTCCCAATAATCGGACAACGCCCCAACACATTTTTCTTTTTCTTCTCTTTTTTTTTTTTTTGCTTAATGTCTTTATATCTTCTCTAATATAGCACACAATTATAAACCACTAAACTTTTTTTTAGCTTTACAGTAACTACCCAAGAGCAAGAGCATTCCATAACTAACCATTAAGCTCTTCCTGCAGCGCCTGCCAAAAATGCTTTGCTCCCAGAAAAGATCAGAGCTTCTCTGAATGATACAAACTATAAAAACAGCTTCTAAAATTCAACAGATAAACTCAAGTAGCTCCTTTTTAATGTTCTCAACTTGCATTCCGCCATGTTGGAAAGGTGCAATGCCTTCCCATGAAACTATTTTAAACATAGTTGAATGAATACATCAGATGGCAAAAACTGCAGTCATCACTGAGCCTTGAGAACAATGACTTAAAGGGACATAATACTCATATGCTAAATCACTTGAAACTGATGCAGTATAACTGTAAAAAGCTGACAGGAAAATATCACCTGAGCATCTCTATGTAAAAAACATAATTTATGCTTACCTGATAAATTCCTTTCTTCTGTTGTGTGATCAGTCCACGGGTCATCATTACTTCTGGGATATAACTCCTCCCCAACAGGAAATGCAAGAGGATTCACCCAGCAGAGCTGCATATAGCTCCTCCCCTCTACGTCAGTCCCAGTCATTCGACCAAGAATCAACGAGAAAGGAGTAACCAAGGGTGAAGTGGTGACTGGAGTATAATTTAAAAGATATTTACCTGCCTTAAAACAGGGCGGGCCGTGGACTGATCACACAACAGAAGAAAGGAATTTATCAGGTAAGCATAAATTATGTTTTCTTCTGTTATGTGTGATCAGTCCACGGGTCATCATTACTTCTGGGATACCAATACCAAAGCAAAAGTACACGGATGACGGGAGGGATAGGCAGGCTCATTATACAGAAGGAACCACTGCCTGAAGAACCTTTCTCCCAAAAATAGCCTCCGAAGAAGCAAAAGTGTCAAATTTGTAAAATTTGGAAAAAGTATGAAGCGAAGACCAAGTTGCAGCCTTGCAAATCTGTTCAACAGAGGCCTCATTCTTAAAGGCCCAAGTGGAAGCCACAGCTCTAGTGGAGTGAGCTGTAATTCTTTCAGGAGGCTGCTGTCCAGCAGTCTCATAGGCTAAACGTATTATGCTACGAAGCCAAAAAGAGAGAGAGGTAGCAGAAGCTTTTTGACCTCTCCTCTGTCCAGAGTAAACGACAAACAAGGAAGAAGTTTGGCGAAAATCTTTAGTTGCCTGCAAGTAGAACTTGAGGGCACGAACTACATCCAGATTGTGTAAAAGACGTTCCTTCTTTGAAGAAGGATTTGGACACAAGGATGGGACAACAATCTCTTGATTGATGTTCCTGTTAGTGACTACCTTAGGTAAGAACCCAGGTTTAGTACGCAGAACTACCTTGTCTGAGTGAAAAATCAGATAAGGGGAATCACAATGTAAGGCTGATAACTCAGAGACTCTTCGAGCCGAGGAAATAGCCATTAAAAACAGAACTTTCCAAGATAACATTTTTATATCAATGGAATGAAGGGGTTCAAACGGAACACCCTGTAAAACGTTAAGAACTAAGTTTAAACTCCATGGTGGAGCAACAGCTTTAAACACAGGCTTGATCCTAGCTAAAGCCTGACAAAAGGACTGGACGTCTGGATTTTCTGACAGACGTCTGTGTAACAAGATGGACAGAGCTGAAATCTGTCCCTTTAATGAACTAGCTGATAAACCCTTTTCTAAACCTTCTTGTAGAAAAGACAATATCCTAGCGATCCTAACCTTACTCCAGGAGTAACCTTTGGATTCGCACCAGTATAGGTATTTCCGCCATATTTTATGGTAAATCCTTCTGGTAACAGGCTTCCTAGCCTGAATCAGGGTATCAATAACCGACTCAGAAAAACCACGTTTTGATAAAATCAAGCGTTCAATTTCCAAGCAGTCAGCTTCAGAGAAGTTAGATTTTGATGTTAGAATGGACCCTGTATCAGAAGGTCCTGTCTTAGAGGTAGAGACCAAGGCGGACAGGATGACATGTCCACTAGATCTGCATACCAAGTCCTGCGTGGCCAAGCAGGTGCTATTAGAATTACTGATGCTCTCTCCTGTTTGATTTTGGCAATCAATCGAGGAAGCAGCGGGAAGGGTGGAAACACATAAGCCATCCTGAAGTTCCAAGGTGCTGTCAAAGCATCTATCAGAACTGCTCCCGGATCCCTGGATCTGGACCCGTAGCGAGGAAGTTTGGCGTTCTGGCGAGACGCCATGAGATCTATCTCTGGTTTGCCCCAACGTCGAAGTATTTGGGCAAAGACCTCCGGATGAAGTTCCCACTCCCCCGGATGAAGAGTCTGGCGACTCAAGAAATCCGCCTCCCAGTTCTCCACTCCCGGGATGTGGATTGCTGACAGGTGGCAAGAGTGAGACTCTGCCCAGCGAATTATCTTTGATACTTCCATCATTGCTAGGGAGCTTCTTGTCCCTCCCTGATGGTTGATGTAAGCTACAGTCGTGATGTTGTCCGACTGAAACCTGATGAACCCCCGAGTTATTAACTGGGGCCAAGCCAGAAGGGCATTGAGAACTGCTCTCAATTCCAGAATGTTTATTGGAAGGAGACTCTCCTCCTGATTCCATAGTCCCTGAGCCTTCAGAGAATTCCAGACAGCGCCCCAACCTAGTAGGCTGGCGTCTGTTGTTACAATTGTCCAGTCTGGCCTGCTGAATGGCATCCCCCTGGACAGGTGTGGCCGATAAAGCCACCATAGAAGAGAATTTCTGGTCTCTTGATTCAGATTCAGAGTAGGGGACAAATCTGAGTAATCCCCATTCCACTGACTTAGCATGCATAATTGCAGCGGTCTGAGGTGTAGGCGTGCAAAAGGTACTATGTCCATTGCCGCTACCATTAAGCCGATCACCTCCATGCATTGAGCTACTGACGGGTGTTGAATGGAATGAAGGACGCGGCATGCATTTTGAAGTTTTGTTAACCTGTCTTCTGTCAGGTAAATCTTCATCTCTACAGAATCTATAAGAGTCCCCAAGAATGGAACTCTTGTGAGAGGAAAGAGAGAACTCTTCTTTTCGTTCACTTTCCATCCATGCGACCTTAGAAATGCCAGAACTAACTCTGTATGAGACTTGGCAGTTTGAAAGCTTGAAGCTTGTATTAGAATGTCGTCTAGGTACGGAGCTACCGAAATCCCTCGCGGTCTTAGTACCGCTAGAAGGGCACCCAGAACCTTTGTGAAGATTCTTGGAGCCGTAGCCAATCCGAATGGAAGAGCTACAAACTGGTAGTGCCTGTCTAAGAAGGCAAACCTTAGATACCGGTGATGATCTTTGTGGATCGGTATGTGAAGGTAAGCATCCTTTAAATCCACTGTGGTCATGTACTGACCCTCTTGGATCATGGGTAAGATTGTCCGAATAGTTTCCATTTTGAACGATGGAACTCTTAGGAATTTGTTTAGAGTCTTTAAATCTAAGATTGGCCTGAAAGTTCCCTCTTTTTTGGGAACCACAAACAGGTTTGAGTAGAACCCTTGTCCTTGTTCCGACCACGGAACCGGATGGATCACTCCCATTGTTAACAGATCTTGTACGCAGCGTAGAAACGCTTCTTTCTTTATCTCCCTCTCCCACACAGCAGTGAAGAGAAACGAAACTGTCACAATTAAAGCAAAAAACTGCCAAGTGGAAAATAATGCCCAAATATTTATTCACACAGTACCTCAGCAATGTAAACGATTCTACATTCCAGCAAAAACGTTTAACATGAGAATAGTTATTAAAAGGATTAGTGACCTTTAACACAGTAGTTCCGGTGAAATACCATCCCCAGAATACTGAAGTGTATACATACATGTCATTTTAACGGTATGGCAGGCTTTTCTCATCAATTCCATTCAGAAAATAAAAACTGCCACATACCTCAATGCAGATTCATCTGCCCGCTGTCCCCTGATCTGAAGCCTTTACCTCCCTCAGATGGTCGAGAACAGCAATATGATCTTAACGACTCCGGTTAAAATCATAGTAAAAAATCTCTGTCAGATTCTTCCTCAAACTCTGCCAGAGAAGTAATAACACGCTCCGGTGCTATTTTAAAATAACAAACTTTTGATTGAAGTCATAAAAACTAAGTATAATCACCATAGTCCTCTCACACATCCTATCTAGTCGTTGGGTGCAAGAGAATGACTGGGACTGACGTAGAGGGGAGGAGCTATATGCAGCTCTGCTGGGTGAATCCTCTTGCATTTCCTGTTGGGGAGGAGTTATATCCCAGAAGTAATGATGACCCGTGGACTGATCACACATAACAGAAGAAAAGGAAGATATTTTACCTCACAATTTCCTCAGCTCAGCAGAGTAAGTTCTGTGTAAAAAGTTATACTTCAGTTACTGCCCAGCTGCAGGTAAGAAACATAAAAAAAATGAAGAAATGAACAGCAGCCAATCAGCATCAACAGTGCTGAGGTCATGAACTCTTTTACTGTGATCTCATGAGATTTCATTGTAAACTTCCTTAAGATGAATAGGGAAATAAGATGAGAGTGCACGAAAGCTTGCTCCTTCCGCTGTCCCGGGACAGACATACTGATTTGCTGCTTAGAAGTCCTTTACAATGGGATGTGGCTACTGAGAAACTTTTGAGGTAAAATATCTTTCTTTTTTACATAGAGATGTTCAGGTGATATTTTCTAGTCAGCTTTTTACAGCTATACTGCATCACTTTCAAGTGTTTAAACATTTGGGTATTATGGCCCTTTAAAACCTGGAAGCTATGGATCATTTACATAACTACCTTTTTTCTTAATGTGATTCCTGTTTTTTTCTCCCTATAAATTCTTTTTAAAAAAGTAGTTGACCACTTCTGAAAGGAACATTATTCCTTCCTCTTTCCTTTTGTAATGTTAAAGTTGGTGAAAATTTTCTTAAAGGGATATGAACCCCAAAAAAAATATTTTATGATTCAGACAGAACATACCATTTTAAAAATGTTTCCAATTTACTTCTATTATTAAATTTGCTTTATTCCCATGATATTCTGTGTTGAAGAGATACCTAGGTAGGCATCTGGAATACTACATGACAGGAAATAGTGCTGCCATCTAGTGCCCTTGCAAAAGGATAACATTCTTGCAAAACTGTTCCCATAAATTGCTTTAGGAAAGGGACAGCTATTGATATTACAACCCTGCTTTTCAATAAAAGATACCAAGAGATCAAAGAAACAATTATAATAGAAGTGAATTAGAAAGTTGTTTAAAATGGTCTGGATCATGAAAGAAAACGTGGGTTTCATATCCCTTTAAAGGTAGTAAATTGAAAAGTATCTGAAACTGCTCTATTTGAATCATGAAAGTTTAATGCAGCTTAAAGGGACACTAAAGTCAAAATGAAACTTTCATGATTCAGATAGAGCATTCAATGTTAAACAACTTTCCACTTTAATTCCATTAACAAAATGTGCACAGTCTTTTTATATTTACACTTTTTCAGTCACCAGCTACTACTGAGCATGTGCAAGAATTCACAGAATATTCATATATGCATTTGTGATTGGCTGATGGCTGTCACATGGTACAGGGGGAGTGGAAATAGACATAACTTTTAAATTTGCCAAAAAAATATCTACTACTCATTTGTTCAGACAAAGATATTGCATTGTCTTGTTATCATGCATTTGTTCATTATGCAAATATACTGTATTTACTAGGGTTGCACCGATACTAGTATCGGTATCGGTGCCGATACCAAGTATTTGCATGACTACTTGTACTCATTCAAAAGCACCGATACTTAAACCGATACCTCCAATTTCTACCCATATGCCATCTTGGATCTTGGAACTGAGATTTAATGGCCCCAAAATATCTTTCTGACCCATGTAGTTGTGTGAAAAGTGAAAGACTGTTCAGCTTAGCATCAAACGTCCTTACTGATAGCAGAAAGACTTATAGCTGAACATGCAGAGATGCTTCTGTTACTTAATAAGAACTTGCCACTAACTGTTGAAAAATTATTCTAATTGCTAGATTTCCTGTTATACTGCTAGTTCTTATCTTGCACAATTATGCTCAAAACATACTGTACTCTGAGGAACATCCTTAGCCAGGGCTGGACTGGGAATAAAAAGCAGCCCTGGAAAAATATGAAGACCAGCCCTATTTTCTGTTGAGTCAGTAGAATGCAAATGCCCCATTTTTCTCAAAGGGGATTACTGGGATACTCCTTCCCCAATATTATTTTCAGAATTAAATTACTTTGTATTAAGTACAAATGTCAGATTGATGAGTTATATAGGCACCCTACAACCCAATTGCATCCAGTAATCACCCCTTTAAATTGTAGCTTTCCAGCCCCAGCTGCTGCAGCTGTTTTTTGTTGTTATTAATATATGTTATTGTAATATTTTTATTTATAAACATGTCCTGTGAACTTTGTGACAGCAAGCACATAAAACTGTTTTAGTATTTCAAAATGTCTTTTGAGATACAGTTCATAATTATAAAGAAGTGATCTTAAATCATTAGTCTGTATTGTGCTTGGTAAACTGTCATGGCATTAAAAAAAAGTATCAGTAATTGGTATCGGTGAGTATTTGAAAAAAAAGTATCAGTACTGGTACTCGGTCTTAAAAAACTGGTATCGGTGCAACCCTAGTATTTTCTAGTCCTTTAACATAAACTCTCCTTTATATTAGTTGTTGGAATGAAAAAAGTATAATGATGTTAAAGTGAAGGTAAACTTTGATGAATGAAAGCCTGGTTTTTAAAAATACTATTAAAAACAGGGGCACTTTCATTCATCAAAGTTTAGAAAGCAGCCGTTTTGTTTAATAATGTAACTCTCTCCTCTTCACAGCCGGAGCAGCTTCCCCCGCACGGAGAAACTCTCTTCACACGTCAGCATGACTAATCCGGCTTCCTCCAATCACAGCATGGACTCAGGCAATGATTCCCCTGGGAAGAAAGCCGTGATTGGAGGAAGCCAGATTAGCTTTGTAGAACGAATAGTCCTGTAAACATTCGTTTTGAAAAATCGAATATTGATAAGAATGAAAATCCATTAAAATTCAGTAATCTATTCCGGTTTTTGAATATTACTTTAGTTTTTGAATGTTCATAATTTGATCGAATATCCACATTCGAAAATTAACAAATAGTATTCAGAAGTTCATATGGTAGGGTATTTAGTAAATTGATACATAATAGATACAATTTACAAATATATCAATTTGAATGTTTCTATTTTGAATATTGCATAATTTGAATATTACATTTAAAGAAAGCATTAGAAAAACTATTACATTAAACAAAAGTTTACAAATATTTGAAAATCGAAAGAAACGTGTTAAAATTTGTTTCTTTTTTTGAATGTTGTAATAAAATGAAGGTTATTATAACCTGTTAAGATTTTATTAAAGACAAGAGGCGTGTAATTATTCTCTCCCTCCCTATTATCCCATAGGTGGTGGATTTTTTGTTTTAATATGTGTCTGTTATAGTAGATTGTTGTGAGTTTCTATATTTTCTAATTTTGGTCTAGTGCTTGTTATTTTTTTTTCCAGAATGACAAATCTCATGAAGATTTGGAAATGAATGTCTCATCCAGCATTGAAGTCCTCACTTTCATTCTTCCTGAAGTTTTGGATTTTCTACAATTGACAAATACATTTCTTTTGAAGATGATTTGGTTATTTCTTCACTTTCCATTTTGTGGAGTTTTCCCAGACTTTTGTAAAGAAAGAGGAAATCCTTATTTTGGGAGGGTTTATTCATACTCTCTGCATGTTTATTGGTTTAATTTTTGTATTCCTGTTGCTATGTACTGCTAGAGAGCTTTGAGTAAAGAAAGTCAACGCAAAATACTCGACTCATTGACTATTAAGTCACTAAGGTTATAATAATCTTCATTGTATCATAATCTTGTGGAATTTCACTGTGATCTCTCAAGATTTCACAATCAACTTTTTTTAACTGAGGAGAAAAAAAAATTGACTGTGCATGCACGTGCCAGATGCACGCCCCCTTGCTAGCATCAAGACAAGCAAGCATCATAGATTCTTAAGGGACCATTTAATATCTATAATTGCATAATCAACAAAGGCATACTAAAATACAAACCAATAGCATTTATTCTGAATTTTAAATAAACAGCAGATTTTTTTCTGACAAATTTTAAACTGTACTTAAATTTAATGCCCCTGTATTATGTGACAGCCATCAGCCAATCACAGACTCCTATATGTATACACTGTGAACTCTTGCACATACTCGCTAGTAGCTGGTGCCTCAAGAAAGAGTGTTTATGAAAAGACTGTGCACAATTTCATAATTGAAGTAAATTGGAGAGTTTCTGTAAACTGCATACTCTACCTGAATAATGAAAGTTATTTTCAAGTGATGCAACATATGGGTAACAGGTCCCATTATAAAGAAATTAGGCCCATATTAGTCTTGTTATCCTCTACAGAGCAGATCCCTGTAATCTGTCTGTTCCAGTGACTTCCACGTCCAGTCTTTATTTATTGTACCCGCTGTATAGTGCTGTGGAATCTGTTGGTGCATTACAAATAAAGATAATACATAATAATTTTTTATTTAGTGAATACCTTTGGTACCTTATAATACACTACACAGTTATTTTACATAGATAATTCTTAGGCATCAAAGTCCAACTTGTAGAAGCTGAGGGTATTATTTTTTATTGTTCAATGGTTTGTATTTGAGCAGTTTCTTATATACATATTGTTTATATGAAAAAGAAAATAAACATTTTATTACAAAAATAAAGATTTAGTGCATCTATAAAAGGTGACACACAGATAACAAGAATATATGAATATATACCATGCATTCCACACATACCTTATGGACAGTTTAAGTGCGTAGACTGAAGAATATTGCAAGAACAATAAGGATTTTTAGGGGCATTATGACTGGTTTAGTAAAACACAGCTGCCCCTTAAAGTCCCTCATTTTTCTTGCTGTCTGCGGAGCAACTTCCGCCCAGAGTTCCATTTGTTGTTCAGAAGCCGTCAACGAAATACATTTAGCTTAAAAACCTGCGTCATTTTTAGAGAAATAAATTGCAGATTGTTAAAGCTGGTCTTGTAGGATTAGAAAATCAGCTTAAAAACATAAACATTTTTTCACATTTATAACACAACTTAAAGGTACATGAAACCCTACATGTTTCTTTCATAATTCAGATAGAGCATACATGTTTAAACAGCTTTCTAATTTACTTCTATTATCAATTATGCTTCATTCTCTTGGTATCCTTTGCTGATGAAACAGAAATGCACTACTGAAAGCTAGCTGAGCACATCAGGTGAACCAATGACAAGAGGCATAGGTGTGCAGCCACCAATCACTAGCTATCTCCCAGTAGTGCATTGCTGCTCTTGAGCCTACCTATGTAGGCTTTTCAACAAAGGATATCGAAAGAACAAATCAAATTAGATAATAAAAGTACATTAAAAAATTGTTTAAAATTAAATGCTCTATCTGAATAATTTCATTTGGGTTTTATGCCCCTTTAACTCGTGGCTGTTTTTTAAGAGTTTCCCATCTTATCCTCTCCATATATTATTTTTCTCTCTCTCTCTCCTATCCCAGTATTCTTCTTTTGCCTCTTCAACTTCCCATAAAATGGAGGTCAGACTAATAATAGAAGATGACAAATTAATTTCATCTCCAGGAGCCAGCTTCACATATTTAGAATCCATGTAGATACAGTATATATGTAGAGTAAGTTAAGAGCCAGAAATATAATTCTAGGAGCCATGGCCTCTTCACTCCCAGAATTTGTCAAGACCTGTTCTAGGCCCCTGAATGATCAGCACAAAAAATGGGCCCGCTACGAAGCTTTACATTCCTGCTCTTTAAATAAAGATAGCAAAAGAACGAAGAAAAATTGATAATAGGAGTAAATTAGAAAGTTGCTTAAAATTGCATGCTCTATCTGAATAATTAAAGAAAATGTTTGGATTTAGTATCCCTTTAAGCCTACCTAGATATGCATTTCAACCAAGGCTACCAAAAGAATGAAACAAATTAGATAATAGAAGTAAATTGGAAAGTTGTTTAAAATTGCAGGCTCTATATGAACCATGAATGGAAAAAAATTGGGTGTTATGTCCCTTTAATGAGCTATGAAGGATTCTGGGTGTGAGGGAGACATCCTACATTACAATATAATGATCACAAAAGCACCATTTTTATTTTATTTATTATTTGTTCTTTTTTTGTTACAGTTTATGATTTATATAAAAATGTAATTTCCTATGAGATCAAAGTATAGCTTTTTTTGCACAATGCAATAGTGGAACTTCCATCAGTCAGGTTAGTTTTCTTGTTTTCTTAGCAAGTTAGTAATCTCTCACATATCAGACTTGTAAATTGTGTAAGGAACACGTTTTCCATTTATTTGTACTCCGATCTCAGTGGTATTTCATGCTTAAAACACAGATCTCTATTCACTTTGCTAACAAGGTTCTTTATTACTGCAGATTTATCCTGCAGGGTGAGGGTATGATACGAATGTCAATCTTAATTAACAAAAAAAAACTGTTTAACCCAGAAAGTCGACCTTTTGACTTTATAGGGGGATTTTGTCCTTAATTTTTTTTGTTCCATATAAAAGATAGTATTTCCAAAGTTGAATCTGTTATAAATATAACCAACTATTTTCTTGCTCATCGTAGGGAGGTTTCTGCCCCTCAAAACAAATGTGGGGTTTGTCCCTCCCAGCCAGTAGATAACTGCTATATATGTATCAATTGCACTCAAACAGACATTTACTGTTAGTTTAATATTTTTTTACTGGAAAATATATTTTTTTAAAGTTTAATTGGTTCTCTTCTATATGCATTTGTTGAGTACAACCTTTCTTTATACAACTGATTTGTGCTTTCTTTAATCTAAATCTTTATAGCTAATATATGGAAATCCATAAGAGGTTTCTAATTTTGTCAGTTTAGTGCCCTCTTGCACATTTTGGCTGCAAAGAAATTTCAATATACTGTTTAAAAGGGCACATTGAACTGATAACACTAAAAACAGTAAATGGTAACCTAACTTTATCATTAGCTAATGGTAATGTTCTTATACACACACAAATATTCAACCTCTGCAGCATATTAATAAAGGGACAGTCTAGTCAAAATTAATCTTTAATGATTCAGAATGGAGCATGTAATTTTAAACAAATGTTATCAAATTTGCTTTGTTCTCTTGGTATTCTTAGTTGAAAGCTAACCTAGGTTGGCTCATATACTAATTTCTAAGCCCTTGAAGGCCGTCTCTTATCTGAATGCATTTGATGTTTTTAACAGCTAGAGGGTGTTAGTTCATGTGTGCCATATAGATCATGTGTGCCTAATAGATAACTTGTGCTCAAACCTGTGGAGTTACATATGAGAGGGCACTGACTGGCTAAAATGCAAGTCTGTCAAAAGAACTGAAATAATTGGGCAGTATACATACAAGGTCATCACAGAGGTAAAAAGTATATACATATAACTGTGTTGGTTATGCAAAACTGGGGAATGGGTAATAAAGGGATTATCTATCTTTTTAAACAATAACAATTCTGGAGTAGAATGTCCATTTAAATGTTCTCTGATCTCCTTTTACAGAGCAGCAGTAAAGCAGCAGTAAGGCAGGAGAGGCATACTATTCAACAGAAGTGCAGCCCCCTAAGTCTTTTGGGGAATTTTTCTCTCCATAAAGCTACATAGACAATCTCAGTTCCATTACTATTTTTTTTCCTCTTCATGAGAATAAGAAAGACATTGAGTGTGTGTCTATATAGTGTGTGTTTATGGAAATTTTAGTGAAGTCTAAGAATGCATAAATCACTGAATTTTTTTTCATTAACGGGATAGAAAGGTATAAAATGAGATGTGCATGGATGCATTTCAGTTTAAAATATCAAAAAAATTGCAATATACTTCCATTAGCAAAAATGCTTCCAGTAAAAGGTATTAGTTTTCAGTGGCATACCCACATAGGCTGTGTGTTTGAATAGTGTTTGAATACTGTGCACCAGTATTCAAACACTATGCATGCTCAGAGAGTCAAGGTGTGTATTGCTTCTGAAGACAAAATTTGTGTCATACAAACAACTGTGTATTCTCTGAGGAGGTGTGGTGTTTGAATACTGGGGCACAGGCCCTTACAGGATATGTGCATATGCCACAGAAAAACAGTAAATGTTGTTAAGTTACTATTATTAATGTCAACATTGCAGTAGTGCACCCTTGTTACTATTTGTTTAGGATTCCTCCATTAAACAAATCAAGTACACTGTTAAACACCAGTACACTGTTTGTTTGTTTGTTTATTTATTTATATATATTTTTGCAAAACTGATGTCCTTGTACTGAGAAACATTTTTACATTTATGTTTGCAGGGCAGGTCACAATCTACAAATACAGATATGGGACTTTTCCATATCACAGAGCTCCCAATCATCAAACATATTTATGGACTGTCAAGGTTTAGGACTCTGCCTACTGCTCCCTGCCAAGCTTTGCTTACTGCGTGCTCATCTCCGACCCACTGTGTAACTCCACCCATGGATCTCCCTGACTAGGCTGCCAACCTCCCCACCTAGGATAGTCTACAGAAACTTTTATACCAATTGTGTGTAAACATCCACTTTCTGTTAGTTTCAAAATAGAAGTAACAATCTTTTTTTTCATTAAAAAAAAATAAATACATTTTTAACATGTTTAAATAGCTTCCCTTCATACAGCAATATTTTGAGTTCAATGGCCCTTCAACCTATATAGCTCATAAATCATTTAAAAATGTAACTTAAAATTAAGGTTAACGGTCTTCTGTCCGAGAGTTTTACAATTACAAACGGCACTAGACAGGGTTGCCCCCTTTCTCCGATCCTATTTGCGATATCCATAGAAGTCCTGGCCCTCAAGATTCATGCGAACACCCAAGTTGCGGGTATTAAGATAGGTAACACACAACACAAATTGGCAATGTATGCGGATGACATTCTGTTAATGCTTACAAAATCTGAAACATTCCTCCCGCAGGCTCTTAAAATAATACAGGAATATGGAGTTCACTCCAATTTCTTATTAAATATCAATAAATCAGAACTCCTAAACATATCACTACCGGAGGAAAAATTGTCCCAGTTAATGTTAACATGCTCGTTAAGAAAACAGAAAGATAGAATGAAATACCTACCTAGGGGTGTTCCTATCGGCAGTCCCGGACATAGTCATTGAGGCCAATTACAAACAGTTGGAGAGGACACTTGTCTGTGATCTTTCTAACTGGATGAATAAAACGAGCTACCCCGAATTCTCTATATCTTACAAACACTCCCGGAACCATTGCCACCAGACTTCATTACAAAACGTCAAAACACACTAGAGACATTTATCTGGAACGGCATAAAACCAAGAATTAATAAACAGACCTTGTATTTACCAAAGGATGAGGGGGGGCTGGGCGTCCCTAACATACAAACATACAGATAAGCTATCATGCTACAGAGACTTGTGGACTGGTGTGCTAATGATACTAAAAAGTACTGGGTACAGATGGACAGTGATATCTTGCACGCAAGCAATTCTGGATATATAGCGTGGTTATCAAAAAAAAATAGACCCCACATAATAGAGAGATACCCTCTCCTAAAGGAATTCTTTGTTGTTTGGGACAAGGCCATACACACCTCCACGCATATAACCACTTTAGTATCTCCAATGACACCATATATGGGGAATCCAGACCTCCCTCTGAGCACGCTGAGGAGGCATCTGCAAACTGAACAAACAGCGGAACAGAACATCATATTCCACCTGACAGATCAACACAAGTTAAAAAAATGGGAAGATGTCTCAGAAACAGACGTTCCCTTGAATTGGCTAGCACATGCCCAGATAAGCCACTTTATCAACACCCACAGGCAAAGGGAATCCTTACTGAGACAAATGACCAACTTTGAAAAGCTTTGCATAGCAAAACACCCACATCCACACTTGATAGCCATCTTGTACAAGAAGCTACAGGTATATGATACAGAACACCTCCCGACATACACAAGGGCATGGGGAAAAGATCAAAAGCTAGAACAGACACTGAGTGTTTGGAAAAGGATATTCGCTAACAACAAATTTACCTCCGTCTCGGCGCAGGTCCAGGAGACCAATCTCAAATATCTCACTAGGTGGTACCTTACACTGAGCAGACTTAAAATTATATACCCATCCTCCTCGGGTAGGTGCTGGAGGGGCTGCACAGATGAGGGCACCATACTACATATATGGTGGGAATGCACAAGACTACACCAGTTTTGGACAGATATCATACCACATATATGCAAGACCCTGGAAGTCATAGTCCCTAGGGACCAAAAAATACTACTTTTCGCAGATCTCCCGCAAATCAAAGAAATGGCGAAACATAAACTGTTATTGACAATGCTAAGCAGCGCAAAAATTTGATCGCTAGATACTGGAAGACAGCAAAGGTTCCCACCTTTCAGGAATGGGAAAGGCAAGTGGATACACTCCTGCAGTTGGAGCGATATCACTACCTTAGAAATGGCACAGTGGAAATACATGAAAGGATGCTCCACATTTGGAAAAAATAAGACTGACATTAACATACTTCATAGGAGGATATATGAGCGACACTTTGTTAAACCTCAGCCCCTTACCTCTACCTTTTCCTTTATCCCTGCAATATCACCCCTTCTTCCTTCCCCCTTCCGTAGATAATGACCCTCCCTTCAACCTGGACGGAGCTGTTTAGAACAGGGCAGGGTGCGCCCGAGGAAAAGGTCATGCTGCGGCAGACCTAGATTTAGCATGCACTAAGATTAGAGCACATATATATAGTAATAATTGATCAGTAGAGTTTACAATTTCTCACTAATAGCCTTACTTAGACAAGAGGGATTGAAAAAAGATCGATTTGAAAACCTTCCATAACCTCCCATAACCGTAAAAACCTAAATGACAAGAAGTTTAACACACTAGTACAAAGGAACGTTAGTGTGCAGGTAGAGCGGTAGGAGGGTATAGAAAAGTGTGCGCACCAACGGATTGGATAACCTAACAGTGGAGCAAGTGAAAGTGTGAAGTAGAGGACGGAGGTCTGAAGCGTAATATCTTGCTACTCCGCTACTTCTAAAAACTAAGGTAATCTGGACAATCACCTGAATATCCAATAACAAAATAAAAAATTCCAAGACGTTTTCAATAACTTTGTGACTCTAACGAATATTGTTCATACAGAGCAAAAACTTTTTTCCTTTGAAGTCAACGTATAACGCTGTGACTTTAATTATTGTGGCTTTATTGTGGCTTGGACGAATACTGTTCACTCAGAGCAAAAAACTTTTTTCCTTTAAAGTCAAGGCTGAAATTGTGCTGAGAGAACAAGCACATTTGTAACTGGGATCACATTTTAAACTGGGATTTTTTTCTTAGATGACAAGTGAGCACTGAATATCTGATTTTAGTTTATTTTAGATATTATGGACACCGGTGTCAATAGATGAATTAAGGAAGTATTTGTGTTTTTTATGTGATTAAATTTGTGTATTAATTATAATAAATTATTTGGAGTTTCATACATAGTGAACTGAATATTTATTTTTGGCTGTTCATCTATATATATATATATATATATATATATATATATATATATATATATACATACATATATATATACATTTATAATTGTTTGAAACAGACTGCCTTTGGCGCCTCCCACAATCTCCCTTTTCACTGTATATGTTTTGCAATAAGGTGACTTTTTTGTATAAACATTTTAGTTACACTGTGTGAGAAGTGTGACTACTGGGATAGGCTAGTGCTGTGAGACTGTAGTCCTAGATTACCTTTTTGAACTTAGACAAGAGTAAATCATCCCCTATGATCAACACTTTGAGCCGAGACTTAAGACCCAAGACTGAGTGGTCCCTGATATAGGGGTATATATCAAGGTTTCACAGACATGGCTTACATACCTACACAATCTGGATGGAAAAGTTATCTGTTTATACTCGCATTATAATCACATTTGGTAGTTTGCTCAGCTAGTTTCATGTTATAAAAACATATGTTTTGAAGCATTGTATACTATTTTGATATGATATCTTGACTTTTGTGAAACCTAGAATTTATCAATAAAGCTTTTTTGAAACTAAAAAAAACTAAAAAAAAATGTAACTTAAAATACAATTTAAAAAAAAACACACTCAACTTGTTTTACAGGTGAGAATGTCCCTTTAAAGAACCCACTCAGTTCTTCACTCTCCTCTAGATGTCAAGTGCTGTCACTCAAACTGATTAATCAATCAGTGCATATTAAACTTAGATTTTTGGGTCTATTTTCTGGCATTAGGAATATTTATTAGCTTGTCTGAGCCAAACTTTACTTCCACTACAAACTACTCATGCAGGGTCTTAGATAGTCAACCGCATGTTCTAACTCACTCACTTGGAACTGAATAAACATCCCTTTACCATTTGTCAAAGCAAGCTCTTTAGCAGCCATACAATGAGCTGCAATTACAGACGGAGGGTCAGCAACAAGGCCAGTTCTGGTAACAGGCTATGCTAAAATCCTGTAAAGAGTGGACTCTATTCATAGATGAGAGTACTCCCTTCCCCTCATTTCTAAACATAGACCCTCTGTACTGCAAGTTTGCAAGGCCATAGTAACCACCGCACCATAATGATCTTCTGCTTAAAATTACCTTAAAACACAACATATCATAACAAGCCATACAAGCTAAAAAAATACTAATTTAATAAAGTAAAATCAAAATAAAAACAGCCGCAAATAATTTATCTGTTTATACAGATATATATTAATAAATTAAGTATAAATACTGCTAAGCATCTGCTGCAAGGAAACAACACAACATTTGTTTGAAACTTAGTAGCCATCTAGAATATAGAGGAACAAAACACAATTTTAGGAGCCATTCATTTTTTAAAAATGTTAGAAGCCAGAAATATGATTTTCCAAGCTATCTTTAGGATCCATCAAATCCTGCACTGTAACATACTGTCCTCCAAAGTATTGAGAATATTTGAGCAAATATTCAGATTTATCATTTTTAAATGATTTTCATCACTGAAGCTGTGTAATGAAAGTAAAAAAAGGTGTTTTCAAAATGTAAATGCTAATTTTATCAGATTAGTTTAAAACGTATATAGTAGTTGCCAACAGTCTCAGTTCTCCTTGGACAATCCCGGGAATTTGCTTTTTGTCCTGGGAAATGTGCCAGAGACTCAGGCTGTGTGTCCATAGGCCCTGCATAGAGCCTATTGCACGTTCTGGCTATGGTAAGCTGGGCCAGCCTCTGTCCTGTCCAGATCACCTTTAGATCCGTTCTCCAATCAGCATTTGGGTCAGCACCAGGCTGGAGCAGATGTCCGTTTCCATGAAGTGCTCTTGTGTGAACAAACACTCTGAGGATATAGCCAGGTTCGGACTTGGTGCTGAAGGCAGCCAGAGGGGGGCGAGACGGGGAATGAACGCACTAGGAGAGTACACACAGGTCCCACAGACAGGGGTTTCTCCCAAACTGTTATTATGCATTTGCTGGCAACTAAGTGAGCTAAGAACTAAGCTTCCCAACATTCTTAGTTTTTCTGGGAACGAGTTACCACAGTTAGATTTCAAGCTCTTCCTGACAGGTAAGCACTAGGCGCGATAACCGGGGGTACACATATAGACACCTACAACATAGCCTTAGCCCTAGTATCATAGAGAGAGTGATCCCGCCATCTCTAAGAAGTTGCTCTTAGAGACAGGCGGAATATAGGAACATGTGGAAATCATTGATGAGCAAGTTTATGTCTTATGATGGGCTCTAACACCCAGTGACTTAGCAGTAGAAAAAAAAAGAGAAAAGGCTGGATGGGCAGTCAGGAAATTTGAAGAAAATAATAATAATACTAATAAGTAAAATGCTACCTTTAAAACCCCTTTTAGTGAATTAGTTGACTTGTGGGGTCTTAAGCAAAGTGCAGATCTAAGGTGAGAATAGTGCAAGAAGGTTTCCTTGTTATGAAGTGTACTGTCCATTTAACAAAACAACTTTATTTTTACACTAAAATGTCCCATTAACATTTCCTTAACCATATGGTTTTGAGTGTGGGAAACAGATCCTACTACTAGATACCACCATATCATAAAGCACAATGCTTAAGTTATGCTGGTGATGATTTCTTCTAAGGGCTAGATTACAAGTGGTGTGTTATCGTTTGCACGAGAGCAATATCGGGTTTTCGTGGTCGTTTGCACACAAGTTAAATTCCGCTCGTATTACAAGTTGAAAGTAAATGAGAACGTGTGAGCGCAATTACTATTTATCTAAGATGATCACCGCGACCTCAGACCTCTGGAGGGATAGTAAACACCAAAAATGTTATTGTTTAAAAAGATAGATAATCCCTTTATTACCCATTCCCCAGTTTTGCTTAACCAACACTGTTATATTAATATACGTTTTACCTCAGTAATTACCTTGTATCTAAGCTTCTGCTGACTGCCTCCTTATCTCAGATCTTTTGACAGACTTGCATTTCAGGCAATTAGTGTTGTCTCTTAAATAACTCCACGTGTGTGAGCACAGTGTTATCTATATAAGACACATGAACTAAGGCCCTCTAGCTATGAAACACTGTCAAATGCATTCAGATGAGAGGCGACCTTCAAGGGCTTAGAAATTAGCATATGAGCCTACCTAGGTAAGAATAACAAGAGAACAAAGCAAATTTGATGATAAAACTAAATTAGAAAGTTGTTTAAAATTACATGCCCTATCTGAATCATGAACGTTTAATTTGGACTTTACTATCCCTTTAACTGTTACACATGACAAAAAAAGTGTTACAAAAACATAAAAAATACATTTAAAAGTACAGGTACACTCATAATAACACTAATAAAAATTATTAAATAAAAATATTGCATTAAAATGTTATAAGGGCTCAAAGATATGAGGTCTCAGGAAAAAAGGAATGCAAATGGCTTTAACATAGAGATACATATATATATACACATGTCTAAATATGTAAAAGTATTAAACATGTGCATTCGTTTTCAGAAGAATCTGAACGAAACGAAAATGGCATTTCCGTTATTTTCTTTATGGAAAACTTGAACGAATGAAAACGAAAGAAAATGAAACATTATTTTCTTTGAAAATATTCGTTTTCACTTGATGCCGTTTATGATGCAAGCAGGCATTATCCAATGAAGGCAAACCAGGAAGTAGCAGCAGAATAGATTGAGATAGTTAACCATATATGATGCAAGCAGGCATTATCCAATAAAGGCAAACCAGGAAGTAGCAGCAGAATAGATTGAGATAGTTAACCATATATGATGCAAGCAGGCATTATCCAATAAAGGCAAACCAGGAAGTAGCAGCAGAATAGATTGAGATAGTTAACCATATATGATGCAAGCAGGCATTATCCAATGAAGGCAAACCAGGAAGTAGCAGCAGAATAGATTGAGATAGTTAACCATATATGATGCAAGCAGGCATTATCCAATGAAGGCAAACCAGGAAGTAGCAGCAGAATAGATTGAGATAGTTTCAGAGATTGTTTCTCTCAGCCTGTCAGCGGAAGCCTGTGATGTTTTCTAGCCAACCAGCATTCTCAGGGGGAGGGAATTAAGTCAAATTTTTATCGTATTGCAGAGCTGCGCAGAGGCTCAGATCTGTTTTATTCTTCACTGAGTTAGCAGTCCAAGTTAAAGGGACAGTCAACCTAAAGTTTTTTCTTACTTATTCACATAATGTATGTAATGTTTTTAACAGCAAACTGTAGCCCAAATTTGATCGGAATACATTTAACAAGTAAAACAATTTACAAGTTGTTCTTCGGCCGTTTTGAAATGGCCGCCTCACCTCTCCTTCCCTGACGTCACCGACCACTTCCACTGACTTCAGCTAGTCGATCCTGCGCATTCCCTGCTTTCACGCATGCGCAATGCGCCGGTTTTGTCATTAATAATAGTATTAAAACAGTACAGGCCAGCACTTGCCTTTCCCTACACTGAAGACAGCATCTGTATACACAGCTTAATGCATAAGTTTGTAAGACGTTGTGTCCTGTTAGTAACCCAACAACTGCCTTTAGCTTGACATGTGTGGCGACTTTCACTCATCAATGCACACAGTCCTCACTCGCCAGATTTAATGCTATTAATTAAAGCGTTAACCTGATTGGGTAGAAAGCTATGTCCCAACAGGCGAGTCTTCTTCATAATAACCTACTCAGAGATAATGATGTAAAAGACTCCCCAGTCTGTGGCTACTGCTGCTTTATGGCTCGAGATTTCCGGAGTGCTTAGACTTAATAGTAATGTCTATTACATGCAGTTATATGAGAATTGGTGTACACTGTCCCTTTAAGTTTCATTATACTAATACTTTTTCATACATAGTAACCAGTTCTTTACTGTGAAGATGCACTCAGTTTAACTAGTACTATTTAAAAAGTTTACTTACTTATTGGACTTAAATATAGTATAGTAAATTATGTATAGTACTACTACTAGTTGTTACTGTACCTTCATGTAAACGTCTAGTTTTCCAAAAATGCAATGCACAAAAATTAGATGTATAAATAGAATGACAAAACCAAGGCTAATATAGCTCATTACAGCTTCGGAAAAAGAAAAAAATGCAAGAATCTGCACTGTAGTTCAAAATGAATATTTTAGTTCGAAATTAAAATTTCAAATGAAATTCGTCCAAAACTATGAAAGAAAATGAACTAAAACATTATTATTATTATCATCAGGTATTTGTAGAGCGCCAATAGATTCTGCAGCGCTATAAACATAGGCGGTGTACAAGGTAACATTTATAGGGGGTCAAATGGGTAGAGGTCCTGCCGACAGTTGCACTGTTGTAATCGGCTTTTATGGGGTTGATCTACAAACAGCTGGGCTCATAGGCTTACATGCTAAGGGATTCGAGGGGATAGCAGTGGAGTAAGGAAAGGTCTGATATGTAGGGGGGAGCAGTGCAGTTGAGGGCTATGTATCAGAGTGAGAATTTTGTGTTAAAGCCTGGAGGCAAGAGGATGTCAGTGAAGGGATTGGCAGAGAGGTGCAGCAGATGAAGAACGACGTGTAAGGAAGATGAGCCTGGCAGAGGCATTCATTATGGATTGTAAAGGAGCTAGGCAGCAGCTAGGGAGACCAGAGAGCATAGAGTTGCATTAATCGAGGCGGGAAAGGATGAGAGAGTGGATTAGAATATTAGTTGTGTCTTGTAAAAGGAAATGTCTAATTTTAGAGATGTTTTTAAGGTGGAAGCAGCAGGCTTTAGCCAAGGACTAAATGTGAGGAGTGAAAGAAAGATATGAGTCAAGTGTGACCCCAAGACATCGAGCATGTGGGGTAGGGGTAATGATGGAGTTATCAACAGTTGCAGAGAAGTTGGGGATGGAGATTTTTGCAAGGAAGAAGATAGGTCTGGTATAGAGAGGTAGATTTAGGTGTCATCGGCATACAACTGGTATTGAAACCCATGGGACTTTATTAAGGAACCTAAAGATGATGTGTAGATTGAGAAGAGAAGGGGACCAAGGATAGGTGTGACCAGTGCATGTTTAAGAGATGAGGGAAATATACCAGTGCTGAGGGAGAGGTTGAAGATGTTTGTGAGTAAAGGGGTAAGGGTAGAAGAGAGGGCAGGGAGTAGCTGTGAGGGGATGGGGTAGAGGGGACAGGTAGTGAGGTGAGAGGATAGTATAAGGGCAGAAACTTCATCCTCTGTAAAAGGGGCAAAAGAGATAAATTTATGGCTATGTGGGTTTTGGATGATAGTGAGGTTTTGAGGTGGTTTGAGACCGGTAGCATGTTGAGAGTTTTTTTAATTTCTGATGGAGTCTATTTTGTTATTGAAGTAGCTGGCAAAATCTTGAGCTGAGAGAGAAGTTGTAGTAGGAGGTGGGGGTGGGAGGAGAAGAGTATTGAACGTGGAGAACAGACGTTTTGGGTTTGAAGAAAGAGTAGAGATAGGAGTGGCAAAGTAATGTTGCTTATATAGATTAAGGGCAGAATAGTAAGAGTTCAAGATGAACTTGTAGTGAAGAAAGTCTGCTGAACTTTGAGATTTTATCCAGTGTCACTCAGCAGTACGGGAACATCTGCGTAGGTACCGTGTCAGAGGAGTATGCCAGGGCTGAGGATGAGTGTATGATTTCCGAGCTATGGAAGGTGAGGCCAGATTGTCAACGACCAATGTAAGGGTGGAGTTATAGTGGCAGATAGATTCAGTAGGGCAGGAAAAGGAGGGGATGGAAGAGAGGAGAGGTTCGAGAGAGCTAGCAAGCTGTTTCTCATCTAATGACTTGATGCTTCTGTGAAGTTTGGTGTGAGAGGTAGAAGGAGGTAGAGTTGTAGGGAGGGATGTGATGTTACAAGTGAGGAGATGATGATCCGAAAGAGGAAAAGGGATGTTTGTGAAGTTTGAGATAGTGCATCGATAGCTGAAAATCATATCAAGGGAGCGACCATCTTTGTGAGAGGGAGAGTCAGTCCATTGAGACAGGCCAAAAGAGGAAGTTGTGTGTAGAACATTGGATTGTGAAATATGCAATATTATCTTCTTATATTGCGCTTTTAAATAACTGCAATTGTGATTGCACGACTTGCGTTTGTTACTTCTCAAAGTCTATTTGTTACGGCGATGTTACGAACATGATAGCGGAAACCTTTTACTTTCAACTCGTAATACAAGCGCAAATCTCTGAGCGTAGTTTTAACTCTTAAATGCAAGCGCAAACTACCACTCCACTCATAATCCAGCTCTAAAAGTAGTACTGCTGTCTAAAGACACATGTTTTTAACTTGCTATTTTTGTTTTCCTTCTAATAATTGAGTTTTGCTTTAACACAGTATGCATGAGGAAGAAATTAAAACAATACATAGAGGGACTTTTTTCTGTCTTTTAAAGGGACACTAAACACAATTGTTTTCTTTCATTATTCAGATAAAGCAGGCAATTTTAAGCAACTTTCTAATGTACTCCTTTTATCAATTTTCTTTGTTCTCTTGCTATCTTTTTTAAAAAGCAGGAATGTAAATCTTAGGAGCCGGCCCATTTTAGGTTCAGCACCTTGGATAGCACTTGCTTATTGGTGGCTACATGTATCCACCAATAAGCAAGCGTAACCCAGGTTCTGAACCAAAAAGGGCATCTAAGCTTTACATTCCTGCTTTTTAAATAAAGATAGCAAGAGAACAAAGACAAATTGATAAAAGGAGTTAGATTAGAAAGTTGCTTAAAATTACATGCTCTATCTGAATCTTTAAAGAAAAAATTTGGGTTCAGTACCCCTTTAATGCTTATCTTTTAGCTTGATTGTACTATCACTCTCATTTTCTGCAACATTTAGAATCAGATAAAGGGAGTTGGACATAAAAACACAATAAATAAATCAAAATAAATGTTTTTCTTCTTGAGCTTTTGTTGTCTTTAACTTCTTGGCTGCAAAAGCATTAATTAACATTAAGTTGCAGCCAAGAGGGTTAAAGACATAGGGGTAGATTTAACAAGCAGCGGATGCTGCACTCTACCCCCGTAGTTTCCAGATCGCTGGAAACATAAGTTAAGAAGAAGCAGCAGTAAGACCGCTGCTCCTTAACTCGGTCGCCACCTCTGAGGATGCGATCGGGATGATTGACACCCCCTGCTAGCGGCAATTGGCCGCAAATCTGCAGAGGGCGGCATTGCACAAGGATTTCACTAGAAATGCTTGTGCAATGTTAAATGCCAACAGCGTATGCTGTCAGCATTTAGCGATGTCGGGCGATGTTGGGCCCGACATTTAGTAAATTGGCGCCATAGCATCATCATCATTATTATATTATATAATCATATGCATTAAAGAAAAAATAGGGAAATAAAATGGCAATAAAAAAACGTATGTCCTGCTATACAGATGCTGAATGGTTCATATCTTAACCCTTACTAATTTTGGTACCCCCTGTAGGTATTCTTCCTATATTATTTATATACTTATTATTGCCATGTTGCTTGCATGTAACTATTTGTTTAACCCTTGCAAAGGTATTAAACATCTAACTAAAATCCTATCCAAAGCAGCAGTGTACTACTGGGAGATAGCTAAACATAAATCCCAGTAGTGCATTGACACTGCTGAGGATATCATTTTCAACAAAGGTACCCAAGAGAACAAAGTAAATGTAATAATAGAAGTGAATTTAAAAATGACACGAATCCTGAAAGTACTAGTATGGCTAAATGATACTTATAGAACTTTACGTGCTTGTTTTGGTGTGGATTGGAGTGGGCGTCCCTGGTAATTATTTTTCAATTGTTGGCAACTATGAGCTTACAACACTGCATTCATTTAATAAAAGTGATATGAGAACCACAGGTTTCAGATAGAACATGTGATTTTAAACAACTTTCTAACTTACTTCTAGTATCCTTTTTTTCTTTATTCTCTAGGTATCTTTTGTTGAACAAAAAAGGATGCCCCATTCTGGAGCACTATATGGCAGCAGTTTCACAAGAATGTTATCCATTTGCAAGAGCACTAGATGGCAGCACTACTTCCTGCCACATAGTGCTCCAGGTGCCTACCTAGGTATCTCTACAACACAGAACATCATGGGAACTAAACAAATTTGATAATAGAAGTAAATTGGAAACTTTTTTTAAATTGCATGCTCTGTCTGAACCACAAAATAAAATATTTGGGTTTCTTATCCCTTTACTTTTACTTTTTTGTAGATATTCACAAAAGGCAGAATAAAAAACAGATACTAGCATTAATGTAAAGCAATTATATTAATGGCAGCGGCTTCGGTTTTCATTTGGACTTTGGTTATATATAGGGTGACCATATTACCGCTTTAAAAAGGGACACATATGAATAATACATATGTCAGGGCTGTTTAAAGAAATGTATTGTATAATAACCCTGACATATGTATTTTCCATATGTGTCCCTTTTAAAAGTGGCAATATGGTCACCCTAGTTATATATAAATAATATCTTAAGATCAGTGTGGGGTCTGTACTCACATATAACGCAGTATAATATGGAAAAACCGTCTAATAAAAATTATTAAAAAAAATATATTGCACACAAAAGTTATAAAGGCTCAAAGATAGGAGATCTCGGGTGTTAGAAAGAAAAATCAGACGCCGGGACTTTACATTGACATACATACACATGAATAGAGAAACATGGATTTATATGTATAGAGATATGTTTAACTATAGAGATAATGAAAATATTTCACATTACAATCTTATGCATTACACAATATCAAAGTTCAATTTTCAAAAAGATTTTCGCATATAGATCTCGAGATATCTAGACATATTTACTGTATACGGAGTGGTGGGAGACTAAGCGCCAAGGAAAGAATACACCTGGCTCTGAACAAAGGTTACCTAGCTAACCAAGAGAAATGTGAAAGGTGCTGTTCAGAGCGCCTAAAATCTGAAGGCTAAGGAGTCTAGTATGGTGAGTCTCATGCAGTATCTATTACTAAAAGATTAGATATCAAAAAGTATATAAAACATTTATTACAACAGATAAAACTTAAAATCATGGATCCATTAGTACAATGAAGCATAAAAACATCAAAGCTAAAGATGCGGAACTTTGTTACCTAAGTGTGGACAACCTCAAACGAGATTGTGCTGAGATGGTTTATTTGTCAACAAATGATTGCACTAAAGATATGGCAGTGGTCCCTATCAGTCCCAATAGGTTAACCTATACACACCACTTTTTGTATAGGTTAACCTATTGGGACTGATAGGGACCACTGCCATATCTTTAGTCTTTTAGAACTAGATACTGCATGAGACTCACCACATATATACTGTATATTCAGATATATATCTCTCAATAAATAGATATATCAGTCCAAAAATCATCACATATATAGAGAAATATTTATTTAGAATTAAATAGAACATATTCCGGTGTGAAAACATTTTCCCAATATGAAATATTCGCATTTTCAGGTACACTTTTGAGGAGAATACATCATGGGCTTTGTGCAACAGATTAGGGTTTTGTGGGGTTTTTTTTCTATTTGTCTTCTCCAGTGACTTCTATGGGGAATACGTGAATGTGCACAGGATTTCAAAGTTTGCATTACGCGGCTTAACGAGCGCTCAAAAGAAGTTATTTCTCAACTTGTAATAGTTGCGCAACCCCAAATGCGAAAAAGTCATAACGCGCGTGAGTTTTCGCAACTGATTTGCTGCGGGACTTGTAATCTTGTCCACTGTGTTTTGTGATTTTATTTTTACAGGTGCTGGCTTGTTAGAAGAAATAAAAAATAGTTGCTTTGGAAGATATATAAACCTGAATAGAATCATTTTCATTAAGAAATATGATACACTAATTATACAACAAAATCATTTTCTCAAACTTATTTTTAAATATTAGTCATCTTGAGGCCTAATTCCAAAGCTAAAAATGAATAGCCGTAAATATACAATTCATAATAAAGCCATTGTTACCATTGATATTTGGACAAGTTGACTGCCTGTTAAAGTATTTTTGCTGAAGAAAAAGCAATTATGACTAACACATAAGAATAACAACAAGAACATTCTTTAATTTACAGATTGAGTTGCAGATTAAAAGAGGTTTAGAGAAGTGTAACTACCAAAAATAAACACAACACACGTATACAAAATTTATTTTAAGTTAGGTGTTTGGAAAATCAAATCAATTTTTAAAACAGCCTAATCACAAATGTAGCTGAAGACGTGAAGGAGCTGTGTATTGATACTAAAAATACATTTGCGATAAGCAATATTGCAACCTCACTAACTTAAGCCCGAACTAAATTAGTGCATGTCAGGTTTGTGCAAGTTAAGACCTGGCGTAAAGTGTAAGAGTTAAAAAATATGTGCTCCAAGCACCACATCAATACATAAAAAAAAAGAATATAGGTGTGAGCTACTGCTCTGATTGCCAGGTACATTTAGGTGTGTTACCCTTTACCCACTAGCCTATACAGTTCATTTTAAACAACAGGGGTTAATAATAAGAACACACCTATCTTTACAACTCCCACTGGCCCTTTACACCTATAAATTAACCTCCAGCAGCAGGAACCAATATCTCTGATGAAGCGCATGTGCTCATGCGCGAAACGCGTAAGTAGGAGCTTACCCGAAGTCTAGTATGGAAGTCTGCTCCTAATAAAACCCTTTGCATTTACTCAAAGACTCAGCGCTTCTTTTTCCTCATTCTCATTAAAAAAAAAGTATTACATTCATACATACACTGTCTGAAAAAAAAATATATATATAAATATAATTTAAAAATGTATACAAGGGTTAAAAGGTATATGGTGTATGACAATGTATTTGAATGGAAAGGGCTATAATGGATATATATATATATATATATATATATATGTGTGTGTATGTATGTATATATATATATATATATGTGCATATACATGTATATTTATGTATTTATATGTGTATATACATTTAGGCGTACCTCGTTTTATTATGCTTCAATTTATTATGCTTTGAACATATTGTGTTTTTCACAATTTGAAGGTTTGTGGCAACCTTGCATCAAGCAAGAGTTTTGGGTCCCTTTTTCCAACATATATACACATATAAACACATAAATATACATATATACACATGTATACATATTTATATATGTACACACCACCAGCAAAAAGATTACAACTTGCTGAAGGCTCAGATGATGGTTAGCATTTTTACCATTAAATTTATTTTATCTAAGGTGTGTACATTGTTTTTTAGACATAATGCTATTGAACACTTAAGGCTAGACTACAAGTGGAGCACTAAACATTGCTTTCGTGAATGCGATATTTGCGCTCCACTGTGTAATACCAGCGCACGCTAATCTGCACTGGTATTACAAGTTGAGCACAATACAAATGTGACCTCGCATTTGAATTGCTAGGAAGCGAGACAGCGCTTCCATAGGCTGCAATAGGAGTCTCGTTCTCATGTTGTGAGACACTGTTGTGTGGTTCTCATTGTGATTATCACAGAATAACCTAAACCACGTGCCTCCACCATATTTGACCGCAGCATAAGCAAGACGAAAATGCCAGGGAGGCCAGAAAGCTTTATATCCCACCTCTTTCTCCTGATTGTCAGTTGAGGCATCCAAAAGATATTTAGTAACCGCCCCCAAGGTTCCACTGACAGCTGAAAGAAACACCAGACGTCTTTCAACACCTTTTATTCATTATTGTCTTTTTACAAATATTTTGCATTAGCTGAGCCGCTAAATATGCCAGCCCCTTAATACTCATTGGATACGGAAAGAATAATACATGCTGGGATTTATAGTTCGATTTACATTTCCGGTTTCAAACATAATAATGGTTAGTGTGAGGCTGTAATCGTGTACACAATAAACTTAATCATGAGCACATTTTAGTAAATCATGATCACCTTTTAGTAAATCGTATGCACGATTTAGTAAATTGTGCACACGATTAATAAAAAAATATTGTGTGGCAACTCTGGGGCTCCGTAGAAAAGGATATTGTACCAACAAAAAGAATTAAATAATTTATAGCTGCTATCTTAGAACATATATAATTACCAAGGCAACTATATAAAAAAATATTAAAAAAACAGACACTGCTAAAAAAAAAAAGTATACAATAAATGTGTTTATTTGTTTTAAAAATTCAGTAAAAATGCATAAATGAAAAATAAAATTATTATTGTCCATAGGTTAGCAAATATACAAAACAAAAACAACAATTTCAAAACATAAACTAAAAACTAAAGAATACTTGCCCAGTCTTGAAACTTTAGGTGTGATGAAGAGGTGTTTCCGTAAAACGTGCTGTGTTTGTTTGTTTGTTCTTGTTTAGTTTGGCCAGAAATGAATCAGAATTTTGGAGAGATTCTCTAAAATGGGCAATTATTTTTGCTTTTAGTTTGTGTAATGAAATTAATATTGTTTTTACATATTTGCTAGCCTATAGACAGTAGTAGTTTCCAATTGTATATGTGTTTACTCAATTTTTTTTAAACATAACAATGCATTATTTGAGGCTTTTTTGTAGCACTGCCTGGTTTTTACATCTATAAAGTCATGCCTTGAATCTATTCAGTGTGTTTGGATTGTAAAATAGCTTCGATAACAGCCACAAAGCTGGTGGTCTCTCTTACAGAGCAGTTAAAATAGCAGCTTAACTATATTGCATGTTTAAAATTACTTGCTAATTTGAGCTGCCTTTATAAAGAGAGGAGGGAATTTTCCCTTCTAATTCTGAAAGGCTGCTTCCACTAAAGCCTTAAACATCAGTTACCTCTCTATAAAACTCTAAATTAAATCTTTACTCCAGTACTAAGAAAACAGAACAGAAAAGTACTGTATATTACAGTGTTCATAAAGATTGTCTGCCAATATTTTATGGTTACACTATATTACAAACTGACATAATAGAATTTAAAGTATTTATGTAAATATTTGTATAGACTTTGCATCTAAAATGTGGAGCCTTGTCAACAAATTTACCTAGTGTGCATGATTTTCTCTTTCTTTAAATGAAAAAATATCTAAGGATATCTAAACATTCTAGAAACAAATAATAAAACAAAAAAACACTTATTCTTACGGTGCACGTATCATCTGTGTTTTGATGTGCATTAGTGATTTTAGAGGGGGGGAAAGATAAAAAAGAAAAGAGAAAGAGAGATCAGATGTAAAAAAAGCACGCCGACACTCACTGGGGCTGCCCTCTGGGAAGAAGCGAGATGCTTATTGTAAAAAATAGTGGAAACTTTACTGGGGATGGCGCAGTTAGCAGGGGTGGTCATTCCATCTAGAATTTATCTGATATTGTGTGGCTTAATAATAATAGATAGATAGATAGATAGATAGATAGATAGATAGATGATAGATAGATAGATAGATAGATAGATAGATCCCACCAACCCACCAACAAATGTGGGTTTGAGAAGTATTTGTTAACACCCTTAAAGGGATACTGAACTAAATTTTTTTCTTTCATGATTCAGATAGAGCATGCAATTTTAAGCAACTTTCTAATTTACGCCTATTATGATTTTTTCTTCGTTCTCTTGGTATTTTTATTTGAACATTGATTGGTGGCTACATTTAGCCACCAATCAGCAAGTACTACTCAGGTGCTGAACCAAAAATGGGCTGGATTCTAAGCTTACATTCTTGCTTTTCAAATAAAGATACCAATAGAATGAAGAAAAATTCATAATAGGAGTAAATTAGAAAGTTTCTTAGTTGCATGCTCTATCTGAATCGTGAAAAAAAAATTGGGTTAGATATCACTTTAAAATCACTTCTATTCTAATATGCAAGTATTTTTCTGTTAGAATAATAAGTGGTTTGCATATTTTGACACACTCTTGCCACCTTTGAATTTGCATGAACTGCGAGTTCTGCTTGCGCAAAATTTTTAGAGAGGAAACCAGACTTCACAGATACATTTCAGCTATGCCCAACGACCCTTTTCAGCCCACTAGCAGAGGCGGTTAGGATTTCACGTTTTTTGCATGTGCAGTGAGACCATAGGATACTCAGGCCCAAGAGGAAAAAAAGAGACAGAGATAGATAGATAGATAGATAGATAGATAGATAGATAGAGCTCAATGATGCCTACAATTCAATCTTTTATTTATCAATGGTTTCTTCAAACTGTTATAGTCTAACAAAAAAACAAAACTGTAGTTTAAATGACTCCCCTTTGGTTTTTCTATTACTTCTAAATATTTCATCAAGGATTTTTAAAGCAACAGATCATTGGCTGAGATTATAGGGAATCAATCCAATAAAACAACAATATTTAAATTCGGAATCTGGATAGATTAACAATAGTCAACATTCAGTTCTTATTATAAAGGAGAAGTCTCAATAGATCCCTCCTAAAAAGACTAGTTATCTTGAGTTTGAAAAAATACACAACATATGTAACCTTGACTCTACTGTTGGAAAACATCACTTATAACCAGGAAATTGCTCATATTATGAAGAAGAAGCGTAATCTTTTTCCCTGAGGGGCTAAACTCATGTGCGTTTGCACCCTGTCTTCAATCCAGTTCAATTAAACACTGAATAAATAGTACATATACTAGAACCCTTATAAAAATAGTATTACAATGTGTACCAAGCAGTGCCCACCATTCAAATTTTTGCCCACTTCAAAAGGCGATGAGTGCAAAAGACAAAATCATAATTCTGTTCCTATATAGTTCCCTGGTAAGATCTCAACTTGAATATGAGTTTGGGGACAAATTTTTTCAAATTTTTTCAAAGGACTTTGCAGAACTAGAGATCGTTCAGAGAAGAGGTACAAAATGAATATGGTGAATGGAGAATTTAAGCTATGAGGTGATGGTAACCAAACTGGCTTGCTCTTTGGTGTCCACTCTGCTATAAAGGTAATAATAAAAATATGGGGTGATACAAATGGGGTGTAAGACTCTTTAAACAATTGTATTTGAAACCACTGAACTGACTGGTTGGTCAATAAATTATCATATAATCTACAGTAGAAAACAGGCACTTGAGAGGTTACATGATTCCTTAGTAAAAAAAAACTCATAGCCCATAAAGAAAGTTGGCGGGAGCACTGTTTATTCCAAGAAAACTTTATGAGAAGACGTCACACTTTAAGGTTGGTGGAAAAAAGGATCACTAGCAAAAATAAAAGGTTTCACTGTAACAGCAATCAAACTGTGAATCTCTTTGCCTAAGAAGAGGGTGGGAATGACAATGTAACCTTACTTTAAAATGCTTAGCTATATTTTCTCCTAACAACAGAATCCAAGGTTGTGATTTCACTTGGCAGGTATTTTTTTTGTAATTCCAGAATAAGGATCAAAGGGGATCTGTAAAGGTTAATCTTGATGAACTTTTTGTATTCTTTCAACCTCATCTACAATGTTATTTTTCCTTCTGGGAAATTAATTTGGCTTTGAAATGTCACTTATTTTGAAGCAATTATGTCTTCTAGAAGATTTTGTTTTGGATGTTAAAATTATAGATAATAGACAAGAATTATTTTTTATGATTAATCTGAGTTTCATTCTTTCTCCAGCCCAAATAAATAGGAGCCAGAACTGTTTAAGATGTTCAGCTCCTAGGTTGCCAAAAAAGTGATTTTTAACTCTGGTTAGCTTACACAAAGCATCATTTTAACCCCTTGAGTGCATGGTTACCATATGCAAAACATTGTTTTAACCTCTTGGAAACAAGTAACACATGCAATGACTTAAATGTTTAAAGGACCAGTAAATACAGTAAGATTTGGATAATCAAAAAATACCTGCCAGCCTTCGAGCCCCTACGACTGCAGGTTCTCACAAGGTTCTCTCGCTGCTTCCCTAACCTCTTTGCCACCTCTTAGGAGGCGAATATAAATCTCCCCGGTTTCTTCCGACCGTGAAGATTGACAGCTCCTGCCCACGCGTGATTGGCTGTACTCGTGCAATGCTGTATTTCTGCAGTGGAATTCAGCCTGCAAGAGGCAAGCTGCGGCGGACAGGGGCGCTTATGTACGCCCCTGTCTGCCGCAGCTTGATAAATCGACCCCTTAGTCTGAACTTCAAAAGAGTAGTAGATTTTTTTTTTACAAATTTCAAAGATATGTCTATTTCTACTCCCCCTGTGTCATGTGACAGCCACCAACCAATCACACATGCATATTCTATTAACTCTTGCACATGCTCAGTAGGAGCTGATGACTCAAAAAGTGTAAATATAAAAAGACTGTGCACATTTTGTTAATGAAAGTAAATTGGAAAGTCGTTTAAAATTGCATGCTCTATTTGACTTGAGTGTCCCTCTATATTCCATTGGTGGTGTAAACATTAAACTTAATCATTTGGCCTGTATAAAGTGTTATTATCTTCCTCTGCTGTAGTTTGGAAACAAAACACAAATCGAACAGTTTTGTAAACTTCTGTATGGTGTTCTTTTTATTAACAGGCTTTTTAACAGCTAATGGCTGGCAGCAAATTATAACCACCAAAGTAAACTTGACCTTATCTTCCCAGGAATATACACACATAACCAACATCAGCTATTTAAATTATTGAATATCAATAAACTATCAGCCATGATTTAAACAAGAGTGACATTTATACATATTTATATTCATGATTTAAACCCCTGATTACCCAGAACACAAATGCAGCAGAAATGTAACCCACTGATTGCCCCTATACCGAGTTCACTGTATTATCACTTATGCATGGTATGAAATTTCTGGCTGACAGTAAGGGGAGAACTTAGCTTGGCTTCCATTTGTCCAAGGTGCATGAAATAAAGATGTGAAGAGCAACTCTGAACCCTGCAGCTTTGACCAATCTCTAGGGGCATTTACCTGCTGCCGCAACCTATTTTCTTCATACCATGATGCTCGATATTCGTGAAAACCAGCACTAAACAGTTGTTCTTTTAAAATGTTTAGTCCAGGAGGTGGTTGTTACAGATTATAGACTTTGTCTGGTGTTAATTATGTTTTTGGTGCTTACTTTGCTAGAAAGGTGGTAACAAAAATATTTGTAAAAAACAACACAAGTGAGGTAAGTAGAACTCTAATTAATCATTCAAGATGTACAGGTGCATCCTAGATAGATAAATATATAACAACATAAAAAGAGAGAGTAGAAGCCTAAAATACAGGATTCTAAAAGTCTAGGCAAAAAAAGCACAACTGTATGTAGAAAAATGAAAAAAGATTCAACAGATTCTTAAAGTACAAAATAGTTTAATAAAATTTCATACATCCAAACTACCAAACATACAAATCACATCCATACAGAGGATCTCCCGGTTGCAAAAATTGTAACAAATTGGCCGTGAAGGAGACTGGTGCACCAGTATGCAACAATAAATAAATGTTCGTAACAATATTGCATATATCAATAGCATATATTTGTAATTCAAAAATGTAGTACGTGTCCCCAAAATACACAAGCCAGGTGAGTATAGTCTATACCCCTATGTATGTAGTAAAGTATGATTACGTTAGAGCGTCTGTAAACAAGGAGAGCTTAGGTCCGCCGCTTTTTTTTCACAGGTACATCAAAAAGTAATGGAGAGAGGTGTTATGAATAACAGTTCACTTTAATACCTGTCTTTTTCACGCGGTTGCTCTTCCCTTAGCGGTTGCTCCCATAACGTAATGTCTTCTGGGGTAGACTTGGGGTAGACCACGAGCAAGCCAAGGATCCTCTGGAAAATTGCTGCAGACATTACGTTATGGGAGCAACCGCTAAGGGAAGAGCAACCGCGTGAAAAAGACAGGTATTAAAGTGAACTGTTATTCATAACACCTCTCTCCATTACTTTTTGATGTACCTGTGAAAAAGACCCAAGCTCTCCTTGTTTACAGACGCTCTAACGTAATCATACTTTACTACATACATAGGGGTATAGACTATACTCCCCTGGCTTGTGTATTTTGGGGACACGTACTACATCTTTGGATTACAAATATATGCTATTGATATATGCAATATTGTTACGAACATTTATTTATTGTTGCATACTGGTGCACCAGTCTCCTTCACGGCCAATTTGTTACAATTTTTGCAACCGGGAGATCCTCTGTATGGATGTGATTTGTATGTTTGGTAGTTTTGATGTGAATTTTATTAAACTATTTTGTACTTTAAGAATCTGTTGAATCTTTTTTCATTTTTCTACATACAGTTGTGCTTTTTTTGCCTAGACTTTTAGAATCCTGTATTTTAGGCTTCTACTCTCTCTTTTTATGTTGTTAAACAAAAATATTTACTTTATAAGGGGAAGAAGGGATGTCAGAATCTACCTTTAAACAATTTTATATGAAACCAGTAAACTGACTGGTTGCTTAAAGGGACACTGAACCCAATTTTTTTCTATCGTGATTCAGATAGAGCATGCAATTTTAAGCAACTTTGTAATTTACTCCTATTATCAAATTATTTTCATTCTCTTGGTATCTTTATTTGAAATGCAAGAATGTAAGTTTAGATGACGGCCCATTTTTGGTGAACACACTGTGTTGTTCTTGCTGATTGGTGGGTAAATTCACCTACCAATAAACAAGTGCTTTCCATGGTTCTGAACTAAAAAAAATAGCTTAGATGCCTTCTTTTTCAAATAAAGAAAGCAAGAGAATGAAGAAAAATTGATAATAGGAGTAAATTAGAAAGTTGTTTAAAATTGCATGCTCTATCTGAATCACGAAAGAAAAAATTTGGGTTCAGTGTCCCTTTAATAATGTATCCTATGAGAACACTTTTCCTTTTGGATGTTTCAACATTCTATCCCCTATAACACTATCTTTATTGGCTGTTATGCTTTCCATATTTTTTCTGCACTATTACTCTTGTAACTAATCTTTCTGCTGTGCATTTAATAGGGACTTTTTCCAAAGTGTGAAATAAACAACAAATCTTTGAATAAATACATGCTCCGCTGAAAGCGCAGTTGCTGCAAATGTGTGATCCTGTGAATTCCTGTCATATTGATTCTAATATGTACTTTTATCACTTTTATACCTGATTAAATAAAGTGTGGCATAATATGAACTTCTGCATCTTTATTTAAGTCATAATTATTTTCCAACAAATTTAGAATAATTTCTATTGCAAAACATTCATTTGAATTCAAAAGCAGATGAATCAATACAATGAATTTATAGTTATAAGCCTTTACATATCCCATGAAACTGTCAGGGGAGGGCAATTTCATTCCGAATAAAGAAGGTACTGTGTATAAAGGTATTCCCAGAATGCTTAGCAACTATGTATTTATACATGGTATTGACGTTTGAGGAAAATGGCTAGGAGGTTCTAGTTCTCAGAAGTTTTGGTAGTTAAATTATGGCCTCTTAAAATGAGATGAAGCAAATATTAACAGGCAGTAGAATAGTCTGAAATCTGCTGTTCATAACTTTGGAATTCATACTGTCAGGGGAAGGAAATATTATACATACATTTCTAAAGGTCTTGGAAAAATAGTAATGAAGCACAGAGGGAAATCTGATTATGCCCCTGCAGTATTTCTGTTTACATTGTTATAAACTGACTATTTTTGTATTTTTTGGGATAAATTTTAAATTAAAGCAAACACATTTATAAGTTAAATACATAAACACACACACACACACAAATATACATACATATATATACACACACATATACATACATATATATACACACACACATACATACACACAAAACAAAACATAAAAATCTGTATACATCTTTCATTTAGCTATAGGAAGGACTAGAAATTGCCACTAATTCAAGACAAGTAAATCACTTCAACAGATGAGAAAGATAAAACCTGTCCATTGTTGCCCACCATCACACTCATTTAAAGGATCATGTAAGCCAAAATTAAACTTTCTTGATTCAGATAGAGAAAGCAATTTTAAAAAAACTTTCAAATTTACTTCCATTATCAGATTTACTTCATTCTCTTGATATCCTTTGTTGAAAAGAAAACAGTATACAAGTCTGTGATTGGCTGATGGCTGTCACATGATACACAGGGCAGGGGGGGGAATGAGGTGTTATCATATTGTCTTTTTATGATACATTTATTGATTATGCAATTGAGCTGTATTTAAGGATCCTATAACCGAAAAAGGCAGAGAGCTGAGCCTAGTCGATACGCATACAAAACAGGAAAAAATAAGAAATGGCAGAGTCAGCTCAAGGCGCAAAATGAAGAGGGGCAGTACGTCAAGCAAGATCATCAAGCAGTCATTTACTGGGTATCAGGCTTCTTTTATTTTGAATAAGTAATTGTCATGAAAGAGACAGTCAACACCAGAATTTTTGTTGTTTAAAAATATAGATAATCTCTTTTTTACCCATTCCCCAGTTTTGCATAACCAACAAAGTTATGATAATACACGTTTTACCTCTGTAATTACCTTGTAGCTAAGCCTCTGCAGACTGCCTCCTTATTCCAGTTCTTTTGACAGACTTGCATTTTAGCCAATCAGTGCTGACTCCTAGGTAACTTTACGTGCGTGAGCTCAATGTTATCTATATAACGCACATGAACTAATGCCCTCTAGTGGTGAAAAACTGTAAAAATTCATTCAGATTAGAGGCATCCTTCAAGGTCTAATAAATTAGCATATGAGCAAGGTTTAGCTTTCAACTAAGAATACCAAGAGAACAACGGAAAATTGGTGATAAAAGTAACTTGGAAAGTTGTTTAGAATTAGATGCCCTATTTGAATCAAGAAAGTTTATTTTGGACTTGACTATCCTTTTAACACTATATCCAAACCCTTGAGTTTAGATACTAGGGTTTATGGTGGTGTAAAATAACATGATCTAATAATCAATTAGCTTTAGAGAAAATTGGGTAAGGACATAATAGGATACATTTGTCTAAAATATAATCTATACTATCCATATAATAAAAAATAAAGGTAAAAAAATAAATGATGTCTTCTAAGTATCTGGTCATAAAACCCTGATGGGAGATTTTGATAAAAAGCATACAGCTGGCTGTCTGCCTCCTCTGTGGAGAAATACCGACTTCATTACCTAGATAAGGTCTCTGCATAACTTCATATAATGTTTTTTGGCACATTTCAAACTTCCTGTACTTTCTCAAGGGTGCCAAACATAGCTGTTTTTTTTCTTATTAGTAGTCCTGACCCTGGCATAATCACCCAAGGTAACTGCTCCAGTCTTTTTTTAGCTGCAGGCTAGCAGGCCCATTTTTATTAGCATTATTAAATATGTTATAGAACCATTCCATAAAAATAATTAAACATAAATTTCCATCTGTCATTTCTTCAAAAGACCATATTGATAATGTAATTTGAAAAGGCCCTGCATTTAATGTGACTGTATGGGGAGAACATTTTTTTTGCATAAATGCACACAGGTACTCATTTTCTCTCTGTTCATTTACTTTATAGTATAACGGCTGGCATTTAATTTTCAAAAAAGATCTGATAAGAATGATAATATTTTTAATTGATTCTGTTTTAAGAGAGTCCAGCCTTAAAAGGGACACTCAAGTCAAAATAAAATGTTATGATTCAGAAAGAGCATGCAGTTTTAAGACACTCTCCAATTTACTTCCATAATCAAATTTTGCACAGTCTTTCTATATTCATACTTTCTGGGGGAAAAGATCCTACTAAACATGTGCTTGCAGGGTATACATATCATACATAGTCTGTGATTGGCTGATGTCTGTCACATGATACAGGGGGCAGAAAATGGGATAAAAAATCATTTGTCAGAAAAAAAATCTAGTGCTTATTTGAAATTCAGAATAAGTGCTATTGTATTGTCTTTTTTATTATGTACTTGTTAATTATGTAATTATACTGCATTAAGTGGTCCTTTAAATATTGGCTATTGAATTACATATATGGTTGATAACAATAACTTTTTGTATATTGAAAGCAATAAGAAAATCATTTAATGTAACCGTAGAATCACTAATATTCTGAATCAGGAGTTTGATCACAAAGAACATAAATTGACACAATGAAATGTCTTCGCATTTACCAACAGCCACACCTGGTTTAAAATTATACTAAAAACCACACCCTAAGCAACGGCAGTTTTATGTCCCTTAAAGGGATAAGTCCCTTTAAAAAGTTAAAGTTCAATTTAAACGCTTCAGTCAGAGTGACAGAACAACTTAAAATAAAATATGTTTCCAATTTACTTCTATTATAAAATGTACTTCTTTATCCTGTTGTCCTGTGCATGAGCGTGCACGTGCCTTGAAAACTATAACAATGTAGCAATATTAGAAATAAACAATATTATAAATAAACACATAGATGCTGCCTACTTCAGTATGCTCTCATGGAATACACCTAGGCTTTTACAAAGGAAACCAAGAGAAAGAGGCACATTTGATAATAAAGGGAAATTGGAAAGTTTTTATTTCTAAATGATTTAAAGGGACAGTCAAGTCCAAAAAAAACTTTCATGATTTAAATAGGGCATACAATTTTAAACAACTTCCCAATTTACTTTTATCACCAATTTTGCTTTGTTCTCTTGGTATTCTTCGTTGAAAGCAAAAAAAGGAGGTTCATATGCTAATTTCTTAGACCTTGAAGACTGCCTCTAATCTGAATACATTTTGACCACTAGAGGGCATTAGTTCACATGTTTCATATAGATAACATTGAGCTCATGCACGTAAAGTGACCTAGGACTGAGCACTGATTGGCTAAACTGCATGTCTGTCAAAAGAACTGAAATAAGGGGCAGCTTTAGATACAAGATAATTACAGAGGTAAAAAGTATATTAATATAACTGTGTTGGTTGTGCAAAACTGAGGAATGGGTAATAAAGGGATTATCTTTCTTTTTAAACAACAAAAATTCTGGTGTTGACTGTCCCTTTAAGTTTTATTTTGATCTCCATGCCCCTTTATAGTAGAGATATCCACAAAATCTTCAATGGCTATCTATGGCTGGATTTGGACATTCCCTTCTATATATAAAACAAGTGTGTAACTTTTATTAATAGTATATATTTAAGCATATTCCAGTACTAATATTTGCATATGAATTGACCACATTTTTTAAAAAAAATGTTGATGAGGAAGTTAACCCCCCACCACCACCACCCTGAATGGGTGATACAAAAGTTTAAAGAGCTAGTGAAAAAATACATGCTCTGATTTGTTAGAGCAAGTCTGTTTTAAACTAGCAATGCTGCAAAGGGTTACTGCTCAGGAGTCACAGAAAAATGCTAGTCTGAAGCAAGCAAACACATCTGGCTAGTCAATTAGCAGCAGATATGGTACTTTAACCATGTGTTTAACGCTAGACTTTCAATATCGCTACTGCAAAAACGACATGCTCCAATGAATTAGTACTTTTTTCACTAAAATAGCAATTCAACCACGATACAAATACAAGAGTTTAAGCACAGTAAAAATGGCAAGTAGTATTTTTATTGTAAGCTTCGATTTTATGGTATAGATATGATTACTCTTAAGTAAGTTTCTGTCCGCCCCGCATCGTGAAGTGTTGACGCTGAGGTTCCCTATGAGGTAGAGGAGAAGGACATTTACATTGACACACTATTTGCATCCCATGCAACCAGAGTTCTTTAGTGCACAGTATTGTATATTCTTTATATAACTGTAACACTGTTCTGTAATCCACCACTTTATTTAGTAACTTTTTGTATAATTAGTTATTTATTTATTTTACTATTATTTTATTTCAGCTAATTAAAAACTCTTTGTTTAAATAAATTGAATAATATATTTGCTCAGCTGGGTAAAGAAAAAAAAGGCTTTGGATTAGTCTCCTAGCTTTATACAGAGAATGCCTGGGCAGCTGTACTGCATACTCATAGATGAATTCATTTTATTGCTGTAAACTAAACATCAAGCTTCAGTTAAACAGCAACAAATCCTCCCCTACACTGTCATTTGGGATCCAGGCAATAACATTAATATGACAATGTGTATTTCAGAGAATATATTATATGGATAAGCAGGAAAACAATCTGTTATGTCACCTCACTATCTTATGAGAAAGGACCAGTGTGCAGCTTGCAATGAGTGCCAATTGGATTTGCACCTACAATATGAGAAGTGTTCCAAAATCATCAGAATATGATATGTTTCTTAAGGTTACATTGCACATCAAATGCCAATTATAATGGTGTTAGATACAGATTCATCTGCTCTCAACCAAATGGCCCTAGAAATACAGCATGTGCTCTGCAAACAGACACAAGTGCACTTATTCCCAAATTAAACTGGGCACTCCCCCAAATACTGCATACAGCCACAGCTGCAAAAAGCCCACCTCTTCATCCAAGTCCTCTGCACTACAAGTTTAACATTTGTTAAGGGAAACTAAATACAGTAGACATGAATAACTGACAAATACACAATTATATATTTTGTAGCAAATATCAAAGTTAATCCAATTTTCCCTCCGCTTGTATCATGTGACAGCCATCAGCCAATCACAAAATGCATACATGTATAAACGGTGCACTTCTGCACATGCTCAGTGGGAGCTGGAGACTCAGAAAGTGTGCATATAAAAAAACGTGGACATTTTTATAATGGGGATTATATTATAAAGCTTTTTTTATTGCATGCTTTATCTGAATTATAAAACTTTAATTTTGACTTTAGTGCCCCTTTTAAGGCTTTCCTTTTGTTTGTTTTTACCAGAGCAAAATGAAAATGCTTTAATGTGTTAGACCATTTCAATTTTGTGCTATTATTTACATATATCTATGCGTTTAATTCCTGCAAATAGGTTAAACACATACAGCTCAGATCAGCATCAATGCACTACTGTGAGCTACTGTGTAGTCACCAATCACCAGCTAGCTCGCAGTGGAGCATTACTGCTCCTGAGACTATCTAGGTATGCATTTCAATAAAGGATACAAAGAGGATGAAGTCAATAGTAATACTATGAAAAAACTGAAAAGTCTCTAAATTTAATTTTCCATCTGAGCCATAAACATTTAATTTTGACATTGATGTCCCTTTAAGGGGACACTAAACATATTTTACAAGCATTGCATAAAAGTATAAAGAAAGCTTACCTCAAGGGGGCTAAACAAGCTTCTATGGGATATGTTTGCATCACACTGGGTGCTTGGTTCTAGGAGGCTCCATAAGCCCCTCCCAGTAAGCTTTTTCATTATTTTGTATTATTTTTTTGCCCTGAAGGGTGTCTCATCCAATCAGCTGCCATACCAACAATCCTATAGGTTACACAGTAAATGCTAAAAGTTGTTTATCATGAATATAAAAGAGCGCTATTTAACATATGCAGCTGACTCACTGATAATATGCATAATTCTTATTGATCTATTGGTGGACACATACACACCTCACAATTTTGATTATTATTATTATTTTCTGTGTACAGGAGCATCAGTTTCACAAAAAATGCCTTTGTTTTGCATTTAAATGCAATAAAAAATGCAAAGAACCTAAACCTAAGTAAAGACTCTAACAGCATAAACTGTATAAAAAGTGAGCTTTTATAAGCCTAACGGCAATACTTACCTCACACAACAGGTCTGACTATTGGTTCCTAAATTTGAGTAATTCATTAGAGGGTGCTCTGGAGGGCAAAACTGCTGCAGTAAGACGTGGCTTTTGTAATTTAAAAGAGCCTATTACCAGATTTTAGCTTCTCATATACGACCATAGGCTCAACTTTACGTCTCACACTCTTATGTGTAAAGTGTTAAAATACCTATTTAAAGCTGTTATTTCAAAATGTAAAACACACACATATTCAAGAAAATCATATAAATAATTAATAATTATGTTGACTATAATAATTTACATAAAAACAGTAAAAAAATTAAAATTATGGGAACAAGTTGTCAAGAGAACCTGTCTGCGTGCAATTGCCACTTGCTATGTAGCATCTAGTGGCAATAATTAGCATTGCGCAAGAGCTCTCTCGTGCAAAACTGCCCCTTGCTCTCGCGCAACCAATTTGTGAGACTAGGGCATGTCAATCACTAAGAACAAGCGAGTGTCAGGGGGGATTTATCTCCGAGGTGGCAAAGCGTTTAAGATGCAGTTTAAGCTTCTTAAATTTGTGACTGTAGGCTGCACCGTAACCTCAAAAGCTCTGAATGCTGCTTAATAGATCTTCACAAATAAGTAATAAATACTAAAATATTATATATTAATAATTCATAATTATATAAATATACTGTTTAAAACCATAAAAATATATTAACTAATGACACAGTTTTAAATTAATTAGTTTAGAACATATTTAAAAATATTTATGTGTGTTCATTGAGGTTAAGTTGATCACAGGATGGATACAAAAAAACTGCCTTTTACACCATTTTCTTGCTAAGGAACATACTCTGAGATGCTAATTTTCCTCTAAAAATGACCAAACTGCTAAATGTCAAATGTTAATGAAAGGGTCGTTATGCTTAAAGGGACACTGAACCCAAAATTTTTCTTTCATGATTTAGATAGAGCATGCAATTTTAAGCAACTTTCTAATTTACTCCTATTATCACATTTTCTTCATTCTCTTGGTATCTTTATTTGAAAAGCAAGAATGTAAGTTTAGACGCCGGCCCATTTCTGATGAACAACCTGGGTTGTTCTTGCTGATTGGTGGATAAATTCCCCCACCAACAAACAAGTGCTGTCCAGTGTACTGAACCAAAAATTGGCTGGCTCCATTTCTTAGATGCCTTCTTAGCTTAGATGCTTTCTTTTTCAAATAAAGATAGCAAGAGAACAAAGAAAAAATGATAATAGGAGTAAATTAGAAAGTTGCTTAAAATTGCATGCTCTAACTGAATCACGAAAGAAAAAATTTGGGTTCAGTGTCCCTTTAACCCCTGACAACATTTTCCCTTTACAGTTCAGAGTTAACACCACCTATGTGAATGCTGCATTTATTAATTTACTACAAGTTAAAGGGACGTCCAGCCCAAAACTGAAATGTGCATTTCGATTTTAAATATAAGCATTTCGAAATACACATTTATTAGCAAAATTACTTCTAATAAAATCTGCTTAGTGAGAGCTTTTTTCATGCACAGCGGGAGGAGGCACTGCCGGCTATCTGAGCAGACAAGCTGTTTAAAATACTGGTTTAAGGAGAATAGAGTCTGTGCACAGTAAAAGCTTACAATGAAATAATGATAGCTTTTTTACTAGATGCAAATTTGCTAGTACAAGTGTATTGCAAAAATACTTATGTAAACATAATACTGTGCACTTTAATTTCTGGTAGGAATATTCCTTTAAAGGGACAGTCTACTTGTTTGTTTGTTTTTAATTGTTTAAAAAGATAGATAATGCCTTTACTACCCATTCTCCAGCTTTACACAAGCAACATTGATATATTAATATATTTTATAACTACTAAGATTGCCTGTTTAAGCCCCTGCCTCTTATCTCAGTGCTTTTTTTTTTTAGCTTTTTACAATCTTGCAATACAGCCAGACAGTGCTAGTTCATGTGTGCCATATAGATAGCATTGTGCTCACTCACATGGAGAATCATAATGTTTTTTCAAGAACCAACACTGACTGACTAAAATGCAAGATTGTAAAAAGCTAAAATACAAAGCACTGAGATAAGGGGCACTCAGCAAGGGGCTTAGATACAGGTAATCATACATATAAAAAGTATATTAATATAACAATGTTGGTTATGGAAAACTGGAAAATGGATATTAAAGGGATTATCTATATTTTTAAACGATAACAATTTTCAAGTAGACTGTCCCTTTAATTGTAGATTTTGCTGAAGTGTGTTAAAAAGTTGTTCATGTCTGCATCCAGCCGCCAACATTCCTAAGGCCTTGATCTGGCCCAGTTCATTTCTATTTCAGAATATGCCCCAGCTTGCAAAGATTTACGCCACTTCCTGTAGCTTTAGAGGCGTGAGAGGGTTTGGCCAATACAGCAGATTAATTATAACATTTCTGGATACCAAAAGTGTTGGGGGGGGAAAGGACACATTTTTTAAAAATGTAACATTGTGATGGAATTGCATTATTTGCTGCCTATTTTCATACAGTTAAGTCATTTACGATTTTGATATATTAATTGGCAATTTAGATTAAAAATAAAAGTGGATCGGACAGAAAAAAAAAAAGTTTCTGAAAGAAAAAGAGAAATGTTTTGTGACAAAGGAAAAATAGTTTAAAATATCTCAAAAAACAGAACATCTGTTTCTGCACATAACCAAATACTTTATTTTTTACTTTGGAAACTTTTTTTTTTTTTTTATTGTGATCCCCCCCACCAATGAAGTCACAGGAGAAGAAAGATCATAACGTAATTTATTAGAGCATTTTATTTTAACTCTAGTAAAGGGTTAAAGGGACATAAAAGTGTAAAAAAAAAGAAGCAATGTCCTACTGGAAGCTATCTTTTATAATATAAATAAACTGAAATGTCTCTTAAAGCTACATGCTCTGCCTAAATCATGAACATTTAATTTCGACTTCTCCCATTACACATATAGCTAAAGTCACACACTCAGCAATCACAACCTATTGCAGCTTCTAGGCAAAATATGACCAATGATTGGCCGCTACTTGCATATGCTGCGCCTTAACAGCTCATCGTCTGTACCCTCCAACCTTTGCTGACACATAACTGAGCAAACCCATATTTTTCTTACTTACAAGCATCATCTTGTATACATAGAGTGCGTCACACAAAGGCAGGAACATGTCTTTGCTTTTAAAAACATTTTTTTTCGGTCAACGCCAGACTTAAATTTATGTTAAAGGGATAGATAAAATGTGTAATTTTAATAAACTTTCTAATTTACATTATATTATCAATTTTTGTACATTCTCTTAGAAACATATAGGTAGGGGTATGCTGATCCAACAGTCTTAAAGTCTCCCACAGTCCATGAATCAACTACCCTTAGCTTCTGCAAATTACTCCTCAACTTGAGATCATGACCCCTTGTTCTTGTATTGCTATCTGTGTCCTTTGCTCAAGACTAAACCTAGGTAGGCTCACAGGAACTCAGGAATGTGTATGTGTCTTTAGCACTCTATGGAAGCAGTATTTGCAACAATGTATAACATCGCTAGAAACCTTGTTTCAAACACAACTGTCACCACATGCTAAAGACGTAAACATTTCTGAGCTCCTATGAACCTAAGGATACCAAGAAATTGACACAAATTTGATAATAGAAGTAAATTGGAATGTTTGTTAAAATTGTATGCTCTAGCTAAACCAGGACAATTTACTTTTCACTTTACTATCCCTTTAATGTTTTAACCAAGTGCACATTCCATGCATGCTGTAATAGGCCATTATACAGGGACTTAAATTTGAAGAAAAAAAAGTTAAACAGTGCATAGAAAAAAATATTATTTGCACATATGTGCCTATTGTCATTGGCTCACCATATGGGTTTAGTAAGCTCTCACTGGTGCATTACTGCTTTTTTAACAAAGGATACCAAGAGAATGAAGCTAATTAGATAATAGAAATAAAATGGAAATGCTTTATCTGATGTCCCTTTAAACGTGTTTTGTATGCAAACAATTTCGCAGTATATAATATGATATATGATATATAATGTGCATATATAAAATATCCTAATGTAAAAATTATTAATATAATATTTTGCTATTTTTAGTTTAGAGACCAAAGCACATTTTAACAAGTTTAACAGAATCTAAAAAAAAATCTAAAGCTTCCTAATTCTATTAATTACTCTATGGACTTTCAAAATCTAAAAAAAAACTTTAACTTCCTAATTCTGACAATTATCAGATGTACTTACTCCTGACCATTGAGACAATAAATGCAACAGGCTTCAGGCCTAACTCTGTCTTTTAAAGCTCCCATGTACTCAAAAGTGACTCACTGTATTTTATTTAACCCATAAAATTCCCTTCTGTGAGTTGGCAGAGGATGGGTTTAGGGGAAATGGCTATAGAGAGGGGCTGCATGTATTTTATGACAGAAATAAGGCTTTGTTTTCTAAAGGAACACAATGGGAACTACCCATCACTAGCCTGACACATAAAGAGGTATAAAATAATAATAATGCTCTTATTTGTTGTTATTACATAAATACTTGTTTCTTCCTATCCTAATACGTTAGAAAAACTTATCAAATTATTTATCTACAAAAGCCTCAATATACTTTAATGGTGAATTAAGAAGAAAATAATTAGATAAACTTTTTTACAAGATTGTGATTGACCCTTATGTGTTAAAGCCCTAAGGTTCAGATTACGAGTGGAGAGCAAAATATCGCTTATACAAGCGCAATATTTGCGCTCCACTCAGTAATACCACCGCACACAATTGTGCACTTGTATTACAAGTTAGGTGCACTGCGAACTTGAGGTCCAGGGAAGCTTTGCGCTCACAAGAACGTGCTTCCTAAGGCTTCAATGTGAGCCTCGTTCTCTTGCCGTGAGACACGGCATGAGAGCCTGCAGTGAAGGGGGTAGGTTGCTCAGAAAATTTAAATATATATATATGTATATTAATCTATACATACATATTTATGTGTTTATATGTGTATATGAATCTATACATACATATTTGTGTTTATATGTGTATATGAATCTATACATGCATATTTATGTGTTTATATATGTATATGAATCTATACATGCATACTTATGTGTTTATATGTGTATATGAATCTATACATACATATTTATGTGTTTCTATGTGTATATGAATCTATACATGCATATTTATGTGTTTATATGTGTATATGAATCTATACATACATATTTATGTGTTTATATGTGTATATGAATCTATACATACATATTTATGTGTTTATATGTGTATACAAACAGAAAGAGAAGCAGTCTGCCAGGAAGGAACAGCTCAGTGGCTTGTTCTTTGGCCTGGTTACCACCTGGGAGTATCTTCTTTTTCCACAATTGTGCTTTTCACAGAGGAAAACGCTCCTGAAGTATATCAGTCTGATCCCGTCTAACAAGGTCAGTCCAGTCCCGAAATACCAGGTAATTATTCTCTGAACAAGGGAAACGGCAACCCCAGATGATCATTTCTGCCTCCTTTGGGCCTCGTCAGTGAGGTGCAGCCATATCCCTCTAAGCATATAGGGCAAGGAGTCCACGTCTGGTTTCCCCCATCACCCTTAGGGAGATTTTCCCCAGGGTCATAATACAAATATAAACAGAAACATATTAACACATAAATAAATAGGTATATAAGAAAATATACATATATATTTACAGGGAACACACAGTACCGTAGACCGCAATGTAAAGGCACTTTTCAATGCCATTTTCTTTTCTTAACATCCCACAACCACCAAATTTAAGCCTTAAAAACTGCTTTGTGCAGTTATTTTTTTAAAAAATAAAAATGCTATTTTTTTATATTAAAAACCCACACTAGACATACATTTGGAGGCAATTAGGGCACTTTTTAAAAATCTGAGATCTGATCTCTGGTTAATTTTTGAAGCGCTAATTGCTACCGCAAGCTCGCAGGAACAATAACTAGGCACTTCTAATGGCTGGTTATTTATCGTACGCCTATAAATGGGCGAATTTGCCCATTTACAGGGGTGCAATAAATTAGCGCTCCACTTGTAATCTAACCCTGAATATTCAAGGCTGTGCGTATAGACTCATTGGAACTCATAGACAGGAGATCATAGATCAGGTTCAACATTCTTATATAGTGGCTCATAACTAGTCATGTCCTGTTTATGAACAGCAAAGGGGCACACCTTTAACTATGTGTGTAACCCCTTTTGTAGATACTTACTGGATAGATAGAATCAAGTATTTGTTTAAAAGTACAGTCAATACAAAATTAAACTTTCATGATTCAGATAGAGCACACAGTTTTAAACAACTTTCCAATTCATTTCAATTATCTAAAATCTGCACCATCTTTTTCTATGCACACTTTCTGAGGCATCCGCTCCTACTGAGCATGTGCAAGATTTACATGATATATGTTATGTAATTGGCTGATGGTTGTAACACGATGCATTAGGAAGGAAATTGTAACCGACGTTTGTCAGAAAAATAAATATGCTACTCATTTGAAACCAAGTGCTTTTGCATCGTCTTTTTATTATGCATTATTTGATTATGCTAAAGAAAGAAAATAATAATTTTCAACACATAAAAGAAACATAAAAAAGAAAGAAAATCATTTTTAACTCTCTCTCTACACACACATTATATATATATATATATATATATATATATATATATATATATATATATATATATATATATATATATATATAAATTTGGTCGTGCTGTAAAATAGAAAACACATATTTTCAGCAGATATATTAAATAAATTCAGTAATCCAGAAAAAACAAATAGGAATGAGGTTTAGAAAATAAATAAGAATGGCCTATCTAGTAAGGATTCTAACTAATGTCTGCTCTCAAAATCTCTCTGTATTACTAATAAAATCACTATAACTATTGCTATCTGTAAATAACCCTTTTTGTATCAATAAAAAAAAAATGACTTTTCACTGCATACAGTTTTTAATTCATGCTTCAAATGCCTTTTCTAACAAAGGCTGTGGATTCAGCAACACCATGAGCCGAATTTGTTTTCACTTTTAATTATGCAGAAAATGTAAATTTGAGTTAATCACACATTTTCTAGCACCTGGATTGCAACAAAATGTGAGCTGACTACTGCATATCAATTCAGTGATTAATAGACCCACTTTTTTGGCTGTTATTTTGCTTTGAAATTATTTACAAAGTTGCAATTCAGTGATGAATATATACTAATGGAGAGTGTGTTTATTGTATGTAACCATACCATAAAAACAAATTTGACATAATTTGTGTACTTACAAGAATTTCCTGCACATTTAAAATGCACTTTTATTGCATGGTATGTTTTTTTATTTTATTTAAGATATGACACATTAGCTATAATGCATTAATGTAATTACTTTTTTAAACTGATGCAAACTTAACCCCACCATACACGTTTATGTTTATTATTTCTATTTCTATTTTTTGAAAATAATTAGTGAGTGAATTGCGGTGCACTATGCATATTATGCTGCTTATTAATATGGTCAAAGCTTGTTTAAAAAATACACTCACAAAGGGGTGGGGGGCAAACTTCTGTGGACTTTTTTTCTGGAAAAGTAAAAGATGCAGAATGATTTTGCAGGGTTAAAAATATATTACTTATAGCAATAGCGATAATGTATTAAAATGAAGGCATTTCTTCTAAATCCCTTTTATATATATTGTGTTCAAGTATATTAAATTCATTTAGTTGATGCTGAAAGTAAGAAATTATACACACATAATGTCAAAATTTTGGAGCTGTGTTAAACTCTTAATTAGACATTAAAAAAAGACTATAACACAAATCTATTACAAAATGGATATGATGACAGAAAATTATTCAAATTGATAAAAAATTTAAAAAAATCACTTGTGTAAACATCCAGAGTATAATAATAAAATTATCAAATTAAAAAAAATATACTGCTATGCCTTCCACGACAAGTTCACATGTTGGAATATAAATTGATTTACACATAAGTATCATAATCTATTGCACTTAGTATATTTTCAAACCAATGTTTGTATCTGTTTTCAGAACAAATAAAGTTATATTTTCAAACCAATGTTTGTATCTGTTTTTAGAACAAATAAAGTTTTAAAATTAGAGAACAATTTCTAAAGGTGTATTCTGTGTCATATATATAACTATTAAAACTTAGGAGGTACTCCATAAACTAATACAATTACTTTATATATTGAATAATAAATCAGGTATAATTATTTGTAAGTCTTCTAAGCAAAGGGATAAAGAAATATGCACAATTAAATTAAGAGTGGGTCAATTTTTATGAGAAATACCAATGACAGGCCTTAATTTAGATGTATATTTTTGGGGCCAACAATTGAGAAGGTTTTATGAGCTTAAGGACAACATTATCAGTATGATTCTAGATAGAAAAAAAAACATTTCCTTCCAATAAGTCTTTTTTTTTCTGCTGTTTTGCCAAACTTTTTGTAAAGAATCCAACAAATGAAAGAGCCAAAAGTGACCAAAATTTATGAATAAAAAAAGTTTAGGCTCTAAATCCGTGACTTATATTTTTAATTACGGATTACATATTCTTCAGTAACTATAGTAGAGCTGTAGTTTTTCAAATTCAGCACGATTATCCAACAATTAAACCAAAATTATGTTTGTTCCCTGGAAACACAATTTGTGCAGTTATGTGTGTTTGTATGTGTATATATATATATATATATACATATATATATACATACATGCAGTATATATATATATATATATATATATATATATATATATATATATATATATATATATATATATATATATATATATATATATATATATATATATATATGTATGTATAAATAAATACAGTATGTATATAAATTCTTACTCATCCATTGTATACATATAAAGAGATATATATATATAATATATATATATATATATATATATATAAATATATATATATATATATATATATATATATATATATATATATATATATATATATATATATATATATATATATACACACACACACACACACATACAGATTAATAAAATGATATATAACAAATCACTTCACAATCTGCTTTTAAAATGCCTGATTATGACTTTTTTTTCCCCTCACTTTTTGTATCATTTTAAAGCTACTTTATATATTAATTTGCAGGATGAAAGTTTTTATTATCTTGTTATTAGCGATGTATAAAATGAATTGTTTTCTCAATTTCATAAATATGAAATCACTACTTTTTAGGACAGACTCCATATAATCCATTTTCATTATGGCTGCCAAAGGTTAGGCCCCTAAACTGCCTTCCAAAAATTCAAAATAAAAAGCAAAATTAAAAGGGAGGTCTACAATTGCCATGCAACATTATAAACAACAAAAATTATATTTTATAGAACAGAAACATGAATTACTGCCATAGATTCTCAAATGGTCAACGTATAAAAAAGTATTTAGGAAAAACATTAACACACTGAATTTAAAGATAATGTATTCTGATTGCACTGCTAGTTGGAAATGCATTTTTTTTTACATATTTTATGTTGTGAAGCAGACATTCTGTGAACATTTAAGAGAATATACTGAAAAATATATCAGTCACACTTTATAATTCACATTAGTAATAGACAGCAAACAGCAATGCTTGACACATAAGAAAAAAAGGCCTTATGGAACTTACTTCTAATTCTGGTGCCAAGAGGCAATAACGTTATTTGGCTGATATTGGGACTTACAATGCTGAGGTAGTGACATTTTCAAGAAGTTGTTCCTGTCACCCTGTATAATGACCAAAGCAAGTTGTAGACAGGGAGGGATAAGGACTGGGACTTTGTAGGCCAGTTGGAGAGTGAGCCTCATCTCGCCCGCAAAGACCCAGCCCCAAAACCCTCTTTTTTTCATGTGTCCACTACTGAATATAGAGTCCGTTTGAATTCACTGCCACACCTAAAATCTGCTTCTCATATTTTATAATTGCACAACTATATCATTAAAGTAAAAAATATAAGAATTAAAATGTGCATACATACATCTATACTATACACACACCCAGGTATATTCATACATACACATTATTATTTTTTTATATATATATATATGTATAATATACATAAAAAACATTCTTCATTATGCTTAATCTATATGAGTTGAAATAATAGTTTATAGTTAGCATATTTTGCATTTTGAATATGCATGTTAAGAACTAAAGCTTAGTATACTTGCTGAACAATTGGTAAAATAAATAATGGCACACATATTGTTGTATTACAAGCATATACAAATATATAAACTAATACAATATTTTATATATATATATTATATATAGTATAGGATATGAGACATTTGTAGGCCCTGTAGTCAGATCAAGGGAATAAAGCAGTTACAATCTAACAGGCAGAGAGAAAAGATTATGACTAAAAGCAACTTTCAGGGGAATTCTGGTCTGTGTGCCATAAATACTGTGCATAGCTTTACTTGCAAAGGGGCATAGACGGAATTGTGTAAGATTGCCAGTGATGTCTCTACTAGACATAATTGCATTGCAATAATCAAATTAAATTGAATCAATACCCCACCTGCGGACTTGCAAGGGATCAATAGTAAATTAACATTTACAGCTAATTATCCAATATCTACTGAAAACACACAGATCAGACATTTAGCATTCCAGTTGCAAATGTTATAAAGTGTGTTATGTGTGTATATATATATATATATATATATATATATATATATATATATATATATATATATATATATATTTAAATTATCACAGCCACTTGATTATTACTGACAAGTTGCAATTTCTATATAATAAAAAAAAAAACTATTACTATTTTATGAAAGCTGTAAAGCAAATGGATTCCTTATTCTGATGCCAAAAGCACAGCATTGTACCAAAACAAGGTAAAATAAATACACTAGCTCATTTACCTTCCATGAGATGTTTAGCAGACCAGATACCACCCTTATTACATACTCTTATGTCATGCTGCAAATTCAGATTATTTCAAGGAGAAAGTACAACTTTTATAGGTTGCCCCCTCCTTTCTGAAGGTCAGCACGTTACCATCTCCATGCCTTGGCCCCCTTTGCCAGCCTGTGAGGTATCTGACACAATTACTCCTGGATCAGATGCAGGAGATCTTCAGCCACCAATGCAAACCAGAAAGCATTGAGCCTGCGAGGTCATTCAGAAACTGGGTCCAAGGAGCAATGCTCACAGGCACATCCTAGAAAGTTTTTTTTTCACGTGTTAAATGACACATCCAGCAATGTGATCCTAATGCCCCTGTGCTACTGCTACTGCAAATTCAGCATGAGAAGCAACCAGGCTTGTTCTGCAGAGCTAGTCTACTCCTCTTCAGACAAAATCGGAAGGGATTATGAAATCTGCAGCCAAAGCCTATTTATTTCGTCTCACCCATTGATCCATGATCTTGCTGTTTGCAGATTTTCTTCTTTTAATCTGCCTTTTTTTCACATACCCTCCCTTTATATGTGCAATGGCTTTGAAAGCATAAATGCTAGTGTAGTGTGTGCAAGCAAGAGACAAAGATCTCCCTCTAATGGTGACAGAGCAGATTGCAAGACATTAATCAAAAATCGTCCGACAGCGCTCCTGAATATTTATTTTAATTTATTTATGGCATAAGATTTCAAGCTAATTATTATGCTTTTTTATTACATTTATTTATTTATATCCATGAACCTGTGTTACACAGATTCTCTGTCTCTGTTCCCCTCACTTTTATCACTAGCTGGATTTGTTATATGTAACTACTAATGCTAAAAGGGTCATGAAACCTCGAATTTTTCTTTTATGATTTAGATAGATTATACAATTTTAAAGAACTTTCCAGTTTACTTCTATTATAAATTTTGCTTTGTCCTTTTGTTATCCTTTAGTTGAAGGTGCAGCAATGCACTGCTGGGAACTATCTGAACATGAACACTTATTAAGCCAATGGCAACAGGCATATATGTGCAGTCACCAATCAGCAGCTAACTGCGAGTAATGCATTGCAGCTCCTGAGGCTACCTATGTATGCTTTTCAACAAAGGATATCAAAAGAACAAAGCAAATTTGTTCAGAGAAATAAACTGGAAAGTTGTTTAAAATTGTATGCTCCATCTGATTCATGGGGGGGGGATGTGTTTCATGTTCCTTTAATAGTTTAGTTAATCAGCTCCATGGAATAGCATAGGAATGCTTCACACCACAGAATGTTTATTAGAACAAACCTTTAAAAAAAAAAATTATAGCGTACATTAATTTCCATGACTGTTGATTTCGCAATGATGGTAATCACAGAAATACACCTAGTATGAAATGCATACCTGAAATTCTAATTGAAACTTACTTTATATAAATGATACTGTAAGTAAGGTGTTTTTCATTTTATAGTGTGATTTTACTGATTCAGAGGGTAGTTTGGAGAACAGACTTCAAACAATGTGTCACTCTGTGTGGTTTGCTCCAGACTAGAAGCAGTAGATTTGGTTCCAAATCAGGTTTTATGTTGGCTCCATACCAGTAGTGTTGTTCTGACTAGACCACTAGTGTTGTTGGCTACAGACCAGTAGTAGTGTTGGGACTAAACCAGCAGTGGTTTTGGCTCTAGATCAGCAGTTGTGTTGGTTCTAGATCAGCCAGCATTGATGATGGCTCCTTACCAATAGTAGTGCTGGGTACATACCAACCAATTGTAGTGTTGACAGTAAATGGTAATGGCTACAGACCACAATTGGTTATGGCTCCAGGCCAGCAATGATGTTATCTCCAGAGCAGCATTAGCCTTGGCACCAAATTTCACCAGACCATCAGTGGTGATGGCACCAGATCAGCAGTAGTGTTGACACCATCCCTTCAGGGGATATGGCTCCAGACCAGCAGTAGTGTTGGGTTCATACCAATCAGCAATGATGTTGGCTCAAAACCAGCTTTAGTATTGGCACCAGACAATGGTACAGACCACCATTTGTGTCTCCAGATCAGTAGTTGTGTTGGCTCCTGGCCAGTAGTAAGTGCCATATGGGGAGAGCACTGATTGGACAGCAATTCATACCGTTAGCTCACAGAAAAATGTACTTTTGCAGTGAGTGGCAGAGCGCGTGGGAATTTGAATTTCATATCTATATTAAAAAGTTATAGAGCAACTTCATTACAACTGATGAATGAAACGCCATCTAAAATATCACTAACATTCTGGATCTAATTTTAAAAGTTTATCATCACTTTAACAATACATTTTTTTCTGCATATTTTTGTGTGAATGGTTCAATTATTCATTTTGTATGATTCTTATTTTACGATTTTCATTGTGCGCTTTTGTAACATATGCAGTGTATGCCCTTTAGCGAGGCACCCTGTTTACAGGGTAAAAAGTGACTTTAGATCATTCCACCAGAGAAATAGAAGTACTGGCGAGCATTCTTAAATAATCTCACCAGCCCAGAGACCTTAGCTCATCGAGCTGTACATTTTTAAGCTTTTAATCCCTTGAGTGCTAACGACGGCTCTGAGCCGTCGCCGAGTTTCCCACTCAGGTGCTAACGACGGCTCAGAGCCGTCACTAGCACTCTCCCACCTTGGGGGAGATCTGGGGGCTGCCACCCGCTCCTACCCCGGCGATCGGGCCTATATAGTGACAGGCATCACCAGGGCTTCACGTTTTGCGTGGTGACATCACCGTGCAACTTTATTTTAAAATTACCATAACAAGTATAGGGAAAGGGGGTATGCTGCTTAGAAGCCTGTATCTAAGCAGCCACAGACCCTCAAGACCCACAGTTGGAAAGGTAATCGCCTAACCTTTCCAACAGTGTAAGTCTTGAGGATCTGGGGGGTTACAAAAAATATATTTAAAAAAAATATTTAAATCGGCTTAGCACCCAGTTGGGAAAATGCTTAGCACTCAAAGGGTTAAGCTTGATTCAACTGAGTCAGTGTTGGCTACTGTGGATGCATTTGATATTTGTATGTGATCTTTCTCTATTTGTCAATACATTCAGGATTGCCTGAGTTAACTGTTTGAGTCACTGGATGTATATCCAACTTTGTGTGAGTGCCAGGTGTTTTGTATATAGATTATCAGTAATTAAGCACCACTTTGCAGAATATATAATATTTAGAAATGTTATTTTGTTATATCACTGTCCAGGAAGATACTACTTCAAAAGCCTCTTGAGTATTGTTTAGTGAGTTTTCTGGGTCAATAGAGACAGATATATAGATGAACTCCTGCACTGATCAAACAGTCACTGTATAGTAATCAGGAGGGTCAGAGTACTTAAAGGGACATGAAACCCAAAAATTTTATTTTATTACTCAGATAGAGAATACAATTTTAAACAATTTTCCAATTGACTTCTAGTTTTCAATTTGCTTCCTTCTCTTGCCATCCTTTGCTGAAAGGTTTATCTAGCCAAGCTCAGAAGCAGCAAAGAACCTAGGTTCTAGCTGCTGATTGGTGGCTGCATATATATACAGATTTTCATTGGCTCACCCATGTGAGTTAGAAACCAGTAGTGCATTGCTGCTCCTTCATCAAATGATACCAAGATAATTAAACAAATTAGATAAAAGAAGTAAATTAGAAAGTTGTTTAAAATTGTATTCTCTATCTGAATCATAAAAGAAAAATTTTGGGTTTCATGTCCCTTTAATTGTGCATAATGTATTCTGATCTCTATGGAAGCAGGAAACCACAGGAAAAGCCGACACAAAAATATTGAAATGGTTTTTTGTTTTGTTTTTTAAACAACACATAATCATTGTATGTGAAAGTAAAATATTTGTTTTAATGCCTATTTTATTAGCCAGTTACTGTAATTGATTTGTTATCACCTTATAATTTGTTAAAGGATAAGGAATTACACCAATCTGTGCCACCATTGATATATTTTTTTACCCATTCAGACCCAATCTGTTTCCTATATGAACCATATTGTAGCTTTTTGCATTATGTTCAAATTAATTTTGGTCCATCAAAAGGGTTAAATAAAATCAAATGTGTTCTGACTGCCTGAGGTCTATCTTATGTAAGACAAATGTTCTCTATTTACTAATGCAAAATATTGTAACAGTCTTTTTCAGCAGTTGATGTTTTCTGCAATTAACAAATTGCTGTAGAATTATTTTAATGTAAACCATCTGTAAAAACAGATTGCAAGATGTTATATATATATATATATATATATATATATATATATATATATATATATATATATATATATATATATATATATATATATATATTATTTTATTTCTCATCATCCTTATCTGATCATTTATTTATTCTGATAATTTCTTTATATACTTATTTTATGATCAAGTCAGTCAATTTTTACTACAAGTAATTTAAAAGAGCTTTTTTTTATTATTTTTTAACATATTAAAAAACCATACAGCTAGATTACAAGTGTTGCAGTACGGCTTTTAATGCTGAAAAAATGGCCCATTTCAGTGTAATGGCCAGGAATGCATATTACAAGTCGTGATGGTATAGGTATACCGCAAGCATTTTAGCCTGTAACGCAACGTCCATTCCGCACACAAAAAAATTAAGTTTTTGTGTGGGATTTTTATAGCGCTGGTATTACAGGTTGTGTGTTTAGGCTAAAAAGCATGCGTTACAGTCTATACCGACACAATCCATTCCGCCATCTGAGACCAGTAGTTATGGATTTTGTGAAAGAAAAACTCATAAGTAAACTGTTAAAAAGTACACTAACGCCCATAAACTACCTTTTAACCCCTAAATTGCCGCCCTCCTGCATCGTAAACATTATTTAAAACTTATTAACCCCTAATCTGCCGCCCACCCACATCGAGACTATTAAATAAACCTAATAACCCGTAATCTGCCGCCTACCCACATCGCCAGCACTATTTAAATATATTAACCCCTAATCCGCCGCTCCCCGACATTGCCACTATAATAAAGTTATTAACCCCTAAACCTCTGGCCTACCACATCAAAGAATCAAATCAGCCAATAGGAATGCAAGATTACGCCATTTTGAAATGGCTACCTTGCATTCAACTTCAGTGTACGGCGGTGACCGTATGAAGAGGATGCTCCACGCAGGATGGGATCGTCTTCCAGGATGGCTCCGTTCCGCGCCGCCGGGATATAGATAGAAGACGTCCCCAAGATGGATGAAGGTGTCACCACCTGGATGAAGACTTCTCGCCGCCTGTGTGAAGATGAATGTTCAGACTTCAGGAACCATGAGTAGATATTCTGGGGGTTTTATTTAGATTAGGGCTTTGGGCTTTTGTAAAAGAGCTGAATGCACTTTTAAGGGCAGTGAAAAATAGCTGAATTCCTTTTTAAGGGCAATGTCCATACAAATGCCTCTTTAGGGGCAATGGGTAGCTTAGATTTTTATTTAGAGTTAGTTCTTTAATTTTGGGGGGTTGGTTGGGTGGTGGGTTTTACTGTTGGGGGACTTTGTATTTTTTACAGGTAAAAGAGCTGTTTAATTTAGGGCAATGCCTTACAAAAGGCCCTTTTAAGGGCTATTGGTAGTTTATTGTAGGCTAGGAAATGTTTTAATTTTGGGGAGCTTTTTTATTTTTATAGGGCTATTCGATAAGGTGTAATTGTTTTTATTTTTGATAATTTTGTTTATTATTTTAGTAAGCTTAGTAGGTTTTTTTTTGTAATTTATTGTTCATTATTTTTTTTAATTTAGATTTTTTTATTATTTTTGTAGTGTTAGTTTTTTTTTAAAATTTGTAATTTAGATTTTTTAATTGGTAGTATTTTTTTATTTTATTAGAATAGTTATGTTAGGTTAATTTATAGTTTAATGTTAGGTCTATTTTTATTTCACAGATAAGTTTTTATTTATTTATAGCTATATTGTAATTTTAATTTATAGTTAGGGGGGTGTTAGGTTTAGGGGTTAATAGTTTAATTTAGTGTTTTGCGATGTGGGGGGCCGACGGTTTAGGGGTTAATAGGTTTATTTAGTGGCAGCGATGTGGGAGGCCGGAGGTTTAGGCGTTAATAGGTTTATTATAGTGGCGGCAATGTCAGGGAGCAGCGGATTAGGGTTAATAGCTTTTATTAGTGTCGGCGATGTCGGGGAGCGGTGGAATAGTGGTTAATAACTTTATTATAGTGTCAGCAATGTTGGGGAGTGGCGGCATAGGGGTTAATAACTTTTATTATTGTTGGTGATGTCGGGAGCGGCAGATTAGGGGTTAATAACTTTATTTAGGTGTCGGCTATGTCGGGGCAGCAGATTAGGGGTGTTTAGACTTGGGGTTTATGTTAGGTTTAAACGTTTTTCTTTTCCCCATAGACATCAATGGGGTTGCATTACGGAGCTTTGTCATTCCGCACTTCAGGTGTTTTTTTTCTAACACTCTCTCCACATTGATGTCTATGGGGGAAAGCATGCACGAGCACGTCAAAGCAGCCCTTGGCTTTTGGGTGGTATGGAGCTTAACGCCACCATATCACATGCACAAGGAGGCTTTTCAGTAACTCGTAATAGCAGCGTTATGGAGAGTGAAATAACGCAACTTTTTTTGGCATTAGTTTTGCACTCATAATCTAGATGTTTGTATTAAAATACACAGAAAAGATATCTCAATTAAGGACTGTAAACCATTTGGAACATAAAATTTAAAATAAATAATTGAGAGGCTGATAGACCCTGACCCCAGCGATCTTTCCTTGGTAGAAGTTGCTACCCGGAGTGGGGGACTAGAACTTAGCTGGGCCCCACATAGATTGCGTGAGCAAGTCAACGCTCCACCACCGGAGACTCACAGTGGACCCTGACTGCATGAGAGCACACCCGGCGCAGGCATAAAAGGCTTCCACATACCTTTGAGAGGGGGATTGGAGCGCCGTACATGTAAGAGACCGGACTGGCCTTTGTTAAGGGCAGAGAGAGGCGGGTGAGAGACCCGGAGTACCGCTGTCCCAGGAAACTTGCCACCGGTTTCCCCAAGCCTCCACTTCAGCTGTGGGAACCTCTGTAAGACCGGCAGGACTTGGTGCGGAGATCTGGGAGTAGCGGCCGCCGACTGAGAGGGCTCCGGGTTCTCTCAGGCAGTGAACTCCCCTTTGGCGCGAAACCCGGCGCCATCTTTGGAGACGGTTAAGTGACATCTACGGAGCCGAGACAGGAGGGTAAGAACTGAGACGCATTGCCTGGGCGGCTGAGGGAAAGGAACACTAAAGCAATACTCTCAGGCCCCTGACAGTCGCCCCCTCTTGCTCACCCACACTCTTTTGTAAGGCCGGGGTAAAAACAGTAAGCTGCACTGAACTAAGCAACGGACTGCCACTGTTGAAACATCCCCTGTTACATCAGACGCTGCCATTCAGCCTTTGCCTTATACGGACTTCAGAGACACACTATCCCCCTAGTGGAACTGCTGGGGCTTTTGTCACACACCATCCCATAAAATACTCCGTGGCTATCCCTATACCTAGGGTGGACCCTGTCCCCAACTTCTATACATCTGGGACACTCAGGGCTGCAACCTGACAGAGCATGTACACGGCGATACGGGCCTAACACACACAGAGGCCCTTGCTACAGCTCCTTGCCCTGTATACAGTTTTACACCTCAGGGCCTTTTGACTTGCTTTACTCCTGGTGTTAGGCTATTGGCATTTGGTGGTTCAGCCCTGCAGATATTGAAAGGACTATAACTAAGCTGTCACTGAGGGTACTGGATCAGGTATCACAGACATCCTTACTTTCCCAACAGAATTACAGGACCTACCATCACGCAACACTTAACAAAATACCTCGTGGCTAGCGCTGAACGCAGACCGAGCACTGCTCACTGCTTCTTTTGCTCAGTGACAATTGGGACTACCACCTGGCAGAACTTACAGCTCTTTGCCCCACTGGCAGCCGTATTTAGGCAGGACATCTGATTTAACCTGTCACGAACACTGTGATTCTAGCACATAGTGGCCTAATCAGAAAGATTTTAGAAGGCCTATAATTATGTCTGTGAATGGTGTGTGGATGGGTTAGTTGGGAGTGGTTGTAACTGAATGGAATAAATGTGTGTGACACACTGTGTACCGGCTACAATCTATGCCCAGGGAAAGTACACCAACTGAAAGGTATATCTTGTAACCTAGTTGTTAACCACACTGCCGAATTCTATTTCTAGGTCTTGGACTGATAAGCATACCGGCCATATCCTCCTGTAATAAGTGTGCTGTGGTGTACAGTTTGGTTTGTATTGTTTACACTTCAGTTTGATCCACTGTGTTATTCCACTTTCACTTTTTTGCAACGCCTGCTTTGTTTTTTATTGCTTTATGGGTTCATGGAGAGATTCCTAACTAGCCATACAATGTCAAGCCGCAATAAAAACAGTGAGCGCAAAAACAGAACAGGAGCTGAACAGGCCACTCAGAGTTCTAGCATTGACCCACTTCAAGAAACCAGTCAGATAGATACACACCCCATAGTTAAGCAGATCTCATTGCTGTTTATGCCCAAGATAGACAACTTACAAAGAGGGGTTGACACCCTCACTGATGACGTCAAACAGTTCTCAGCTAGAGTAGTTGAGGCGGAGGGTAGAATATCTGATTTGGAAGATAACAATGTCACCAATGTTAATAAAATTAGGAATCTTGAAAGACAAGCCCAAACCTTACAATTAAAAATCGATGATCTGGAAAACAGATCGAGGCGCAATAATGTGCGTCTCCTGGGTCTTCCTGAAACAATCAAGTCGAACGATATACTTCAATTTGTAGAGAAAACACTGCCCACACTGCTAAACATTCCACCTAGGGATCTGGTTGGAGGTGTTGAGAGAGCGCATAGGGTAGGACCAGAAAGGCCAGGCGCAGATAGATCGCAACCTCGCCCTATTATGATTAAATTCTTGCATTTTCAGACGAAAACAACTATCATGAGGGCTTATAGAAAGTTGGATCAGCTGACTTTTGACAACGCGCGCTTGTTACTGTTCCAAGATTTTTCCGCAGACCTCATGCGTAGGCGCAGGGAATTCTCACCTCTCTGCTCCAGACTGCATAGGGAGGGCAGGCAGGCTTTTCTTCTATACCCTGCTAGGTTGAAAATTCTTACATCAAGAGGGCCAAGGTTCTTTGATTCACCCCTAGAGGCTCAGGACTTCATAGAGAAAGGGGGGTCCCCGGCGCATAGCCCAGCTAGAGAGCAGGAAGGGGAAGACTTAGGTTGAGGGGAATTACTGACTGTGTGCCTATGGCACAGGATTCAGACCACACTGCATAAACTGACTGTACACGATGGCCCAGAGTTTTTATGATAAGGCTCGGCCCGAGTTGCACTGGTTGGGGTGGGTGTTAGGGTTTTTAGCTTTTGCTGGAACGTTACTACCAGCGGGACAAATACAACCTCACATAGCTCACCTGAAAACAAAACAACTAAGAAAGGTTTGTAGGCCTGATAATTATGAGGCAACTGTATCTATTGTTCAAGAAAAAGATCACACGAGATTGGGCCCTTTCTATGGGGAGATTGTAAGGTTCTTTATAGGCTGTTTGAAGTTGAGAATTTTGTTAATTCTGTTTATATTGCTCTACTCACATATTCATCTGTTAATATTTTGGGTCAAAAATCTAGACTCTCTTGTTTACTGTGTAGAACAAATGTTGACATATGTTAAGGTAATAGATCCTCTTTGTCTCCCCACTGTAGAACTACCTTTACTCCAAATTGCTAACAATGCTCTACTTATGCCTCCACAGTTACGCGTTACACTTTGTTTCTCCACATTAAAGCTACTTCTACTCCAAGCGGCCAATGGGGACCTGGCGGTGGTTCACTATGGTAGAGGACTGAACCGGGAGTCTAACTACTGTGGTGAGAATTTTTTTTTTTTTTTTTTTTTCTCTCTTTCTTCCTTTTCTCTACTCTTCTCCCACCCCGTCTGCCCTCCTCCCTCCTTACCCTTATTCTCAGGAGCACTACATACATACCCTCACCTCAATTGTCAAAACACACCACAAGATCCAACTAGTAGATAAGATTTAATCTCTACTCCTGGAACATTGGGGGCATACATTCCCCAATAAAAAGAAAAACAATACTTACGCAACTTAGGAAAAAGAAGGCAGAGATTGCATTCCTTCAAGAGACCCACCTCTTGGATTCAGAGCATGAGAAGTTAAGGGCGGACTGGGTGGGGAGAGTTGAATATGCCTCGTATAGTTCAGCCAGTAGAGGGGTTGCAATACTCCTAGGTAAACGACTGGAGTATGAGGTCAGGGAGGTACGTAAAGACCCGGAAGGCAGATACATAATAGTGCAGATATGTGTTGCAGAACAGATTTACACATTGTGCAACATCTACGCCCCGAACTTAAAAGATAGAGGATTCTGGAATGCCATTGTGGCGATCCTTTCCCCTTACATCGGTACACATATCATACTGGGAGGTGACTTTAACCTCACCCCTAACTCTCACTGTGATAGGTTAAGGGGAACACTTAGTGGGAAAATCAGAAAGACAATCGGACCCTCAGAAAAATTTGAAAAAGGCATTTTTTCACAGTTGGGAAGTTCCCTGGATGTGGTAGACATATGGAGGCAACTGAACCCGGATGGGAAAGACTATACCTGTGCATCCCGCTCGTCTCCCTCTCTGTCCCGCATTGATCTGTTTCTAATATCCAACTCTCTCATTACACGTATCATAGACACAAAAATTGGGGAAGTGGCGGTTTCTGACCATGCACCCATAGCACTCTTCATAGATAAGAACCAGTCAGTCAGCAACAGACGTACCCTCAGATTCCCAAAACACCTACTGTACTCCCAAGAATTCCAGAACTTCCTAACTCACTGTTGGGATGACTACCGGGTAAATAATGCTCAGCATATAGATTCGCCGGAATTATTCTGGGTGACAGCTAAGGCGGTCTTGTCAGGCAACATCGTTGCCTACCTGGCACGTAGGAAAAAACAATACACAGAAAAAATCGGGAAGCTGAGAGAACGCTTGGCGGAGACATATCGCACCTACTGTGCGACCCCCTCCCGCATCAATTATCACAATTACACTGATACAAAAAAAGAATATGATGCCCTACTGGCCAATCAGGCCTCACAAGCTCTCCTGCGAAGCAGGGGTAAATACTATAGATTCGGGGATAAATCGGGGAAGCTCATGGCTGCCTTAGTGAATATGAACACATCCTCTAAACATGTTGCAGCCCTGAAAAGTAGAGGCAAACTTGTGAAAGATGCTGAATCAATAGCTGAGGCATTTGCCTCTTACTACTCCTCTCTATATGCCAGTGAGGGTTCCCCAGGCTCTGAGCTAAGAGACAAATTTTGGGATAACATCAATATCCCACAAATTTCAGAAACCCAACTTGAGAAGCTAAATGCCCACATAGGAGAGGAGGAGATTCAGAGGACGATCATGTCCATGTCACTGGGTAAAGCCTCAGGCCCGGACGGATTACCGATAGAATTTTATCGGCTCCTGAAGGAACAGGTTTCCACGACATTGGCAAACTTGTATGCCACTTACTTTGAGGGGGAGAGAGCCCCGATATCAGAGTTCTCGGCGGCATATATCACCCTAATACCTAAGCCAGGGAAAGACACCGTATTACCAGAATCCTACCGTCCGATCTCACTACTGAACTCGGACTACAAGATATTAACTAAATTATTGGCAGAAAGACTAAAATTTATACTGCCTGACATTATACACATGGACCAAACGGGATTCATGTACGCGAGATCGTCAGTGGTTAATGTTCGCAGGGTCCTGCAGGTCATCCAGCACTTTTGGACCGCGAGGGGAGGAGGTGAGGGGAAAAATGACACAGAGGCCTTCCTACTGTCACTCGACGCAGAGAAGGCCTTTGACCGAGTGGAGTGGGACCACCTCTTTTACACCATGGCCAAGGCTCACTTCTCTGGCCCATTTTTGACTTTTATTAAAAATCTGTACCGAGCCCCCTTTGCTAATATACTAGTCAATAATATATTCTCAGAGAACATTTACTTACATAGGGGAACCCGACAGGGCTGCCCCTTATCACCCCTCCTCTTTAATGTTGCCCTCGAACCATTGGCTATTAAGCTAAAACAGATTTTCCCTGGCATAGATTTGGCAGGACACCCTCAACATCTGGCATTATACGCGGATGATATGCTCCTGTTTGTCCAAAATCCGCGCACACATATACCGCGTATTCTGGAGACTCTCACTGATTTCGGATTGCTATCCGGCTATAAAATTAATATGCATAAATCGGAGATCCTATGGCTTCTTAGGAATGCTAGCACTGATGGGGACTTCCCATTCTCAGTGGCTAAACATGATATCACTTATCTTGGCATTAAAATCTCCGCTAACCCTAACAAATTGTACGCCAATAATCTGGCACCTATGTGTGCAAAACTACAGGCACAGATGAACAGCTGGAGATCGCTACCCCTGTCACTCTCAGGTAGGATCAACCTCCTCAAAATGGTGATACTCCCTCGCCTGCTCTATCCTCTTCTTATGCTCCCCCTGCTCCTAAGCAAATCGGACGTCAAAATGCTTAATTCGGCAGCGACTCGCTTCATCTGGAAGGGAGGAAAGCCACGAATCTCGAGGGAAAAACTGAGTATGGGCTTTCTCAATGGGGGATTGGCTTTCCCAGACTTCAGACTGTATAACTGGGCGGCTTTAATACGACTGGTGTTGGACTGGCAGGTGGGAACACACCACTTTTGTCGGCCCTCCCTGGAGCAGGCAGTCCTGGGAGACATCTCCTTAGCGTACCTACCTCATGTTCCGAACATGAAATCTGTGAAGGCTTTGGGCCTTAACATGCTGTTCAGCGAACCATTAAAAGCCTGGCACCAGGCTCATAAATTTCTGAAGAAATCCTGCCATGCTTCAAGCTACCTACCTATCGTCAAAAACCCAGACTTCCCGGCAGGTTCGGAAACTCAACCTTTCTTGGTCTGGGAACGGAAGGGTCTGAGATCACTTCAACAATTATTAGTCCCCCTCACGAAGGAGGTAAAAAACTTTGGTACCTTACAAAGAGAGTTTGGGATACCTAGAACACACTTCTTTGCCTTCCTACAAGTGCGCCATTATATCAATACTCTGCTTCGAAACGCACCGGAATTTTGGGAGGGTTCTCCCTTCCGCATCACACAAGCATTGTATAAATTGGGTAAGTTCTCCCTATCTGAAATATATCAGACTCTTCTACAACAACGAGCGCAGAGCACAAGGGACTCAATGCTCGTGGGATGGGCTCGAGAGGGAATTGATGACATTACGTGGGAGGACATGAGAGAAGGTCTCGAAAAAACTAAATCAGCCACATTGTCCGCCATGTTCAGGGAATCCCAGATACGCTTCCTTCATAAGGCCTATCTCACTCCGAGAATACTTGCCAAATGGGTGACCACACGCCCTAATAAGTGCGTTAGATGCGCGATAGAAGCACCTACTCTCTTACATTATATGTGGGAATGTCCAACAGTCAGACAATACTGGGGTAAAATACAATATTGGATCCACCAGTCCTTACAGATACACCTCATACTCCGCCCAGAAACTATTCTGTTCTTACACTGGGATCCATGCCACAGACAACATGATGCTGTACTGAGTCTAGTAATATTGTTAGCTAGAAAATGTATCTTAAAAAATTGGACAGTAAGGAAAAGCCCTTCTTTTGCGAGCTTTAGGAATCTACTCAGATCACAGATATTTACGGAACAAATGGATGTTAGGATGGATGTTCAGAACAGACTAGGCCTATTTTTACGTAAATGGCGTAGACTCATACTTACCTTTGAACTAGAGATCCAAAGGCTAATCCTGACGCCATTTAAAGACTCAGTTCTCTTCACAGAGGCAGAGTTGAGGGGGGAGTGGACACACTTATTCTAAATCACAATAAACACTGATGCAAGATGATTCTTCCTACTCCCCTCACTCTTCATCCTCCATCCCTCTTTCATTCCCGTTACCCCCCCCCCCTTTTTTTTTTTTTTTTTTTTTTTTTTCTCCACCGCTAGGCCCCAGAAGCAGCAGCAACAACTTAGGAATAGGTTTAGTTATGTTATGTTTATAGTTAGATTAGACATGATTTAGTTTGAGTTTTAATTATGATAAAGGTATTGGAAAAAATAAAAATACGTCTGAGAAATGTGGTCACACTGGCTTAAAAAATATTACTTGCTTTAGATCTCAAAGTGCGGATGAGAAAGGAAAATATCATGTTCACACCCAACTGATACGAATGTGTTTCATTAAGTGTATACTGTAAGGTTCAACGTATAATTTGTAATGGATGTTGTAAACTTTATCTTATGTGACTGCACCCGCACAAATTGTAAACGATAAGATTGTGTGTATTACTTTTTTGGACAACAATAAAAAGATATTTCAAAAAAAAAATACACAGAAAAGCTGTGGAGGAAACAGGGGGTTTGCACAATGGCACAATTCCAATCTAATAAATTAAAAACTTTAAGAGCATTGCTGGCTACTCACAGGAATTTTTTTGAGGATGTTCAGGACAAAAAATGAGGAAAAGCAAAAGTAAACCATGATTCAATACAAGTAGCAATCAGTTTACGCTGGGGTTCTGCTCCTGAAGGAATAGTTGTGAAAAAAATGGTGTAAAAAGAACCCATTTATATAATGTAAGTCAATGGGAAGTAAATGAGTTAGGTTCCAGGCCCTTCTCAAAACATTAGTTATATAATATTATATTATAACTTATATATGTATTATAATATTATTACTATGCAGCCAATGCTGTGCTAAACTGAATGACACAACCCAGAGATTTTCCTAGGGCAACCATCATCACCTGGGGCTAGGGTTGCCACCTTTTGCCCAGAAAATTTCTGGACACTTTTTAAGTGGGCGTGGAGAGGGTGTGGCTTGGGGTGTAGTTTGGGGCATGGCTTGGGGCATGGTTTCTCGCGTCCTTTAAATTCATTATGATTTTTTTTTAATATATATATATACATATATATAATATATATATATAATATATATAATATAATATATATATATATAATATATATATATATATATATAATAAATATAATATATATAATATATATATATATAATATATATTATATATATAATATATATATATATATATATATATATATATATATATATATATATAATAAATATATATTATACACGACTACTTCTCCAATTGGTTCACATACAGACAAACAAGAAACTTTATACTTAGCCACAAGGGACGGGACAATATGACTAGACCAATGACGAAATTTGAATCACTTTGCATCCTGCCCCCCCCTCTCCAACATACCCTATCCACAATATATAAATTACTAATCCAGAAAACCACCTGGATATATACCCCCATATATGGAAAGATGGGAATCCGATTTGGGAATTATTATACTCCCTCAAACAAGCACCTCTATGCTTCAAGCTACCCTGAAAACCTCAATTTCCTCCTCCATTCTGGAGATAAATATCAAACTACTACATAGATGGTACCTAACTCCCAGAAAATTACACCAATTATTCCGATCGCAAAAAAAACCAATGCTGGAGGTGTGGTCATGTCAATAGTGACACTGCACACATGTGGTGGTGGTGTAATACAATTCAAAACTTTTGGAGACAAGTGATCTCAGAAATAGAACATATACTGGGCATTGAGATACCACTAGACCCCCTGATATGGCTTCTGAATAAGCCCCCCCAACATTAAATATAAACCTAACCTTAACTTGTTTAAAGTTATGACTAATGGAATAAAGATATTGATTGCTAAAAATTAGAAGCATGGAGGTGCTCCTTCACTAGAAATGTGGGTTAGAAAGGTCTCGGACTTGGTGGAGTTAGAGGAGTATTATTATTTACAAAATGAAAAGATGGAAATCTTTGAAGAAATGTCTCACACATGGGAGGACTACACGAAATCCGATAGGACGATTAACTTACTCATGGAAAATATACGTTCACTGTAGGTCAAGAAAGGTGCACACAAAGACGAGACAGATACGATATAGAGCGTGCTGGACGGGACGGGACCTTCATTCCCCTTTTAAGTTTTGCTTTAATTTTCTTTACCCATATTATTTTTAATTCATTTTAGTTAAGGTTTTCAAGCCAGTAGGGCAACCAGGATTTTAGGAGGAGTACTTAGATGTCTCCTCAGATTGTTTATGACATGTTCTTTGACCTGTAAAAGGGTCTAGACTAAAATTGAGTTGTTAGTATATAAAGAAATGTAACGCCTCCACCATTTGTATTTTTTAATATAACCTTCAATAAAGTTGTTTATAAAAATAAAAAAAAATATATATATTATATTTGCACATAATTAAGCCCCCACAAAAAAAAATTACCAGCAGACACAGCCAAGTATTACTTACAGTGTGGCTGCACTGTTCTGCACTTGTTGGCTTAGGAAGGCTGCGTACTGCTGGCTGCTGCACAGGACCCACTAAGGTAAAAAATGGCCATGTTTCAGCAGGCAGACACAGCCCGCCGCACGGCCACCGCACCAACACACCTGCCGGCCTCAGTCTCTATGTCGCTCTCAGACTCAACCTGCAGCCGGAATCGGATGTGACGACTCCTCTACCTCTTCCCCCCCTCCCACTGTCCCACACCAAGCAATCTCCATCTCACTCTCCCCTGCAGGCAGCAGACGCACCCGTTTTGTAACCCCAGGCTAAGCGCTCCTCTGGCCAGCTAATATTTTGTAAAGTCTGCTCACTGCTGCACCAGGGGAGCGCTTAGCCCGGGGCATTTGAGGCTAGTTCCGGGACACGGGACACAGAGCCTCAGACCGGTACTGTCCCGGTGAAACCGGGGCGGGTGGCAACACTACCTGGGGCTACTTGGACCTTTTAATACTTGTAAGCCCCTCTCCATTGCTTCTACCAAAAGCAAAAGGAAGAGTGCAGACTTGAGCACCTCTTAAACACTCACTTCATTGCTTCTCTTGCCAGGTGTGTGAACAATATTGTAGGATATAGTAGAAGAGATCTCCAGCACGTAACTTAGTGATCCAGGCAGTTATTGTCTACCTACCTGGCTGCAGGCAGCAGGCAGCCTTTGTGGGCGGGGCTATGAGCCACTGCTACAGGTCTGCATGTAGAGTGTATGAGCTCTATGGTTATAAATATATAATAATTCTGTGTGCCTGGTTGTAACTACTAGGAAATGTCAGTTTTTTTGTGTCATATTTGTTGAGTATCTTTAAGTAAGATTCTTCTTTTAAAACTTTGTTTTGTTGAGTTTTATTTTTCATTATAATGAATTAAAACAAATGTCCTTTTTTCATGTATTTTGTAAAAAAAAAAAACCTGGGTACGACCCTAATGAAATCTGCTGCACATACCTATGTTTAAAGCCCTGAAATTAATGCTGTAAATGTAAAAAGAGCCTTATAAAATTTGTTTTTATGCTTGTGAGGCTGGTCATTATCTATCAATAAGGCAGTTCTAATTATCAGCCAGTGATCCATCATTTTTTTTCTCTTTGCTGCATGTAAAAAATACATTTTTAACAGTTTTTCTTTTTAACATGCACACAGACATAAACTTCCTGTTAGCTTCAATATCAAAAAGGCCAGCATAGAAATGTTGTTTTTTTTTTTTAAATGTTACAGCTCCTTTATATGTATGACAGCAATTTTTTTACAATTCACTGTACTGGCCCTTTAAGAAAGCAAACGATTTGCAAACTACTCACATGTGTGGTACACAGCATTACAGTGCTGTACAGTAGTATTTCTTGACCTTTTGGTAGCAAGTACCCTTATACCCAGGTATTGGTTTTATGTTTTACAGAATTGAATATGTGGCAATATGAGAAAAGGAATAATAAACACATAAAACACAGATATATAGTCCATTGATATTAACAATTATATGCAATTAATCTGCTTCTTACATTAATAAAGAGGAAAATAAACTATTTTCTGCACAATGAGGAAAGTAATATTTGTTCCCATCTTTCTATTTTTAATAAACAATTCATACACAGTTTATCTGTCTTGCTTTACTGCGGCACACTTCAGTATGATGCACTGTACCTGTGTCACAGTGGCACCTTCATCTGCCACAAATCGATGTGACACTTGGTCACAGTAATACACTTTCTCTGTTCATATCAGTGAAGCTCATTTCCAGCCCTCATAAGTCATTAACAAGCCAGAATCTAAGGTTTTGCCAATTTGAGGTGAATCAGTGATTGAGCAGTGGTCCAACCTAGGCAGGGAAATACTCACACTCTGCCATGTTTGGAGTGCTTGAAGCTTTCTTTGCTATGTCATCATGTTTACAATAGCTGCAAAAAATAATGAAGGTTAATCCCTGGAGTACCCCTTACCAATGCCCCAAGTACCCCTAGTGGCACACGTACCACAGGTTGAGAAGCTAGGCTGTGCACAGTATTACAGTGCTGTATTATAATGCAGGTGGCAAAAACTCTTCTGCAAATCTTTTGTGTTCAGCTAAGAAGCCTGTAAAACAACTTCCTCCATAGTGGTCACGTGATTACCTATATTCATGATGCCTAATGAGTTTTTTATTTGTTTTTATTTTCATATTAAGGGATATTGCTCTCTAAACTTCCATCTTGATAACCCCAACGATCACAACACCTCCACCCTCCTGAAAAACCTCGGAACCATCAGACTGAAGCAACTTGTAAATTACCCAACCCACTCAGCCGGCCACACCCTTGATCCGATCTTCTCCTCAGGCAACCACATCTCAGTCAATAACATCACCAAACTCCTCTGGACTGACCACCACTGCATACACTTCTACTTCAACAAACCCACCACCCACCTCTGACAGTACCACCCGCCCCGCAGAAACTGGAACAACATCACCCAAGACCAACTACACTGCACCCTAAACAAATTCTCCCCACCTACTTCCACAGATGCCAATGCCTCCACCCGCAACCTCCACCTCTGGATTACAGACTGCTCCAACATCCTCGCCCCCCTCAAAAAAAGTCCAGCCGCCAAACCACCAACAAGACTAGCTGGTTCACCCCAGCCCTTCAGGACTCCAAACGCCACTGCAGACAATTGGAAAGAGCCTGGAGATCCAGCAAGACCCTTCTGGAGAAAGCTGCCTTTAAGGAAGCAATCACCACCTACCACCACCTCATAAAAACCGCCAATAAAATAGCCATCCAAGACAGAATCAAATCTAACGCACACAACAGCAAGGAGTTGTTCTCAGTCATCAAGGAATTCTCTAAACCCAACAGCGACACCACCAACATCCCACCCTCCCAGGACCTCTGCAATACCCTCGCTGCCCACTTCCACCACAAAATCCTCGACATCTATGACAGTTTCACACCTCATATCTCAACCTCCACCACCCACTCCCCTACACCCAACTACACCCCTCCCAAACCTGCCCCCCCACACCACTCACGGAATATCTGGTGCCCCCTCACCACAGAGGACACCCTCAGAATCATGAAATCCATCCACTCCGGCGCACCCTCGGACCCATGCCCTCATCACATATTCAACAAAGCAAGCAACGCCATCGCCCCTGAACTCTGCCGCACCATCAACTGCTCCATCAAAACTGGCACCTTCCCGGATGTCTGGAAGCGTGCAGAACTGAAACCCCTGCTGAAGAAACCCTTGGCAGACCCCACAGACCCGAATAACTACTGCCACATCTCTCTACTCCCCTTCCCGGCCAAAGTCATAGAGAAGTCCATCAACTCGCAACTTATTGACCACATTGAGGCCAAGCACACCCTGGAACACTCCCAATCCGGCTTCAGAAGCAACCACAGCACCGAGACCGCCCTCCTCGATGCCACAGACGACATCCGTGCCATGCTCGACCGAGGAGAAACTGCCACCCTGATCCTCCTAGACCTCTCAGCAGCCTTTGACACTGTCGACCACAACACCCTCCGCACCCACCTACATGACGCCGGCATACGCAGAAAAGCCCTGGAATGGATCACCTCCTTCCTCACGGGCAGGACCCAGAAAGTCAGACTCCCTCCCTTCGCCTCCAAACCCACACCAGTCAACTGTGGTGTACCGCAAGGCTCTTCGCTGAGCCCCACCCTCTTCAACATCTACATGGCCCCTCTTGCAGCCATCGTCCGACGCCACAACCTCAACATCATCTCCTATGCAGACGACACCCAGTTAATCATCTCACTCACCCGAGATCCCACCACCACCAAAAAGAACATCCACAAAGGCAGTCCACTGACAGCAGTCGCCGCCTGGATGAATGACAACTGGCTCAAACTGAACACAGACAAAACCGAAGTCCTCCTCCGACCCAATAAGTCCATATGGGATGACTCCTGGTGGCCCACAGCCCTCAGTCACCCTCCAACCCCAACTGACCACGCACGAAATCTAGGCTTCATCCTGGACTCTTCACTCTCCATGAACCAACAAATCAATGCCATCACCAGCGTTCCCTCTAAGGCCAGTTTTGTGTGCGGCTCAGCAGTTAAATAGTTAATAAGGGAACCACAACTTGCCGTCTGCATTGGGCAGTGTTTGCTAATTGCTCTAGTTAACTGTTTCACTGCTGATCCGAGCATAAAACTGGCCTTAGAGGGAACATTGGCCATCACCTCAACATGCTTCCACATCCTCCACCTGCTACGAAAAATCTTCAAGTGGATCGCTACCAAAACCAGGAAAACAGTCACCCACGCCCTTGTCAGCAGCCGGTTGGACTACGGCAATGCACTCTACGCCGGCTCCACCATCAAACTCCAAAAGAGACTCCAACGTATCCAGAACGCCTCAGCCAGACTCATCCTCGACATCCCTCTAAAATGCCACATCACCAAACACCTAAGGAACCTTCACTGGCTCCCCATTAACAAGAGAATCACCTTTAAGCTCCTTACCCATGCGTTCAAGGCCCTACACAACATCGGACCCAAATACATAAACCACCGCGTAAATTTCTACACCCCCGCTAGACAACTACGATCGGCCGACCAAGCACTCGCAGTCATCCCCTGCATCAGCAAATCCACAGTGGGCGGAAGATCCTTCTCCCACATAGCAGCAAAGACATGGAACACCCTCCCGCTGCACCTCAGACAATCCACCTCCCTTACAAAGTTCAGAAAGGACCTCAAAACCTGGCTCTTCGACTGAACGCCCATCCCCTCCCCCCCTCCTCCTATCTGCTTTCCCTTAGAGCCTTGAGACCCTCATGGGTGATTAGTTTGCGCTCTATAAGTACCCAATAGATAGATAGATAAACATTCCTGGAATACCGACATTTCAGATTGATTCACTTTATGAGATCCTGGAACTTTCCCAGACAAAATTTGCATCAACCTACAAAGGTCTAGATTACAAGTGGAGCGCTAAATACCGTATGTGCGATAATGTGTGCTGTTATTACATATGTGCGATAATGTGCGCTGGTATTACAAGTAAATTGAAATGCGAATGCGAGCTCACATTCGTATTGTGCGTACACATTTTGCTCATAAGAGCTTGCTTCCATAAGCTCCTATGGAAGCCTCGTTCTGATGCCGTCATAGACGGCATCAGAACCTTGTGCTGTGAAGGGGGTAAGTAGCGCAGCAATGCGCAGCATTTTAAAATATATATGTATAAGAATATATAGTCAGAAAAACGAAAGGATGCAGACGGCTATTTTACAAACATAACTCGACTTTATTCTTGTTAAAAAGTCTGTGAATACACGATCACAAACAGGTCACAATAGTAGCAATGGCTGAATATCTGCTGCTGACGTGTTTCGCCTGTCAAGGCGTAATCATAGCTACAGTTAAAACACCTGCTAACCTATTTAAGGCTGCTGGAGATACCTGATAGGGTAAAAATTAATTGGTAAGTCAATGCTAAATGGTTTTCATTTAACCCATTATTGCACTCAATAAATCAACAGCCTCAGAACATATGCATGATTAGGGACACAAACCTTACATATAAATAAATAAATAAATAAATAAATAAATAAATAAATAAACCACCTCGTACATATTTAAATATATTTCTGTGCTTGTGCACTTTTACAGTACATAGTTAGATACAGAATGAAAACAGAAAAAACTCAAAATAAACTCGTCGACTCATAAAAAAAAAACCTCATAATGTCCTGCTATATATGTAGAATTAGTAAATAACAAATATAATAATAAGAGAACATCAATTGCATTAGACATGCAATATATGGAACAAGGTAAAATGTATACATAAACAATTTGTATATACTTTGGTATGTGACTATACACATAAGACTTGTACATACAAACCACTTGTAATGCAGAATGATACATGTAAAAGCTTGTGTAAATTATAAAGATAAGATGTTAGTAATAATCGATTTGTTTCAATAGGGCCAATTTAAAAAAAATAATAATAATAAGGGGGCCTAGATTAATTTCCAAATATAACCTAAACATAATAATAATAATTAGGTGATAAAATACATGTATCCATTAAAGTGCATGAATGCATGTGTCCATACTATAGCATAATACAAAACTAGATGGAAAAAATAAACGATCAAATTATATAGAAAGTACATACATAGAGTTTGATAAAAATCATAGGGACATGGTGACATAAACTATGTGGGTATCAGAAGAAATGAGAATGTAAGTAAGAACATTATATGTATTATTTATTACAACTGTAACTTCAGATATATATACATGCTGCGAAAGAGGGAGATGGCGGAAACAATAAAATGTAATATTATTTCCAAAAATTAATAAGCTCATATTCAGAGTTCAGGCCCGAGGGAACTCGGGTCTGAAGTCTAAAAATCCAATACATCTCCCTCTTTCGCAGCAGTCTATCACGGTCACCACCTCTAGGGGGACAGTTAACTTTTTCTATCGCTTGCCATCTCAGACTAGTAATGTTCTTATTATGATGGTGTAGAAAATGTCTAACCAGTGGTGTTCTGGCTTCTCCTGCTTGTATTGTAGATAGGTGATTCCAAATCTGGACCTTAATTTCATTAGTGGTTAAACCTACATATTGTAGGTGACAAAGTGTACAGGTGAGTAAGTAGATAACATGGGTTGAAGTGCACTTCAAGCAACTATTGATTGGAAAAGTATCTCCAGTCACTTCTGATTTAAAAATGTTAGATACCATGATATACTCACAAACCTGACACTTCTGTCTACATTTAAACAGGCCCTTGTGTATAAGCCAGTAACTAGTTGGTTTATTTAGTTCTGGCAATGATGAAGGTATATACACATATTAACACATAAATATATATGTGAATAAGTATATATATATATATATATATATATATATACATATACATTTACATTGGGGTCTATGAGAACACACAGTTCCCATAGACCCAATGTAAAGGCACTTTTAGGGGTGTTTTTTTTTTTTATAACACCCAACTCCCACCAACTTTAAAGCTCCAATACTGTCTAGTGCAGTTTTTTTTAATTACATTTAAAAAAAATTAAATGTATGCATCTCCTTCTCATATGAAAAAGCAGTATACGACTCCTTAGCGAGACACCCTGTTTTCAGGATAAAAGTGGCTTTATTTACGTACACCAGGGAAATAGAAGCACTGGCAAGCATTCTTAAAGAATCTCACCAACCCAGAGACCTTTATAGAATAGAGCTCCTAGGGTCTAATACTATAACACTCTCTGAGCTTGTGAGAGTCTATAAGAAATCTCTCAAATATTATGAAGCCCCTATCCTAAATATAAAAAGGCAGTTTTTACTTTTATAGTGTGTCTCATAGGGCCCAATTCTAAAAAACTCTCTGTGCAGGTGAGATTCTATAAGAATGCTCTCCAGTCCATCTATTTTCCTGGTGGAATTATATAAAGCCACTTTTTACCCGGAAAACAGGGTGTCTTGCCTTTTCATATGGGAAGGACATGCATACATTACAAAAATGCACAATGAAAATCGTAATTTAAAGGACCACTACAGTAGAATTGCATAATTAGCAAGTGCTCACAAAACCATATCTTCATGTGCACAGGGGCACAGTCATACTGTAACAGGAAAAGGGAAAAGGCCTTCTACAAACTGTTGCCACAAAATTAGAAGCACCAAAGTGTCTTTGTATCCTGTTGCATTAAGATGACACTTCACTGGAACTTGGGGGCATAATCCAAAACCTGAAAATAGCCCCAGACCATTATCCCTCCTCCAACAAACTTTTCAGTAGGCACTATGAATTCTAGTAGGTAGTATTCTCCTTGCATCCACCACACCAAGTCTTCCATGAGACTGCCAGTGTGAAGAGTGATTCATCACTCCAGAGAACAAATTCCCACTGCTCCAGAGTCCAGTGCCAGTGGCACTTCTAGAACTTAATATTTGGGAGAGCTAATTGGGGGGCAAGCAAGGGTGATGAGAACACAGAACATGTGATATATGGAGCCCTCTGAAGCTCAACGCATGCGTTTTGAGATGCATAGCACCCCTCAGCACCTCCATAGAACCGGCACTGACAGTGTTTTACACCACTCCAGCCAATGCTTGGCATTGTTAATGTGAGGCTTATGTACAGCTGCTTCACAATGGAAACCTTTCGTTCTTGTGCTGATGTTGCTTCCAGGGGCAGCTTGGAACTCTTTAGTGAGTGATGCAACAGATAATAGGCGTTTTTTACACACTACACGCTTCTGCACTTGGCAGCGCCACTATGTGAGTTTACGTGGTCTACCACTTTGTGGCTTAGCTACTGTTGCTCCTCAACCTACCTTGGAATGATTTTCAACAAATGACACCAAGAGAATGCAGAATTCCAAAAAAGGGGGGGGGTTGTGATGGAACTACTTGAGATATACAGAATACAATCTTACCTATCATTATTACAGTTAAGTGGAATAGGTTTAACTACTAGTTCTCTAGGGTTTTTAAGTGTGCCCAATTTTTAACATTATCTATTAAAGTTTAATATTTTAAATGTTCATTTTTGCTACACACACATCACGCCATACGTATAATTATTCTAGTGGGTTTGAGTGCTATTATGTGTACACTTTTCTTGCAACTGTCTTTGGTTGTTTATGTAAACCAAGAGAATGCAGCTAATTAGATAATAAAAGAAAAGTTGAATGTGTTTTAAAATCACATTCTCTATCTGAATCATGAAAGTTTAATTTTGACTTGACTGTCCTTTTAACATATGCCAGTCCTGTTTGTTCTGATCACATTCCAAATTCTCAATACTTCATTGTCAGGGGCCATTTTTCATAAATCAAATTCAACAGCTAAAATAACTAGCAAACACTTTTCAAATCACCCTAAAAAATATTCAAATGCAACAATACTTTTGCACAACACCACAGAGATCCCCTGGCTATACAGGCAAAATGTACATATATAGTTTTTTTTATTAAAAAAGGGACTTGTCTTCTATAAAAATATTATTTTATTGGGGTTCTGTACACATTTCTGATTTTTCTGTGTGCCACTAAAGTTCTCTTCCCCATTAAAAGCCAAACTTAGTGCTTTACTATTTGAAAAATCAGGTGATACTCTTTCAAATGAGGGGACATGATCATCTGTAGCTGCTAAGGGAGCTGAGATCCCTTGCAGCTACACTAATCCCGCCCCTTTGTGATGTTGCCATGCTTCTGTGGCAGCATTACCAGCACTCCCATTGAAGGCTTGGGAGTGCCGCCCAGAAGTCCACCAATGATCTTCATTCTGTAGCGCGCAGGATCACCGAAAAAATCTTCTGCACAGCATTTCCCCTGCATTACAAGAACTGCTTTTCATGCACGAGCAGGCTGCTAATTAGTTAAAAACGTCACCTATTTGCATCAATAAACCCTATTTAAAGGAACATGAAACCTAAAATGTTTATTTTAAGATTCAGATAGAGCATGTAACTTTAAACAACTTTCTAATTTATTTCTATTATCAAATTTCCTTCATTCTCGTGGCTTTTTTTGTTAAAAAGCAGGTATGTAAGCTTAGGACTGTGCATGTGTCTGCAGAACTATATGACAGCCATTTTGCAATAATGGTAGCCATTTGCAAGAGCACTAGATGGCAGCACTATTTCCTGCCATGTGGTGTGTCAGTTATCTACCTAGGTATCTCTTCAACAAAGAGTACCATGGGAACAAAGCAAATTTGATAAAAGAAGTAAATCGGAAACTTTTTTTAAAATTGTATGCTCTGTCTGAATCCCAAAAGAGGATTTTTGGGTTTCGTGTCCCTTTAATGGGATCAATAAACATACAGGACCTTCAGTCGGTGATGTAATAAATAAACACCCTTATTTGACTTTAATTGTGTACTTTTTTTTTTTTAATCACGACATTGCAAGATAGAAGTAAATAATTTTATGTTATTTTCAGGAAGTAAAGATTTCGTGATTGAGAAGAATTATCGGCAGAAGTATTTTTTTATTCTCATTGCTGGAAAAATCCACTCGGTCTGACTTTCAGTAATTGTTATTTGCCGGAAACAAACACCAGATCATGATCAGTCCCTTAGTAGCTCTTAATTTCTTTGATAAAAGGAAAAATTAAATGTGAATTGCATTTATTTTAAACGTAGTTAGCATTGCAAATCGTATTAATTGTAGCAATTTAAATTTATATTCCTATATTCACAATTACTACTGAGATCTTATCTATTACTTACTTCTTAGGTTGTATTCATTGCATATTAGTATAAGTATGCAGCAATGCAAATTTAAATTGCTACAATTTAAATTTATATTCTTTGCTATGTTAAAGTGATGGTAAATTATATTTAATCAAAATATATTTTTTATAACTACATAGCATGTTAGTGAAAACCAATAACTTTTTTTTTTCTTACGTAAATTCTCATAAATTTAATTTTTATTGATGCCGTGTTTCATGGTATCCACCGCCCAGTTTCTCTTTTGTTTACACAGTGTAATAATGTAGAAAGCAGTCTCTACATAGACAGCAATGCAATGCTCATTTTTTTGGGAATGCCATATGGCTAGGATGCCTATTGGACAAGAGGTCAAAACATCACCTGGAGGGGGTTATAGTAAAAGAAATATAAAGCAATAAAATACTTGTTTTAGCACATCTGCAAATACAATTGATGAATTAAGGTATATATAAAAAATGTACATAGATTAAGGATCGGATTTCAGTAAAGACTTTCCTTTAGAGTCTTTTCTCACAGGCCTGAACTAAATGCAAAACTATTTTGTTCTTTATTCAAGAGAAAAACTTGTTTGTCAGCTTTGAGGATTGCTCAAACACATATCTATAAGTATTTAGATTTTAGGCAAATAACATTATTTACAAATATAGGCTATTTTAACAGGGTTTAAATTGCAAATTATTTTTTTTAAATTTAAAGAGCTACCACAACCGGTGAAGTGAGAAGTTCTTTTGTAAGGGACTTATTTTGTAACTTGGAATTAAAAATTGGTCTGGATGATTTTATATATATATATGTATATTTCAGAATAATGCAGAATTCCCAATTGTCACGTGTTTTTTTTTAATTGCGCTTATATTACAAGTTACGCTTCAGTCCTTACCACGATTTGTGGTTAACTGTTTTTTGAAAATAAAAAGTTGCACAAAACACTTCAAAAATACATTAAAAAGTACAGTTATACACTTATAATAACACCATTTAATAAAAAATTATTTTAAAAATTTGCATTAAAAAGTTATAAGGGCAAAGGGCTTTAACATTGAAATACAAACATATACAAGTCTAAACATTTATATGTATATGTATATATACATATGTATAAATATGTATTAATGTACTGTATTTATTTGTATATATATGTATTTACAGACATATAGACACATATAAAAATATTAATATATTAGTCCTAAAGCCGTGTACATGGGACATTTTTTGCAGCGGTCCCACCCCTTGCTCTCTCTCTATCCCCCCTCTCTTTTGCTCTCTCTTTCTCCCCTCTCTTTTGCTCTCTCTTTCTCCCCTCTCTTTTGCTCTCTCTCTCTCCCCTCTCTTTTACTCTCTCTCTCCCCCCCCTCTTTTGCTCTCTCTCTCCCCCTTCTCTTTTGCTCTCTCTCTCCCCCTTCTCTTTTGCACTCTCTCTCCCCCCTCTCTTTTGCTCTCTCTCTCCCCCCTCTCTTTTGCTCTCTCTTCCCCCTCTCTTTTGCTCTCTCTCTCCCCCCTCTATTTTGCTCTCTCTCTCCCCCCTCTCTTTTGCGATTTCTCTCCCTCTCTTTTGCGCTCTCTCCCCCTCTCTTTTGTGCTCTCTTCCCCTCTCTTTTGCGCTCTCTCCCCCTCTCTTTTGTGCACTCTCCCCCCTCTCTTTTGTGCACTCTCCCTCCTCTCTTTTGTGCACTCTCCCTCCTCTTTTGTGCACTCTCCCCCCTCTCTTTTTGTGCACTCTCCCCCTCTCTTTTGTGCACTCTCCCCCCTCTCTTTTGCTCTCTCTCTCCCCCATCTATTTTGCTCTCTCTCTCCCCCCTCTCTTTTGCGCTCTCTCCCCCTCTCTTTTGCTCTCTCTCTCCCTTCTCTTTTGCGCTCTCTCTCCCCCTATCTTTTGCGCTCTCTCCCCCTCTCTTTTGCGCTCTCTCCACCTCTCTTTTGTGCACTCTCCCCCCTCTCTTTTGTGCACTCTCCCCCTCTCTTTTGCGCTCTCTCCCCCTCTCTTTTGCGCTCTCTCCCCTTCTCTTTTGTGCACTCTCCCCCCTCTCTTTTGTGCTCTCTCCCCCTCTCTTTTGCTGTCTCTCTCCCCCCTCTCTTTTGCTGTCTCTCTCCCCCCTCTCTTTTGTGCTGTCTCTCTCCCCCCTCTCTTTTGTGCTGTCTCTCTCCCCCCTCTCTTTTGTGCTCTCTATCCCCCCTCTCTTTTGCTGTTTCTCTCCCCCTCTCTTTTGCTGTCTCTCTCACCCTCTCTCTTTTGCTGTCTCTCTCCCCCTCTCTCTTTTGCTGTCTCTCTCTCCCTCTCTCTATCCCCCCTCTTCTGCTCTCTCTATCCCCCCTCTTTAGAGCTCTGCGTATGCGTAACGCCCGGCCCCATCCACACCACGCCGACCACGCCCACTCCGCACCCGCCTGGTCACGCCCACTCCATCACACAACGCCAGGTTAGTTGGAAGGCCAGGTGTGTTTGTCCTCGCGCACAGTCTCTACTGCGCATGACAGCTTCGGACAAACACACTTGGCCTTTTATTACATAGGATATGTATACATTAGTTTGCGCTAATGAGAATATGTAATGGTGTTTGGGCAAGTGGGTGTTTTTTTTCCCATTGGCTTCTATGGGTGAATATGTGAATGCACACGCTTAATTGTAAGTTCAGATTTTTGCGCTAGTCAGGTTACCGCTTTTGCAAAATAAATTTTTAAACTTGTAATAAGAATGCAACCCGACTAGCGCAAAAAGCTTAACCCTAGCAAAGTTTTCACAATTTTTTTTCGGTATAGTGTGAAAATCCATAGTGTAATATGTAGAAAAATTCTCTATTTGTATTTCTCACACTATCTGATAGTGTCATTTGGAATCTCAGCTAAAGCCGTCACAAACAATTTGAGTAAAATGTGATAAACGTGTTAACCTGTGCAATAAAAAAAATAATTCTGCAAAACAGGAATGCAGTAGAGACGGGGAATTTCCATTATGATTTATTTCTTTGCATGAGGAAATAGTAACAGTGGTAGATAATTTCACTCACACAAGCTGGCTTGCCACACAAGAAGATAAAATCAAGTTGTTTTAACATAGAGACAGGAGAAAACATCAACCTATGCAAAGGAGAAACATAAAAAATTCTTATCTTGCTTCAAATATTTAGACATTACTGGGCCACTTTCCAGAAAGTCTGTGTCACTCTGACTTAGCAGGGAACTCCTTGCTGTCATATATCTTTCTGACAGGGAGAATAATTTTAGGTTAAACTTAAGCTAGGGCAATTTACTTCAAAGAAGAAATATTTTGCAGCTACTGTGTGCCAAGTCTCTGGAGAAAGTGAGTTAAGCATGTCTCTGTCCCTCTGCAGTATTGTGTTACGTTTGCTAGCTGTATTTAACCAGACAATTGGGTGTTTTAACTGGATATTCAGTGAAATCTATGTATGTGTGGGCATATAAATGACAGGGGCCACAGATGTCTAGCTGTGAGAAATATTTGAGGTAAATCTTTGTTTAAAAGTATTATGCATAAAAATGGATAGTGCTGCTTTTTGAAAGCTATAAAGAAGTGCCACTGAGCATTAAAAGCACACATTTCTCATTGAAACAGCTGTGTAGTATGCACCCATTCAAATGGGCTGAACCTGTTAATGTACATATACATAGAGAGACAGAGAGATCAAATGCACATGTACTGTAAGTAGTTTTTCCACTGAGATAAAGTTAGTTCAACCCCTACAATGACAAAACACCATATATTCATCTGTGTAACTAGTCACCCACACATCAGATTACCGTTCACAACCTTATAAAGATGAAAGGTATTATACCAAAGGGGTGTCCCCAAACATTCCGTCATGACAAGCCTGGTGCCCTATATTATGTATCGTAATGTGACAGTGCCAACACTCTCACATCACACCATCACCAGGCTACCACACAGAATAGCACATTATGGAAAACCTGGCACGTTAAATGCCACCTTAACAGCATCACTACCAAAAACTCAGATAATGGCAAGCTTCAGTATAATTCTGCATCGGAGTAATAACAAAGCATAAATAAAAAGAGAAGAGCGCAACAATAGCACAATAGCTTGTTCTTTGGCTAGTTACCACCCTAGGAGCAGCCTCTTTTTGGTCAACATGTGCTTTTCACAGAGAAGAACTTTCCTGCAATAGATCAGTCTGATCCTGACTAGACAATGCAGTCCAGTCCTGAAATACCAGGCAATCCTTCTCTGAACGAGAGAAACGGTAAAACCCCAGACGTACGTTTCGGCCTAGTGTAGGCCTCGTCAGTGAGGTGCAGCTATAGCCCTCTAGGCACAGTGAGCAACCACGTCTGGCTTCCAGCATCACCTTTAGGGAGACCTCCCTCAGGGTCATAATTTGCATAAATAAAAAGAGAGAAGCACTCAACCTGGGAATGAACAATAGCATAATAGCTTGTTCTATGGCTAGTTACCACCCTAGAAGCAGCCTCTTTTTGCTCAACATGTGCCTTTCACAGAGAAGAACTTTCCTGTAGCATATCAGTCTGATCCTTACTTAACAGTGCAGTCCAGCTCCGAAATACCAGGAAATCCCTCTCTGAACGAGAGAAACAGCAAAACCCCAGACGTACGTTTCGGCCTAGTGTTGTCCTCATCAGTGAGGTGCAGCTATATCCCTCTAGGCACACTGAGCAACCATGTCTGGCGTCCAGCATCACCTTTAGGGAGACCTCCCTCAGGTTCATAATTTGCATAAATAAAAAGAGAGAAGCACTCAACCTGGGAACGAACAATAGCATAATAGCTTGTTCTATGGCTAGTTACCACCCTAGAAGCAGCCTCTTTTTGCTCAACATGTGCTTTTCACAGAGAAGAACTTTCCTATAGCATATCAGTCTGACCATGACTAAAACAGTGCAGTCCAGTAATTGAAGATAGCAATTCTTCATGTGCACTCACCCAGCACTGAGTTAGACCTAAGTTCAAACCTTGTTACATGCCTATGTTTTTCACATAGAAAATAATGTACTTTTTATTACTACATATATATTTCTATATATATATATATCTGATAATGTTCATGTAAAGTATAAATATCTTTACCTATATATCTATTAAAATAGATATATAGCTATATACATACATATAGATAGATAGATAGATAGATAGATAGATAGATAGATAGATAGATAGATAGATAGATAGATAGATGATAGATAAAGATATATATATGTGTATAGGTATTTACAAGAGATATCCATTATCCTGCAAGTAAAGAATATTGGAATGTGAAATATGTACAGTACATATAAAGTAAAACACATAAATACTTAAATACATATGTACAAACATATAAACATATATATATAAAACAACGTGAATTAAATTTGATTGCGCTCATGTAAACGCATTTGCTTTCAACTCATAATTATAAGTTAATACAAAGTTAGCAGAGGGCAATTATTAAGTAATTGGAATTAATTTGTTACTGAGTTGGGTGATAGACTTTCCCTGAAGAAAAATGTATTTAGGGAGCATTTAAAAGAAGGCGGATTAGAGGAAAGTCTGACAGTGCAAGGAAAAAATCAGGAATTCACAGCAAAAGCAAAGCCTGGGAGCAAGTTCAACAAACGGGTGTGGAGCACATGAAGTGCAATGTATTTATAGGTGTAGCTGATTGCTACTGCAGCTGGCAGGCGGTGGAGCCAAAGAGTTTAAAATTAAAAAAAAAAGAACAGATTAGAAAAATAAAGCAGAAATTAATGTTAAACTGTGGCTCAGAGGTAATACACAGCAATACAAGCCAGCACTCCTGAGTTTGATACCCATGTAGTCTTTGACAGAGCTCCTCCCTCATGGATCCATCAGAGAGCCTTGCATGGCTTAGTAGAGAAGCCTGTGTAATAAATAGTCAAGGATTAGTGCAGCGTCATGTAGATACCTTGCAGGTGCCCATGAACAGTCAGCTTTAGGATAGCCCTTCAAGTTTGTTAGGTACTTCCAACCTTTTTTTTTACAATCTTGGATACCTCATATTCATGATTTCCATCCACTAGATGAAGCAGAGGCCTCTGAAGGCTTCTAGATTATAGATTATAGCAGTTTCAAGCGATTTGTAACAGGACCACTTCTGGATACAATTTTGTAAGGACCAATGAATCAGGACCTCATCTTACTGGATTGTTTTCTCAGCCTGATGTTTCATGTAGACAGTCAAACCCTGTCACCAGTAGACAAATGAGGGACATACCTACGTCTACAATTGGTAAAGCCTTAATACTTTACAGCTGTTTTATCCAAGAGAGTGCAGATTTTTCTCCAGTGTGTTTGAAGACAAGGGCAAAATGCATGGATGATAGACCAGGGTTGAATGAAACAGTGTAGTATGAGTAGCATTATGTCAACGAGAGTTTATAGCTATCTCTGCCAATGGAAGCAGATCTGACCAGTTGCAGTGCCCAGGTATTTACATAGTTGTGGAGGTATGCTTCTCGAGTCTAATTCATGCTTTCTGTTTGTCCGTCTGTTTGTGGATGTGAACAGTACAGGGTAATACTGTGACCCCCAGCTTCTTGCAGAATCCTTTCCAAAAGCAAGACACAAATTTGGAGCCACAGTCTTATATTATACTGTGTGCTGAAGAAGAAAGACAAAGTGGTGGCAGATGGAAGACTTGGGAGTGGAACAAAAAACTGGTTCACAATTACCAAATCACTAACATGGCAGATCTGTAATGAAATTTATAGTGATATTGGTCCATCGCCCCTAGGGAGTTTTCAGAGGTTGTAAAAGACCAGAAGATAAAATATGTGGTACCTTATTAGCAACACATGATGGGCAGGCAACTACGTAGTTGGTGACATTCTTTCTCATTCCAGGCCACCAGACGTGACACTTCAGAAACTTTACAATGTTGAGTACCTCAGGGTGACTGGAGAGGACCTCATAATGAGCCCAGATGAGCAGTGATGTGCAGTCACTAGAGGCAGGTGAGGCAGTGCTTCACCTCTCATATGAGCAAAAATATATTTTTTTTATTGGCTTTAAAAAAAAAAAATTTTAATTTTTTTTCACCCCAGCATTTTTTTTTCACAGCTACATGTTGTGCAATGGAGAGACACAAGCAGGTCTGCCCACCATTACACAACATGCTGCGCCACCTACTGGATGAAAGTGGTTAAGGTCATTGCATGGCCCATTAACTGCTTATTTGAGGCAGTCCTATTTGGGCTGAACCAATCTAGTGAGAGGCATTAGTAAGTGGAACTTAGGGCTGGGGCTGGATGTTAAATCATATAAAACAAAACAAAAACGGAAAAAAACAACTTTCATATATTTTGTTGCTGTCCTGTGAAGCTGCAAGCTTTGCTAAAGTGAAAAAGAGAGTTCTGTTCTTCCCCTCTAAGTGCAGTGGAATGTGCCACTGTCACTTCCTGAATCCTTATACAGAGCAGGAAGAGAGGCAGAGAGAGCAGTGTTTCAGCCACATCTTATTAAAGTAAGATTTTACTGAAAGGGATTCTGTTAGTGAAAATGATAATTTAATGAATGTGGTTTAGTGTTTTTTTACTCTTTTTCAGAAAAGGATCATTTTTGTATTTTGTTTACTCAAAATTTACACCCGCTAACTTAGCAGCTTGCCTCTGTACTTCACACTAATGTATAGTCTCACTTTATGAACTCTCTGTAGCTCTGCCGTTTTATTACTTAAAATGCAGTGGTCCCTCTCCCCCCCCCCCCTTGTGTGTGTTTCTCTCTATCTATCCATCTCTCTCCTTATGTGTTGTTCCCCCCCCATGGTCTCTTTCTCTCTCTGTCTCTCTTCCTCCCCCTCTGACTCTCTCATCCCTTATGTGTCTCTCTAACCCTCTGTGTGTGATTGTGTCTCTCTCTCTTTCTCTCTAACCCTCTGTGTGTGGTTGTGTCTCTCTCTCTAACCCTCTGTGTGTGATTGTGTCTCTTTTTCTCTCTCTCTCTCTAACCCTCTGTGTATGATTGTGTGTCTCTCTCTTTCTCTCTAACCCTCTGTGTGTGATTGTGTCTCTCTTTCTCTCTCTCTCTCTAACCCTCTGTGTATGATTGTGTCTCTCTCTCTTTCTCTCTCTCTAACCCTCTGTGTGTGATTGTGTCTCTCTCTCTTTCTCTAACCCTCTGTGTGTGATTGTGTCTATCTCTCTTTCTCTAACCCTCTGTGTGTGATTTTGTGTCTCTCTCTAACCCTCTGTGTGTGATTGTGTCTCTCTCTCTAACCCTCTGTGTGTGATTGTGTTTCTCTCTCTCTCTAACCCTCTGTGTATGACTGTGTCTCTCTCTCTTTCTCTCTCTCTAACCCTCTGTGTGTGATTGTGTCTCTTTCTCTCTCTCTCTAACCCTCTGTGTGATTGTGTCTCTCTCTCTTCCTCTCTCTCTAACCCTCTGTGTGTGATTGTGTCTCTCTCTCTCTAACCCTCTGTGTGTGATTGTGTCTCTCTCTCTCTAACCCTCTGTGTGTGATTGTGTCTCTCTCTTTCTCTCTCTCTCTAACCCTCTGTGTGTGAATGTGTCTCTCTCTCTTTCTCTCTCTCTCTAAACCTCTATGTGTGATTGTGTCTCTCTTTCTCTCTCTCTAATCCTCTGTGTGTGATTGTGTCTCTCTCTCTTTCTCTCTAACCCTCTGTGTGTGATTGTGTCTCTCTTTCTCTCTCTCTCTAACCCTCTATGCGTGATTGTGTCTCTCTCTCTTTCTCTCTCTAACCCCTTGTGTGTGATTGTGTGTCTCTCTCTCTAACCCTCTGTGTGTGATTGTGTCTCTCTCTTTCTCTCTCTCTCTAACCCTGTGTGTGATTGTGTCTCTCTCTCTCTTTCTCTCTCTCTAACCCTCTGTGTGTGATTGTGTCTCTCTCTTTCTCTAACCCTCTGTGTGTGATTGTGTCTCTCTCTCTCTCTAACCCTCTATGTGTGATTGTGTCTCTCTTTCTCTCTCTCTAATCCTCTGTGTGTGATTGTGTCTCTCTCTATCTTTCTCTCTAACCCTCTGTGTGTGATTGTGTCTCTCTTTCTCTCTCTCTCTAACCCTCTATGCGTGATTGTGTCTCTCTCTCTTTCTCTCTCTAACCCCTTGTGTGTGATTGTGTGTCTCTCTCTCTAACCCTCTGTGTGTGATTGTGTCTCTCTCTTTCTCTCTCTAACCCTGTGTGTGATTGTGTCTCTCTCTCTCTTTCTCTCTCTCTAACCCTCTGTGTGTGATTGTGTCTCTCTCTTTCTCTAACCCTCTGTGTGTGATTGTGTCCCTCTCTTTTTCTCTAACCCTCTGTGTGTTATTGTGTGTCTCTCTCTCTCTCTCTTTCTCTCTCTCTCTAACCCTCTGTGTGTGATTGTGTTTCTCTCTCTCTAACCCTCTGTGTGTGATTGTGTCTCTCTCTCTTTCTCTAACCCTCTGTGTGTGATTGTGTGTCTCTCTCTCTCTAACCCTCTGTGTGTGATTGTGTGTCTCTCTCTCTCTAACCCTCTGTGTGTGATTGTGTCTTTCTCTCTTTCTCTCTCTCTAACCCTCTGTGTGTGATTGTGTCTCTATCTCTTTCTCTCTCTCTCTAACCCTCTGTGTGTGATTGTGTCTCTCTCTCTTTCTCTCTAACCCTCTGTGTGTGATTGCGTCTCTCTCTCTTCCTCTCTCTCTAACCCTCTGTGTATGATTGTGTGTGTCTCTCTCTCTTTCTCTAACCCTCTGTGTGTGATTGTGTCTCTCTTTCTCTCTCTCTAATCCTCTGTGTGTGATTGTGTCTCTCTCTATCTTTCTCTCTAACCCTCTGTGTGTGATTGTGTCTCTCTTTCTCTCTCTCTCTAACCCTCTATGCGTGAATGTGTCTCTCTCTCTTTCTCTCTCTAACCCCTTGTGTGTGATTGTGTGTCTCTCTCTCTAACCCTCTGTGTGTGATTGTGTCTCTCTCTTTCTCTCTCTAACCCTGTGTGTGATTGTGTCTCTCTCTCTCTCTTTCTCTCTCTCTAACCCTCTGTGTGTGATTGTGTCTCTCTCTTTCTCTAACCCTCTGTGTGTGATTGTGTCTCTCTCTTTTTCTCTAACCCTCTGTGTGTTATTGTGTGTCTCTCTCTCTCTCTTTCTCTCTCTCTCTCTAACCCTCTGTGTGTGATTGTGTTTCTCTCTCTCTCTAACCCTCTGTGTGTGATTGTGTCTCTCTCTCTTTCTCTAACCCTCTGTGTGTGATTGTGTGTCTCTCTCTCTAACCCTCTGTGTGTGATTGTGTCTCTCTCTCTCTCTAACCCTCTGTGTGTGATTGTGTCTTTCTCTCTTTCTCTCTCTCTAACCCTCTGTGTGTGATTGTGTCTCTATCTCTTTCTCTCTCTCTCTCTCTAACCCTCTGTGTGTGATTGTGTCTCTCTCTCTTTCTCTCTAACCCTCTGTGTGTGATTGTGTCTCTCTCTCTCTTCCTCTCTCTCTAACCCTCTGTGTATGATTGTGTGTGTCTCTCTCTCTTTCTCTAACCCTCTGTGTGTGATTGTGTGTCTCTCTCTCTCTTTCTCTAACCCTCTGTGTGTGATTGTGTCTCTCTCTCTCTCTTTCTCTCTCTAACCCTCTGTGTGTGATTGCGTCTCTCTTTCTCTCTCTCTCTCTCTCTCTCTCTAACCCTCTGTGTGTGATTGTGTCTCTCTCTTTCTTTCTCTCTCTAACCCTCTGTGTGTGATTGTGTCTCTCTCTCTCTCTCTAACCCTCTGTGTGTGATTGTGTCTCTTTCTCTCTCTAACCCTCTGTGTGTGATTGTGCCTCTCTTTCTAACCCTCTGTGTATGATTGTGTCTCTCTCTCTTTCTCTCTCTCTCTAACCCTCTGTGTGTGATTGTGTCTCTCTTTCTCTCTCTCTAACCCTCTGTGATTGTGTCTCTCTCTAACCCTCTGTATGCAATTTTTTCTCTCTCTTTTTCTCTCTCTCTAACCCTCTGTGTGTGATTGTGTCTCTCTCTCTCTCTTTATTTCTCTCTCTCTAACCCTCTGTGTGTGATTGTGTCTCTCTCTTTCTCTCTCTCTAACCCTCTGTGTGTGATTGTGTCTCTCTCTCTAACCCTCTGTGTGTGATTGTGTCTCTCTCTCTCTTTCTCTCTCTCTAACCCTCTGTGTCTCTCTCCCCCGTCTCTCTCTCCCTCTCCTCCCGAGTGCTTTTCTGTGTTTCTGTGTACCTTTTATTTATTTAATTAATTGGTAGTGCTATCTGATGGTGTGGCTTTATTTAAAGGGGTGGGGTCAAGCGCCCCACCATCTTTAAATTTCACCAGCCGCCACTGGATCAAGACATTTTTATATTTACTGAATAATGAAAGAATCTATAAGCATAATTTGCAGCATTAAAGTAAAAAGTATGTTTTAAACATATTTTAATGGGCATGGATTTCTAGATCTCATAATCAGAGCAAGTATTGTGTTATCTGTCAAGAGTTTCTGTTACAATCCTTTTAGACTAAAATCAGATGTTTACTAAGTTGACCAGTTTTCCAAGACACCATTTAAAGGGACATGAAACCCATATGAAACCGATATGCAATTTTAAATAACTTTCCAATTTACATCTAATATCTCAGTAGCTGCTGATTGGTGGCTGCACATAGATACCTCATGTGATTGGCTCACCCATGTTTATTGCTATTTCTTCAACAAAGGATATCTATAGAATGAAGACGTATCCAAGCCACTGCCTCACCAGCCTCTGACGTCACCGCACGTCACTGCAGAAAAGTAGAGCCTTTCTGAGCCTAGGAGTGCCATATAGCCTACCAGAAGGAACCATTAGCTCTTGGGGTAGATGACGTTGTGATTCCTGAGAACAATGTAGCAGAGTGGTAAAAATTTAGGCCACGATCTTGATGAACTGTTCATCTAGTTGTTCTGGAACTTATGGCAGAAATTGATGGGATAAAGTATCAGCCTTTTTGTTCTTGTTTCCCGTGACACAGGATAAAATAAATTTAAAACAGGAGAAGAACAAGGACCACCCGGCCTAACAAGAGTTCAAGCTCCTAGCTGTTTTAAAGAAAAAGCAGGTTCTTATGATCTGTGAATAAAATAAATTGCATAGTGGTGCCCTCCAAAAGTTGTTGCATTCAATTATTGCCAGTTTTATGCCCAACAGCTCCCTGTTACTGATGTCATAGGTCATCTCTGTGGGAGAAATTTTTTTAATAAAAAGTCACAGGACCAATTTTTCCAAATACTGATTGTATTTGGGACAGTGCTGAACTGGCTCTTACCTCACAAACATCCACTTCTAAAATAAACTGCAAATCAGGGTTGGGATGCTGTAGTACAGGCGCAGAACTAAATAACTGTTTAAGACGAGAGAATGCTTGAACAGCTTCTGGTGTCCATATTTTACAATTAGCGCCTTATCTTGTCATGGCTGTAAGAGGCACGGCAATGGAGGAAAAGCCTTTAATTTGCAAAACCCAAAAAACTTAGGAGACCTTTAAGTGCATTGGGCTGAGGCCACTGCAAAACAGCTTCCAAATTTTTGTGGGTCCATACAAAAACAATTAGCACTGATAATATGCCCTAGGAAGGGTATTTGGACTTGATGAAACATGCGATTTTCAATCTTGGCATACAGACTATGGTTTTGCAGACTTTGAAGCATTTTGAAGAAATGGTTAACATGCTCAGAAAAAAAAATCAAGATATCATCTAAGTAGTCAATTATGAAGTGATTTCTGTAGTCGTGGATGACCTCATCTATAAATCTTTGGAATACCGCAGGAGCATTACTCAGGCTAATTGTAACAAACAGGGAACCGTTTCCTTGCCGGGCATGCGCCTTCCCCAGTATACTGTTGTCTGAAAATTTAGCAAGCTGGAATAAATGATTGAGGGGCCTCACTTACCAAAATACTTTAAATACTACAATCTTAAAGGGACAGTATAGACCCATTTTCATATAACTGCATGTAATAGACACTACTATAAAGAATAATATGCACAGATACTGATATAAAAATCCAGTATAAAGCTGTTTAAAAACTTTCTTAGAAGCTTCCAGTTTAGCTCTGTTTAAAAGGTTACTGGAACACCCACTGCAAGTGGGAAATATCAGACACTCCCCCCTCCCCTTCCTTTGCATATGAAAAGACCCATTACACAAACAGGAGCAAGCTAAAGTAGGTATATGTCGGTATTCTCCTAAAACTCTGGGGCTTGGTTAGGAGTCTTAAAATCAGAGCAATGTTATTTAAAAATAAGCAAAACTATCCATTTAAAAAAACAACAACAAAAAAAAACGTTATGGGCTATATAATTTAATCATCTACAAAACATTTATGCAAAGAAACGAGTGTATAATGTCCCTTTAAGCACAAGGTAACTAAGTAAGAGACTAGGGTAAGAAAGTGAAAACCAAACTTGATAAAAGAAATGTATGAATATCAAACACAAACTAAGATGAAGGTTGTAAAGTCTAAGTATAAAGGACAAACCTTAAAATAAATGTGGTTATTTATTCCAGACAAATACAACACTGCACGTGATACTGAAAGGTAGCTCACACAAAATGAAGGCCACCTGTAGCAAGGAAACACTGCAAGTATCCTTAATCTTGATGCAGCAATCACAAGGCAATAATATCAGGAACAGAGTACGCTGAAAGAACATAGTCGAATAGCGCAGGGTCAAAACCAGTTTAAACAAATACAGTACCAAATCAGTAACAAAAACCTCAGATACAGGCCAGAGTCAGTATCAGTTAAAGGGACAATTTAACCAAAAACTTTCTCTCCTTTAAATTGTTCCCAATTATCCATTTTACCTGCTGCAGTGCATTAAATTGCTTGCAAATAGCTCCTTAGCCTTTATGTTGGCATTTGAAATAGCTGATTTAGCCTGTAGTATCCCTACCTATACTGAAGTTTCTATAACTAGATATAGGCTATATTGAGTAACTATATAAACACAGCCAGCAGGAGAAATTACACTGACAGTGGGAGCTGGAAGAGATAAAGCTCTAAAATGTTGATTTGCAATTGTTCTTTCTATGTATTGTACAGATACAGAGATAAGAAAGGGAAGCAATTGAATGATAAAAAAACGAGATCTGATCTGTCGCAAGCCAAGCCTATTTTTTTGCAAAAAGAAGCATAAATTAGCAATTTCTCATACATTTTATACGCTGCGGTTGGTATAATAAGTCATGGGGAACACATTTGGTGAAAAACAATTTTACAGTGTACTGTCCCTTTAAATCCCTATGAAGCACAAAGCCAAAAACAAAACTAGTAGAAAACAAATTATTAAATTCACAAGCAACCAAACATTGCACAAATCAGGAAATATAAATGTTACTGCAATTAAGGGCTGCTTAGCTCCTCCTAGACCTTCTTAAAGGCACGGTACACCTGAAAGTGAATGTCAACTTTCACGAATGAAAGCCCTGTTTTTAAAAATACTATTAAAAACAGGGCACTTTCATTCATGAAAGTTTACATTGAAGCCGCTTGCTAGAAAAAAAGGTAAGCATTCTAAAAGAACGGCTTCAATGTAAAGCTGTTCTTTCAATAAACTTACCTTTTTTTCCTAGCAAGCATGGAACACCGGAGCAGCGATTCCTCCGCCCCAGGACGTCAATTGTTACTTCAGAAATGCTGAATCCGGCTTCCTGCAACCACGGCGTGGCCTCAGGCAATGTTTGCTCTGGGGGGGAACCCGTTATTGGAGGAGGCCGGATGCATAATTTCTGATGTAAGAAGAGATGACCTGGAGGCGGGGGAATCACTGCTCCGGTGTTTCACGCTTGCTAGGAAGAAAAGGTATTTAAAAAAAACAGCTTCAATGTAAACTTTCATGAATGAAAGTGCCCCTGTTTTTAATAGTATATTTAAAAACAGGGCTTTCATTCATGAAAGTTGACATTCACTTTAATCCTGAAGGTACAGCAAAAACCCTTTTCAACAAACCCTTGTTATGAAAACAGCTGCAGCGAACATGCTCCGAAGCAGGAGGATTGGCTGTCGCTGGAGGGCTCTTGGAGATTACCCGTGACGACATTACTCAGTCTCTCTACAGGGGAAAAAAATGCTGGTACATATGTGAATAATAATGCTGTGGCCTCTATTTATCCAGCTGTCAACCTCAAATACGCTGGAATTCCGCAGCGTATTTGTGGCGAACCTGATTCGCCTTAGCTATCAAAGCCTAGAGACCGGCAAAAGTAGAATATAGTGACGTAACATACGATCCGCTGGACTCAGTCCGACACAGATCGATGGTTACGTCACTCCAGATGTTCCGAACGCAAGTTCGGCACAATCTGACTACTTTTGGAAGTTATCAAGATCCTACCAGGTACGCTCGCCATTTTTCCGGCCCAGCGTACCTGGTTTTCATAGGATTTCCTATGATTTCATAGGAATCAATGGGAGTCTGACAGTGAAAGCTTATGTTCGCTGCTGCCTGATATCCCATTGATTCCTATGGGAAATATCTACACCTAACACCCTAACATGTACCCCGAGTCTAAACACCCCTAATCTGCCCCCCCACACACTGCCACCACCTACTTTATACTTATTAACCCCTAAACCGCTGCTCCCGGAGCCCACCGCCACTCTAATAAACTTATTAACCCCTAAACCGCCGCTCCTGGACCCCACCGTAACAAAATAAATTTATTAACCCCTAAACCGCCGCTCCCGGACCCCGCCGCCACCTACATTATACCTATTAACCCCTAATCTGCCCCCCCTACACCGCCGCCACCTACATTATATTTATTAACCCCTAATCAGCCCCCCCTACACCGCCACCACTATATTAATTTTATTAACCCCTAAACCTAGGTCTAACCCTAACACCCCCTAACTTAAATATTATTTAAATGAATCTAAATAAATTTACTATTATTAACTAAATTATTCCTATTTAAAACTAAATACTTACCTATAAAATAAACCCTAAGATAGCTACAATATAATTAATAATTACATTGTAGCTATTTTATGATTTATTTTTATTTTACAGGCAACTTTGTATTTATTTTAACTAGGTACAATAGTTATTAAATAGTTATTAACTATTTAATAACTACCTAGTTCAAATAAATACAAAAGTACCTGTAAAATAAATCCTAACCTAAGTTAGTGTTACCTAACACTACAATTAAATAAATTAAATTAATTAACTACAATTACCTACAATTAAATACAATTAAATAAAATAAACTAAAGTACAAAAAAAACACTAAATTACAGAAAATAAAATAAAATTGCAAGAATTTTAAACTAATTACACCTAATCTAAGCTCCCTAATAAAATAAAAAAAAGCCCACCAAAATAATAAAATTCCCTACCCTATACTAAATTACAAATAGCCCTTAAAAGGGCTTTTTGCGGGGCATTGTCCCAAAGTAATCAGCTCTTTTACCTGTAAAAAAAGAAATACAAACCCCCCAACATTAAAACCCACCACCCACACACCCAACCCTACTCTAAAACCCACCCAAACCCCCCTTAAAAAAAACTAACACTAACCCCCTGAAGATCACCCTACCTTGAGCCGTCTTCACCCAGCCGGGCACAAGTGTACCTCCATAGGGGCAGAAGTCTTCATCCGATCCGGGCAGAAGAGGACCTCCAGATGGGCAGAAGACTTCATCCAGGCGGCATCTTCTATCTTCATCTATCCGGAGCGGAGCGGGTCCATCTTCAATCCATCCGACGCAGAGCATCCTCTTCCATCGACGTCCTAACGAAGAATGAAGGTTCCTTTAAATGACGTCATCCAAGATGGCGTCCCTTGAATTTTGATTGGCTGATAAGATTCTATCAGCCAATCGGAATTAAGGTAGGAAAAATCCTATTGGCTGATGCAATCAGCCAATAGGATTGAGCTCGCATTCTATTGGCTGTTCCAATCATTTTTCCTACCTTAATTCTGATTGGCTGATAGAATCCTATTAGCCAATCAGAATTCAAGGGACGCCATATTGGATGACGTCATTTAAAGGAACTTTCATTCTTTGTTAGAACGTCGATGGAAGAGGATGCTGCGCTTCGGATGGATTGAAGATGGACCCGCTCCGCTCCAGATGGATGAAGATAAAAATGCCACCTGGATGAAGTCTTTTGCCCATCTGGAGGTCCTCTTCTGCCCGGATCGGATGAAGACTTCTGCCCCTCTGGAGGTCCACTTGTGCCCGGCTGGGTGAAGACGGATCAAGGTAGGGTGAACTTCAGGGGATTAGTGTTAGGTTTTTTTAAGGGGGGGTTGGGTGGGTTTTAGAGTAGGGTTAGGTGTGTGGGTGGGGGGTTTTAATGTTGGGGGGTTGTATTTTGTTTTTTTTTAGGTAAAAGAGCTGATTACTTTGGGGCAATGCCCCGCAAAAAGCCCTTTTAAGGGCTATTTGTAATTTAGTATAGGGTAGGGAATTTTATTATTTTGGTGGGCTTTTTTTATTTTATTAGGGGCTTAGATTAGGTGTAATTAGTTTAAAATTCTTATAAAAAAAAATTATTTTCTGTAATGTAGTGTTTGTTTGTTTTTGTACTTTAGTTTATTTTATTTAATTGTATTTAATTATAGGTAATTGTAGTTAATTAATTTAATTTATTTAATTGTAGTGTTAGGTGTAATTGTAACTTAGGTTAGGATTTATTTTACAGGTACTTTTGTGTTTATTTGAACTAGGTAGTTATTAAATAGTTAATAACTATTTAATAACTATTGTACCTAGTTAAAATAAATACAAAGTTGCCTGTAAAATAAAAATAAATCCTAAAATAGCTACAGTGTAACTATTAGTTATATTGTAGCTATCTTAGGGTTTATTTTATAGGTAAGTATTTAGTTTTAAATAGGAATTATTTAGTTAATTATAGTTATTTTATTTAGATGTATTTAAATTATATTTAAGTTAGTGGGTGTTAGGGTTAGGTTAGGGTTAGGGTTAGACTTAGGTTTAGGGGTTAATAACTTTATGATAGTGGCGACGGTGTAGGGGGGGCAGATTATGGGTTAATAAATATAATGTAGGTGGCGGTGGGCTCCGGGAACGGCGGTTTAGGGGTTAAACAATTTATTTAGTTGCGGCGGGGTCCGGGATCGGCAGGATAGGGGTTAATAACTTTATGTAGGTGGCGGCGGTATAGGGGGCGGCAGATTAGGGGTTAATAGGTATAATGTAGGTGGCGGCGGGGTCCGGGAGCGGCGGTTTAGGGGTTAATATATTTATTAGAGTTGTGGCGGGCTCCGGGAGCGGCGGTTTAGGGGTTAATACCTTTACTTAGTTGCGGGGGGCTCCGGGAGCGGCGGATTAGGGGGTAAACAGTATAGTATAGTGTGGGTGCTTAGTGACAGTATAGCAAGAAAGCTGCAAATAAGCCGAAGAGCAGCGAGATCGATGACTGTTAGTTAACAACAGTCCGCTGCTCATCGCACCGTACTTGGTGCACGGCTTTTTGACAGCTTTCTTGATAAATTTGGCGAACGTATTCAGGTCAGCGGCGGCGATGTTAGGCGATCTTAGGCGAGCGTATTGGGGCCGTCGAATGCAGGTAAGTAGACAGCTTGATAAATAGAGGCCTGTGTTTCTGCAGAGGAAACGTATTTCGTATTGGTGGGTTTCTGCAGTACCCACCCTCATGTTTAGAAACCTGCAACACGCTACTCTAAAGGCAGCAGTCCAACACTATTTTGATGACATAAGGCATAAAAACATAAAGGTACTTTTATTCATCCTCAATTGATGTTGGGGTCAGATAAATTATAATTTACTATATTAACATAATGTGTACCCTACAAAATATGCTTACTCTTGTGACTTTTTGTTATATATTGTTATTGGGTGCTTCTGATTATTTTACAAAGAAGGATTCGGAGTGATAAAATTAATATGAAGATCTGGAAGCTCCCTAACAAATGTACAAGATCAATATAGATGTATTCTTGAATTTACGTAGAACAGCGGCTAATTCAGAATCACTTGCCGTATCTTCCTTATCATTTTCTTGAGTTTCTAGGACAGAAACGTATGAACAAGACCATCCTGTATTGAAAGAAATTATTGTTTTGAAAATAAAGGGACATTTCAGACAAAATTGGAATGTACATGAATGCATTTTAGTTTTGAATAGAAGCATTTTTGTAATTTACATGTATTAGCAATACGTCTACTAAAAGCTATAGCTGTTTCAAACCTGTATTTACGAATGCACCGTGCACCAGCATTTAAAACAAAGCACTCGGAGAGTCTAAGGTACTTGTATCATCTGCAAATGACTCCATTTGTAACTTGCTGACATGAAACAAGCTCCGCTGGCGATCTGAGCAGCTGTAGTGAACTCTTGCAATAATACACTCAATCTGCAACAATGTACTAATCTATAATAATACTTTACCTTTAAATATGTTTTTAAAAGTCTGACTCATCTTTTCTAAGATACAGATTATAAGTGTAGCGCTATTTAACGCTCCCTCTGCTAGAAGTAAGCTTTTTGTGCGCGTTGGGTTGCCCTCGTATTATAAGTTGAAAGTATACTGTTTTCACTGGCATGATAACCCAACGTGCATAAAAAGGCAAACTTAACCCCTTAGTGACCAGAGCACTTTTCCATTTTCTGTCCGTTTGGGACCAAGGCTATTTTTACATTTTTGCGGTGTTTGTGTTTAGCTGTAATTTTCTTCTTACTCATTTACTGTACCCACACATATTATATACCGTTTTTCTCGCCATTAAATGGACTTTCTAAAGATACCATTATTTTCATCATATCTTATAATTTACTATAAAAAAAATTATAAAATATGAGGAAAAAATGGAAAAAAACACTTTTTCTAACTTTGACCCCCAAAATCTGTTACATATCTAAAACCACCAAAAAACACCCATGCTAAATAGTTTCTAAATTTTGTCCTGAGTTTAGAAATACCCAATGTTTACATGTTCTTTGCTTTTTTTGCAAGTTATAGGGCCATAAATACAAGTAGAACTTTGCTATTTCCAAACCATTTTTTTCCAAAATTAGCGCTAGTTACATTAGAACACTGATATCTTTCAGGAATCCCTGAATATCCCTTGACATGTATATATTTTTTTTTAGTAGACATCCCAAAGTATTGATCTAGGCCAATTTTGGTATATTTCATACCACCATTTCACCGCCAAATGCGATCAAATACAAAAAATTGTTCACTTTTTCACAATTTTTTTCACAAACTTTAGGTTTCTCACTGAAATCATTTACAAACAGCTTGTGCAATTATGGCATAAATGGTTGTAAATTCTTCTCTGGGATCCCCTTTGTTCAGAAATAGCACACATATATGGCTTTGGGGTTGCTTTTTGGTAATTAGAAGGCCGCTAAATGCCACTGCGCACCACAAGTGTATCATGCCCAGCAGTTAAGGGGTTAATTAGGGAGCTTTTAGGGAGCTTGTAGGGTTAATTTTAGCTTTAGTGTAGTGTAGTAGACAACCCCAAGTATTGATCTAGGCACATTTTGGTATATTTCATGCCACCATTTCACCGCCAAATGCGATCAAATTAAAAAAAACGTAAAATTTTTCACAATTTTAGGTTTCTCACTGAAATCATTTACAAACAGCTTGTGCAATTATGGCATTCTATTGGCTGTTCCAATCATTTTTCCTACCTTAATTCTGATTGGCTGATAGAATCCTATTAGCCAATCAGAATTCAAGGGACGCCATATTGGATGACGTCATTTAAAGGAACTTTCATTCTTTGTTAGAACGTCGATGGAAGAGGATGCTGCGCTTCGGATGGATTGAAGATGGACCCGCTCCGCTCCAGATGGATGAAGATAAAAATGCCACCTGGATGAAGTCTTTTGCCCATCTGGAGGTCCTCTTCTGCCCGGATCGGATGAAGACTTCTGCCCCTCTGGAGGTCCACTTGTGCCCGGCTGGGTGAAGACGGATCAAGGTAGGGTGAACTTCAGGGGATTAGTGTTAGGTTTTTTTAAGGGGGGGTTGGGTGGGTTTTAGAGTAGGGTTAGGTGTGTGGGTGGGGGGTTTTAATGTTGGGGGGTTGTATTTTGTTTTTTTTTAGGTAAAAGAGCTGATTACTTTGGGGCAATGCCCCGCAAAAAGCCCTTTTAAGGGCTATTTGTAATTTAGTATAGGGTAGGGAATTTTATTATTTTGGTGGGCTTTTTTTATTTTATTAGGGGCTTAGATTAGGTGTAATTAGTTTAAAATTCTTATAAAAAAAAATTATTTTCTGTAATGTAGTGTTTGTTTGTTTTTGTACTTTAGTTTATTTTATTTAATTGTATTTAATTATAGGTAATTGTAGTTAATTAATTTAATTTATTTAATTGTAGTGTTAGGTGTAATTGTAACTTAGGTTAGGATTTATTTTACAGGTACTTTTGTGTTTATTTGAACTAGGTAGTTATTAAATAGTTAATAACTATTTAATAACTATTGTACCTAGTTAAAATAAATACAAAGTTGCCTGTAAAATAAAAATAAATCCTAAAATAGCTACAGTGTAACTATTAGTTATATTGTAGCTATCTTAGGGTTTATTTTATAGGTAAGTATTTAGTTTTAAATAGGAATTATTTAGTTAATTATAGTTATTTTATTTAGATGTATTTAAATTATATTTAAGTTAGTGGGTGTTAGGGTTAGGTTAGGGTTAGGGTTAGACTTAGGTTTAGGGGTTAATAACTTTATGATAGTGGCGACGGTGTAGGGGGGGCAGATTATGGGTTAATAAATATAATGTAGGTGGCGGTGGGCTCCGGGAACGGCGGTTTAGGGGTTAAACAATTTATTTAGTTGCGGCGGGGTCCGGGATCGGCAGGATAGGGGTTAATAACTTTATGTAGGTGGCGGCGGTATAGGGGGCGGCAGATTAGGGGTTAATAGGTATAATGTAGGTGGCGGCGGGGTCCGGGAGCGGCGGTTTAGGGGTTAATATATTTATTAGAGTTGTGGCGGGCTCCGGGAGCGGCGGTTTAGGGGTTAATACCTTTACTTAGTTGCGGGGGGCTCCGGGAGCGGCGGATTAGGGGGTAAACAGTATAGTATAGTGTGGGTGCTTAGTGACAGTATAGCAAGAAAGCTGCAAATAAGCCGAAGAGCAGCGAGATCGATGACTGTTAGTTAACAACAGTCCGCTGCTCATCGCACCGTACTTGGTGCACGGCTTTTTGACAGCTTTCTTGATAAATTTGGCGAACGTATTCAGGTCAGCGGCGGCGATGTTAGGCGATCTTAGGCGAGCGTATTGGGGCCGTCGAATGCAGGTAAGTAGACAGCTTGATAAATAGAGGCCTGTGTTTCTGCAGAGGAAACGTATTTCGTATTGGTGGGTTTCTGCAGTACCCACCCTCATGTTTAGAAACCTGCAACACGCTACTCTAAAGGCAGCAGTCCAACACTATTTTGATGACATAAGGCATAAAAACATAAAGGTACTTTTATTCATCCTCAATTGATGTTGGGGTCAGATAAATTATAATTTACTATATTAACATAATGTGTACCCTACAAAATATGCTTACTCTTGTGACTTTTTGTTATATATTGTTATTGGGTGCTTCTGATTATTTTACAAAGAAGGATTCGGAGTGATAAAATTAATATGAAGATCTGGAAGCTCCCTAACAAATGTACAAGATCAATATAGATGTATTCTTGAATTTACGTAGAACAGCGGCTAATTCAGAATCACTTGCCGTATCTTCCTTATCATTTTCTTGAGTTTCTAGGACAGAAACGTATGAACAAGACCATCCTGTATTGAAAGAAATTATTGTTTTGAAAATAAAGGGACATTTCAGACAAAATTGGAATGTACATGAATGCATTTTAGTTTTGAATAGAAGCATTTTTGTAATTTACATGTATTAGCAATACGTCTACTAAAAGCTATAGCTGTTTCAAACCTGTATTTACGAATGCACCGTGCACCAGCATTTAAAACAAAGCACTCGGAGAGTCTAAGGTACTTGTATCATCTGCAAATGACTCCATTTGTAACTTGCTGACATGAAACAAGCTCCGCTGGCGATCTGAGCAGCTGTAGTGAACTCTTGCAATAATACACTCAATCTGCAACAATGTACTAATCTATAATAATACTTTACCTTTAAATATGTTTTTAAAAGTCTGACTCATCTTTTCTAAGATACAGATTATAAGTGTAGCGCTATTTAACGCTCCCTCTGCTAGAAGTAAGCTTTTTGTGCGCGTTGGGTTGCCCTCGTATTATAAGTTGAAAGTATACTGTTTTCACTGGCATGATAACCCAACGTGCATAAAAAGGCAAACTTAACCCCTTAGTGACCAGAGCACTTTTCCATTTTCTGTCCGTTTGGGACCAAGGCTATTTTTACATTTTTGCGGTGTTTGTGTTTAGCTGTAATTTTCTTCTTACTCATTTACTGTACCCACACATATTATATACCGTTTTTCTCGCCATTAAATGGACTTTCTAAAGATACCATTATTTTCATCATATCTTATAATTTACTATAAAAAAAATTATAAAATATGAGGAAAAAATGGAAAAAAAACACTTTTTCTAACTTTGACCCCCAAAATCTGTTACATATCTAAAACCACCAAAAAACACCCATGCTAAATAGTTTCTAAATTTTGTCCTGAGTTTAGAAATACCCAATGTTTACATGTTCTTTGCTTTTTTTGCAAGTTATAGGGCCATAAATACAAGTAGAACTTTGCTATTTCCAAACCATTTTTTTCCAAAATTAGCGCTAGTTACATTAGAACACTGATATCTTTCAGGAATCCCTGAATATCCCTTGACATGTATATATTTTTTTTTAGTAGACATCCCAAAGTATTGATCTAGGCCAATTTTGGTATATTTCATACCACCATTTCACCGCCAAATGCGATCAAATACAAAAAATTGTTCACTTTTTCACAATTTTTTTCACAAACTTTAGGTTTCTCACTGAAATCATTTACAAACAGCTTGTGCAATTATGGCATAAATGGTTGTAAATTCTTCTCTGGGATCCCCTTTGTTCAGAAATAGCACACATATATGGCTTTGGGGTTGCTTTTTGGTAATTAGAAGGCCGCTAAATGCCACTGCGCACCACAAGTGTATCATGCCCAGCAGTTAAGGGGTTAATTAGGGAGCTTTTAGGGAGCTTGTAGGGTTAATTTTAGCTTTAGTGTAGTGTAGTAGACAACCCCAAGTATTGATCTAGGCACATTTTGGTATATTTCATGCCACCATTTCACCGCCAAATGCGATCAAATTAAAAAAAACGTAAAATTTTTCACAATTTTAGGTTTCTCACTGAAATCATTTACAAACAGCTTGTGCAATTATGGCACAAATGGTTGTAAATGCTTGTCTGGGATCCCCTTTGTTCAGAAATAGCAGACATATATGACTTTGGCGTTGCTTTCTGGTAATTAGAAGGCCACTAAATCCTGTTGCGCCTCACACGTGTATTATGGCTAGCAGTGAAAGGGTTAATTAGGGAGTTTGTAGTGAGCTTGCAGGGTTAATTTTAGCTTTAGTGTAGAGATCAGCCTCCCATCTGACACATCCCACCCCCTGATCCCTCCCAAACAGCTCCCTTCCCTCCCCCACCCCACAATTGTCCCCGCCATCTTAAGTACTGGCAGAAAGTCTGCCAGTACTAAAATAAAAGGGTTTTTAAAAAAAAATGAAATTTTTTTTTAGCATATTTACATATGCTACTGTGTAGGATCCCCCCCTTAGCCCCCAACCTCCCTGATCCCCCCCAAAACCGCTCTCTAACCCTCCCCTCTGCCTTATTGGGGGCCATCTTGGGTACTGGCAGCTGTCTGCCAGTACCCAGTTTACAATAAAAAGTGCTTTTTTTGGGGGTTTTTTGTTTTTTTCTGTAGTGTAGCTCCCCCCCCCCCACCCCCCACAGACAAACCCCCACCACCTTGCTGATTGTTTAAATTTTATTTTTTATTATATTTTTTATTTCCCCATTTTCTGCAGTGTAGCGGTTCCCACCCGCTCCCTCCCCGTGCACGCGCCCGCCCCCACCCTCCCGTGCACGCGGGCGCGCCCGTGCATGCCCCCAGCCACCCCCGCCCACGATCCCGCCCCCCTTCAGATCCACATGGCCATCGATGGCCGCCACCCGCCTCCCGGTCCGGCTCCCACCCACCAACGCAGGTAGCCACCGATCTCCGGTGCAGAGAGGGCCACAGAGTGGCTCTCTCTGCACCGGATGACTTAAAAAGGTTATTGCAGGATGCCTCCATATCGAGGCATCACTGCAAAAACCGGAAAGCAGCTGGAAGCGAGCAGGATCGCTTCCAGCTGCTTTCCACACTGAGGACGTGCAGGGTACGTTCTCAGGCATTAACTGCCTTTTTTCTGAGGACGTACCCTGCACGTCCTCAGTCGTTAAGGGGTTAAAGGGACACTGAACCCAATTTTTTTCTTTTGTGATTGAGATAGAGCATGCAATTTTAAGCAACTTTCTAATTTACTCCTATTATCAATTTTTCCTTGTTCTCTTGCTATCTTCATTTGAAAAAGAAAGTTCAGAACCTTGGACAGCACTTGTTTATTGGTGGATTAATTTATCCACCAATCAGCAAGAACAACCCAGGTTGTTCATCAAAATGGGCCGGCATCTAAACTTACATTCTTGCTTTTCAAATAAAGATACCAAGAGAATGAAGAATATTTGCCAATAGGAGTCAATTAGAAAGTTGCTTGCTCTATCTGACTCACAAAAGAAAATTTTTGGGTTCAGTGTCCCTTTAAAATATTGCGTGCGCAATAACGTATTTACCAATAGAAATCTATGGAGCAAAAAAAGGATGGAGAAAAACCTAGCACTTTACACACGTGCAAACCGGATCCCATATTCTCAAGTGAGCTAACCCGACATGAAAATATGAATATTTCACATTCCAATGTTCTTCACATAGAAGAATATGTTCTTTTTATTCATAAATACATATTTCTACATATAACTGATTTTTTGCACAACTACTATATATATTTATACCTATATAATACATGATTATATGTAGGAATATATATATTTAGAAATACTTACAGTAAATACATTGTTAAAAGCTTTACAAAAGGTTTCAATGCACTTTATATATGTCTATATATGTGTACATATGTATTTATGTGTTTATATATGTATATATGTATGTAAATACATATATAAATACATATATACGCAACTGTTAACATGCCACTCATAATCTAGACCTTAATTTGGCAATTTGGGGCTCTTCAAGGGTCGAGCCCTGTTGGATTTAGGCTGTAACTGCCGTTGGGAAAGTTCCTAATTCACACAATAGAATCACTGTGTAGGCGTTCTTAATCAGACATATATACAATATTTACTTCCGTCTGGAGGGTTCAATCAAGAGGGGAAAGCTCCCTTGTAAACTTCATTCCCCAAAGTTTACTTGGAGTGGAAGCCAGAGTGTCAGCAGGGTACTGTGCTGATCCTAGATGGCGGAGGCAAAAAAGATAGTGAAAATGGGGAATTGTGGTGCAGCGAATATATATGTCTGATTAACAACGCATACAATGGAAGCAGATCAGTTCCCTTGTCAAAATTTGCTACCTGCACGTGCGCCGGCTGCTCATTACATAATTGGAGTGCGATTAGGTAATTGAGAGCATGCGCACGTCACGGTAGCAGATCTCGACAATGTAGCTATTTTCGACAGAACACCTGACATTTTTACGACATACTAGTTCTTTTTTGGAGGAAAACATAAACAGTAATTTAGTTTTAACCCTTTCGTGTCAGGGTTAAAGTGCCTACACAAATTGAAACCACGTGATCGTGCACACAATCGCGGGATTTCAATTATTGGATCGCATCTGGGGGGCGTCCCTACAACCCTAGGAACGCCCCCAAGACCGCGATCAAGTCCTGACAGCACAGAAGGCTTCAGGACAGCCGTTAGCTATGACGTTCTATTCCGTCATAACGGCTTTAAAGCCCAGCCTAATTATGACGGAATAGAACGGCATAACGACTTTAAAAGGTTAATCAGAGCACTGCAATTTTGTGCAAAGTCTTTTAGATAGAAATTCCAGTTCAAATTCTATATTTCATGTTTGAGGATATGTTTCAATAAAGGTCAGCAGAACTTATTTTGCAGTACTGTATATATATATATATATATATATATATATATATATATTTTTTTTTTTAAAGATTCTGCTGCAGTGCTAAGATTTCTGTATGAACTGTTAAGAGGGTTTTATACAATAACACTTTCCAACGATCATGTGGTGTGATGAACACGGTTGATAATACACTCTTCATTTAGCCAGATTTGATTCTTCCTTTTAAAATTGCTGACACGAAATTAAATTTGTTTAAACTTTTGAAGAAACCTTGAACCAATGAAAAAGTCTCAAGGCACAGACGGGGGTCGAACCCGCGATCTTCGGTTTACGAGACCGACGCCTTACCACTTGGCCACTGCGCCCAGCTGCTGATGAATGCACGAGTATAACGTGTGTGAGTGAATATGTGTGTGAGTGTGCGTGTTCTCTGCAGGTGTGTGGCCGCGGTTTAGAAATTAGATGCAAACAGTTTAACTCCGTGTTGCCAGAAAGAGTTAACATCATTGTGTCATGCATTTTACTTACAGCCCTCTCTGGGGCGAGGACAATATTACCTGAAATAGAGGCATATAAGGCGTTTGCTTGCTCTGTACATACAGAAGCAAATCCTTAGATAAGCTAATAAACATGGAGTAATCCCTTATATGTACGTTAGTAGATGTGTATACAGAAATATATCACGATATTGTATGGTTTTCGAACTAAGTGCATTTTACAGCGTGTATGCTTTAAAAATAAGCTTCCGCAATTTTAAGGCACGGACGGGGATCGAACCCGCGATCTTCGGTTTACGAGACCGACGCCTTACCACTTGGCCACCGCGCCAACGGGCTATGTGTGGTTTGAGCAGCAAATGAAAGCTTTCGCTACATCACATATGTCTGGCTGTCTTTTATTGTCTTGTGTAATTAACATTTTCTTTAATCCCGTTGTGAAATTGCCGTGAGCTACTATGAAAATGCTTCACATATTTGCTAGAAAATGGAAGACCATGGCGGAAACAGACAGGGAAGATGCTCAGCTCTGTAATCGATACAACGGCAGATAATACGCTCTTGGCATTCCACATGTGACCGCTAGATGTCAGAATAGGGCAGCATTACTAAAGCAGGCTTTGTGATTGAGAAGAAACTTGCCATTTGCATTGACTGTTATAAAATCCGTTTTCTAAATCCAGTTTGGTGCAGCCACGCAAATGTTTCCGTTGAATGTTTTGCATTTTTGTTGTGAGAAAAAAGGTTAAAGCTACTCTGCTCGTGTGATAGTATTATTATTTCAAATCAAAACACTTGGCTTAGGTAGGAAGAGAAGACATTTCATGAGACAAAAATATTAATAATAATAATAATACAGGTAGAAAACCCTTTATCCAAACTGCTTGGCACTTGAAAAGGTTTGGATTTTGGAGTAGGTTAGAATATTTGCATCTATAAAATGGGATAGTTTGGAATGGGGATGGGATCAAGTGTAACCAACTTGCTCCCATCCCCATCATTTAGTGGTTCAAATAGAGCATGCAATTTTAAGCAACTTTCTAATTTACTTCTATTATCAATTTTTCTTCATTCTCTTGCTATCTTTATTTGAAAAATAAGGCATCTAAGTGTTTTTTGGTTCAGAACTCTGGACAGCACTTTTTTATTGGTGGATGAATGTATCCACCAATCGGCAAGGACAACCCAGGTTGTTCACCAAAAATTGTCCGGCATCTAAACTTACATTCTTGCATTTCAAATAAAGATAGCAAGAGAATAAAGAAAATTTGATAATAGGAGTAAATTAGAAAGTTGCTTAAAATTGTATGCTCTATCTGAATCAAGAAAGAAAAAAAATGGGTTCAGTGTCCCTTTAACCTCTTCAGGTTAGGGCAAGTGGACAAGATCAGAACCCAGTTCTACAGTAAACAAACCAGAAAAACAAATCACGTGATCATTGCTGCGATCACGTGACTCCAACACCAATGATTGGATTCTCAGGGTTGCCTACATTGCTCAGTCTGAGCTTCAGGTTACTCTTCAAGGAAAAAATATAGGATGCGTTAAAGGGCGTTAAAGCCTAGCGCTGTTAGCGCGGCATGAAACGTCCTGAGGCATGAAGGGGTTAAGCAATATGTCATACTACAGCTTATACGTGCAACCTAAATGTAGTTTTATATCATTTTTAATACTTGTTTTGTATGCAATTTAGTTGTTTTAAATAAATATAGACTATTATTTGCATTTTAGTACACAAAATACAAACCAAAGACACAGGCAGAGAAGAATGGGACATACGGGGGGGGGGGGGGGGGAGTCATTTTTTGATAATTTTATTTAAAAGAAAATATTAAAAAGTTTGTATTTTAGAATGTTTAGATTTTTTAATTCCGGATTTGGGGATTTATACCTGTAAATAATTAAAGCCAATAAAGAGTAGAGCGTGACGGAGCCAGTGGCGGCTGGTGAATTTTTAAGATGGTGGTGCACAAGACCCTGCCCATTTGAGAAAGCCCCGTCCCTTTGATAAAGCCATACCCCTTTAAGAAAGCCACACCCCTCAAATGGCCCCACCCATTTGAACCAGCAGTGTTTTTGGTCATTGTCTTGTTGAAATATCCAGCCCCGGCGTAACTTCAACTTTGTGACTGATTCCTCAAAATTATTCTCAAGTATTTGCTGATATTGAGTGGAATCCATGCAACCCTCACAAAGAACAGTCATTTGCTGTTATAAAATATATAACTTTAAGGTAAGTTGCTTTGCGGTTCTTATAAAATATATAACTTTTAGACAAGTAGTTTTGCTGTTATAATATACAGTATATATAACTTTTAGTCAAGTAGTTTTGCTGTTATAATATATATAACTTTTAGACAAGTAGTTTTGCTGTTATAAAATATAACACTTTTAGGCAAGTAGTTTTGCTGTTATAAAATATATAACTTGTAGGTAAGTAGCTTTGCAGTTGTTATGAAATATATAACTTGTAGGTAAGTAGCTTTGCTGTTATAATATATATAATTGTTTTAACAACTCTGAGACTCTCTGCAATCTAATAATTCTAAACTAAAATACTTTTAACTAGTATAATTACAGCAGGCAGCAGCCGTGACAGCCGTCAACTACTAAAACTAGTCAACTACTAAAACTAGTAGGCAAGTAGTTTTGTGGTTGTTATCAAATATATAACTTATAGGTAACAGGTAAGTAGCTTTGCAGCTGTTGTCAAATATACAACTAGTAGGCAAGTAGTTTTGCAGTTGTTGTTATCAAATATATAACTTGTAGGTAAGTAGCTTTGCAGCTGTTGTCAAATATACAACTAGTAGGCAAGTCGTTTTGCAGTTGTTATCAAATATATATAACTAGTAGGCAAATAGTTTTGCAGTTGTTATCAAATATATAACTTGTAGGTAAGTAGCTTTGCAAATGTTATAAAATATACAACTTGTAGGTAAGTAGCTTTGCAGCTGTTATCAAATATATACAACTAGTAGGCAAGTAGTTTTGTGATTGTTATCAAATATATAACTAGTAGGTAAGTAGCTTTGCAGCTGTTATAAAATATACAACTTGTAGGTAAGTAGCTCTGCAGCTGTTATAAAATATACAACTTGTAGGCAAGTAGTTTTGTGATTGTTATCAAATATATCACTTGTAGGTAAGTAGCTTTGCAGCTGTTATAAAATATACAACTTGTAGGCAAGTAGTTTTGCAATTGTTATCAAATATATAACTAGTAGGTAAGTAGCTTTGCAGCTGTTATAAAATATACAACTTGTAGGTAAGTAACTTTGCAGCTGTTATCAAATATATACAACTAGTAGGCAAGTAGTTTTGCGATTGTTATCAAATATATAACTTGTAGGTAAGTAGCTTTGCAGCTGTTATAAAATATACAACTTGTAGGCAAGTAGTTTTGCAATGGTTATCAAATATATAACTAGTAGGTAAGTAGCTTTGCAGCTGTTATAAAATATACAACTTGTAGGTAAGTAGCTTTGCAGCTGTTATCAAATATACAACTTGTAGGCAAGTAGTTTTGCGATTGTTATCAAATATATAACTTGTAAGTAAGTAGCTTTGCAGCTGTTATAAAATATACAACTTGTAGGTAAGTAGCTTTGCAGCTGTTATCAAATATACAACTTGTAGGCAAGTAGTTTTGCGATTGTTATCAAATATATAACTTGTAGGTAAGTAGCTTTGCAGCTGTTATAAAATATACAACTTGTATGTAAGTAGCTTTGCAGCTGTTATCAAATATACAACTTGTAGGCAAGTAGTTTTACGATTGTTATCAATATATAACTTGTAGGTAAGTAGCTTTGCATCTGTTATAAAATATACAACTTGTAGGTAAGTAGCTTTGCAGCAGTTATAAAATATACAACTTGTAGGTAAGTAGCTTTGCAGCTGTTATCAAATATACAACTTGTAGGCAAGTAGTTTTGCGATTGTTTTCAAATATATAACTTGTAGGTAAGTAGCTTTGCAGCTGTTATAAAATATACAACTTGTAGGTAAGTAGCTTTGCAGCTGTTATCAAATATATACAACTAGTAGGCAAGTAGTTTTGCGGTTGTTATCAAATATATAACTTGTAAGTAAGTAGCTTTGCTGCTTTTATCAAATATACAACTTGTAGGTAAGTAGCTTTACAGCTGTTATAAAATATACAACTTTTAGTTGTAGGTAAGTAGCTTTGCAGCTGTTATAAAATATACAACTTGTAGGTAAGTAGTTTTGCGGTTGTTATCAAATATATAACTTGTAGGTAGGTAATATAAATCTGATAATATAATTCTAATAATTATACAGTTAATATAGCTCAGTAGGGATAAAATAAAAAAAATAAAATATGCAGGTTTACTGCCTATATATCAGCAGCACAGCAGTTAACTGCTTTTTTTAAAAAAAAAAAACTTTAACATTTTTTTGCAAAACCTTCTTCTAATTGCAATCTGCTAATTAATCAATCTACTAAAATACTTTAAGTTTTTACTAGTAAGCAGCCGTGACAGCCATCAACGGTCAACTAGTAAAATCAAAACGTGTCACAGTCTTCTGCTGGCCTGCTGTTCAGGCAGCCTCTCTGAGAATCAGAAATTAATAAAGCAATTTGTTTACAAAAAAATGTATTCCAAAATTCCCCCACTCCCTACTCTAATCTGTATCGGCTAATTTTAACTAAGTCTTTTCTGGTCACTGTCTGACTAATTGTTCAGGCAGCCTCTCTCAGAATCAGAAGAATTAATAAAGCAAATTGTTTTTTAAAAAAAAAATGTTTTCACAAGTTCCTCCACTCCCTTGTCCTACTACAGTCTACTCTAATCTGTCTAAGTATCTACTATATCTGCTAATTCAAATTTTCAACTTCAAGCAAATTGAAATGAGCTCTGCTCTCTCAAGATAGCTCCTCTCAATGGCTATCTCCAGCCATGACATATGCAGTGTGATCTGGTGCAGCGTATCAGACAGAGGCAGAGCACAGGCTGAAGTCCCACTCGCACAGTTCAGCCTGTGCGATTAAGCCTCTATAGGAAGGTGCTGGGAGCGACACCTAGTGCAGTGCTGCACAATAGATCACTGTGTGACAGGCATAGGGCTCTCTACCGCACGTGCGGATAAAAAAAAAATACATACACAATAAAAAAAAATTCTTTAAAAAAAAAATCTGGATTTAAACTTTTGGGGGTAAAAATAAAATATATTTTTTCCAATAGGGGGCTATTTGAAAAATGATATTTTATTCAGCAAAAAGTTTTTTTTTCCTTCTCTTATTGCCTGGGGGTTCACGTGTGGAAGTGCACAAATGGAGGAGCCTCCACTGGATGGAGCTGAGAAATAAATAAAAAAAAGGTAACTGCCACAGAAGATGGTGGAAATGTGGCGGTGGGAGGCAGCAGACGGGCAGGGAAACAGACATAGGGCCAGATGAGCAAAAGTTCACATGTAAAAACATAGGGACAGTCTTCGTGCAATTATCAAAGAAAATAGGCTGTCCTTGTGAGTGCAAGATGCCTCCCATAGAAATAACGAGAGCACTCTGCTATGTAAAAGTTCACAATAGAAGAGGAAGGATACAGGAAGGACCTGGTGTATGTTTAAACATTAATATTAAAGCTAATTCACACCACATTACACTATTTTCAGTGTACTGTATGTTAAAACCACTGTTATTTTCGTGTGCATAGGTTTTCCTTTCAGAGTAATTATTTTTTTGTGTATTTTGCTAAAAGCTCACCACCTTAAAAGTTGCGAGAAAAAACAGTGAGAACTGAAGGGCGAAAAAGTTTAGATAAGTACGCTGAGATTTGAGACAACTTCATACACGCTTATGGAACACCTATGTTCAGTCCATTTAAAGTACAAATTTCAATGTGATTTCTGCGCATCCAGTGTACTTAAATTACGATTTATGTTGTACATATTTAATGTGATTAATTCCTGTGTACTTTACATACAAATTTTACGTTTTTGATACAATAAGATTTTTGCTACCCTTTTTGATGCGCTGTAACAATTACATTTTTTCCTGCATTTTTTGTGTCCATGGTTTAATTATTTGATTTTGTATTATATTTAAAAATTACGTTTTTCATTGTGCACTTTTGTAATGTAAGAATTTCCTTCCCATACTAAAATGCAGTATACGCCCAATGGGGAAACACCCTGTTTTGAGGGCTTTAGGTCATTCCACCAGTGAAATAGAAGTACTGGCCAGTATTCTTAAATAATCTCACCAGTCGAGAGACCTCACTGTCATTGAGATTAAACATCTGCTTATTTTATTGAGCACTATTATTGTTTTTGTTTCATATAAAGGGGTCGATTTATCAAGCTACGGTGAACAGGGGAGTACATATATGCAAATTTGTGCTCTTGTGCAACGCCACCCTCTGCCTGCGCACAGCCAATCACGCACGGGCAGGAGGTGTCAATCTATCCCTTCGGACAAGACCAGGGAAATTGAAATTCGCCACCTAGCATTTCACAGGGGCAGAGCATAAGAAGATTTAGGATAAGAGTGTTTTTAATAGAAATTACTCTCATATGGTGCCCATCTTGTGAAATTTCAATCTGCTGAACTTTAATGTAAGAGGGAACTGACTGGTTTTGTTTTAGACTGTAGCTGGAAGAAAGATGAAGGGCGCCATTTCATTCTTGGACCCAGGCAGCACAAAGTCTTGAAATGGTCCTAACCCTCAAAAGGGTCAGGGCCGTCTCAAGACTTTTCCCAGGAACCCGTCATTTCCAGGTCTCTGACACACACACACTTACACACACACACTCACACACACACTTACATACACACACATACTTACACACACTCACTAACACACTCACACACACATATACACACACTCACACACACACTTAAACACACACTCACAAACAGTTACACACACACTCACATACACACACACACTTACACACACACACTCACACACACACACTTACACACACATACACACATACACTTACACACACACACGCACTTACACACACACACATACACACACACACTTACACATACATACACAATTAGAAACACACTTACACACACACACTTAGACACACACACATACACTTACACACATACATACACTTGCACACACATACACACACACTTACACACACACACATACACACACACACACACAAATACACACACACATACACACTTACACATACATACACAATTAGAAACACACACACATACACACACACTTACACACACACACACTGTGGCTAATAAGGGTCAGATATAAACAAGCTCCTGTATATATAACCCAATCAATGTGCAGCATGTAGAATTGTCAGTGTTCTGCATAGCATAGAATGTACTCCAGCCTCTCGTATAGGGGGAGACGGGGAGTGGAAACACAGTAGTGTGTGATGTTAAATGTCTCTTTAAATGGCAAACATTGTTTGAATGTACCAAATGATATTGCAGTCATATGCTCTGCAGTATATACGTATTACAGAATTCTATATTTTAATGATGATATATTTACTTTAGTTTTGCCATATGGCTTCTTATAGTTAAAGGGACACTCAGTCAAAATTAAACTTTCATTATTCAGATAGAGCATGCAATTTTAAACAACTTACCAATTTACTTCCATTAACAAAATGTGCACAGTCTTTTTATATTTAAACTTTTTGAGTCACCAGCTCCTATTGAGCATGTGCAAGAATAAGTGTGTATGCATTTGTGAATGGCTGATTGCTGTCACATGGTACGTGTATGCATTTGTGAATGGCTGATGGCTGTGACATGGTACAGGGGGAGTGGAAAAAGACCACTTTTAAAATTGCCACAAAAAAAATCTACTACTCATTTGAAGTTCAGACTAAGTGCTATTGCATTGTCTTGTTATCTTTCATTTGTTGATTATGCAAATCTACTGTGTTGACTGGTCCTTTAATGAGCCTGACATGTTCATTGCTAATAGTCACACACACAAAATCCCCAAAACTTGCTATTTTAGTAGAGAGTAAAAATCCTCCATCACATAAAAGTAAGAGCCACAAAAAGTATTGTATATCCAATGAGCACATCCAGGCAAGAATCCCTGCTCACTTTCCCCCAGAAACCTCTGGGCAAGATATGCAAATAAGCTATAGAGCTTCTCATGCTTTTTGCTTCCAGTATTGTATTTAACTACAGAATTCACAGAAGTGGTTTTGATTTTACTGCAACTACACCATAAGGGAATTTCTATAGTCAAACACAGTACTGGAAGCATAAAGCATGAGATGTTGTATATCTCATTTGCATATATTACCTAGAGTTCTCTGGTGCATTGGTAACAATGTATACAGAATACATCTGCGGGAAAAGCAAGCAGGGTTTATTGCTTTAAGTGCTGATTGGCTTTTTGTGTCTCTCTCAAATAAAAAAGCTTGTTAAAGAGATAACAAACACTTTGTAATTACAAGGACTAAGGACCTTGGCACTCCAGATATATTAACATATAACAGCCTCAAAACAGCGTATATAAAAAATAAAAATCTTTATTCTCAAAATTAAAACAAGTAAGGCACCTAGGGGTACCAAAGATAAAAAAAGATAACCAGGGGGGGCCCTGACCCACTCCGTACCAGACGGGTTTCAAGCCGCAGGGGCACTTGATTACTGTTAGTATGGGGAGCTGAATCTATTTTATCATAATTGTAAGCCAATCAGTCCATGCATTGTCCATTGACACATTTAACCCCTTTAATACTATAGTAAATTTAAAGTTAGATTGTTGGACACACCAAATAATGTTGAAGTGTCCATTATCACAGTATGGAAACATCTTGCAATACCTAATTACATTTTAACTCACATTATATCAAAATAATTACATAATTCATACATTTTTTTAAACACAATTCATACATCAATTCACAAAATCATGAATTAAATAAAACTGAAAAAAAAAGTAGAATTATTTTTTTTACAAATAAGCTAACATCCATGTGAGTTTTAACCGTACGGTGTCCTTGTTTTCTCATCTAATTTATGTTCCCTATTTCCACCTCTAGGTATAAAATATTTGCCTTTCTCTTTCAATACTGAACTACCAGAATAATGTAAATGATGAAAACGTTTGGCAATCCGTCTTAGATTCTGGATCTTCAATAACCCTAATGTGTTCAAGGAATCTATCCCTGAATGCTTGTTTAGTCCTTACTGTTTATTGTTTTTTATTTATTTTATTATCCTTATCAAGGATTTGGGATTTAAACGTGTCACCCTGATAAGGATACTAATCAGGTTCCTGTTGAATTATATCACACAAAATTAAATCTTGTTCCGAAAAAACAAGAGATTTAGAGCATGAATGATTAGAGGCCTGTTGCTCTTACATCTGTTATTTAAATTCTTTGAAAGAACTATGCTGTGCCATCTAAAAGCCTTGGCTGACACCCTTCAAGTTCCACTACAGTTTGCATAAAGATCTAATAGATCTGTGGATAATGCAATTAATCTATTGTTATTATATGCTACATCGTTTGGATCATCCTCTGCTTTTAATTCTAATGTTCTTGGTTTACTTGTTGTTAAATTTAAACAACTGAATGTGCCCTTTTCTATGCCAATGGCTTTATAGCTTTTTAACTAATAGGAAATCATTTGTTAAAGTGAATGGGCTGATTTCTGACCCTTTCTTCCTCAGTACTGGTGTCCTATAGGGTTGTGTTTTTTCTTCCTTGCTCTATTCCTTATATACCAATGACTGTACTTCTGCAAATGAATATGTTACGTTATTGAAATTTGCAGACGACACTACTCTGATGGAGCTAATCTCAGATGAAGATGAATTGAGCTATAAAATGGAAGTAGACAGGCTCGTAACATGGAGTGAAGTAAACAATTTAGAATTAAATGTTTATAAAACCAAGAAATTGTAATTGATTTTAGGGAAAAAAAAGTCTCCATCACCTTCTTCTCTGAAAATGAAAAATTCTATAATAGACAGTTACATCATACAAATTCCTTGGCACAACAATTCAACATGATTTGAAATGGAAGGTTAATATTTTTACAATAATTAAAACGTCTCAACGACGTTTGTACTTCTTAAAGGGACAGACAACACCAAAATTGTTATTGTTTAAAAAGATAGATAACGCCTTTACTTCCCATTCACCAGCTTTGCACAACCAACATTGTTATATTAATATACTTTATAACATTTAAACCTCTAAGTTTCTACCTGTTTGTAAGCCACTAAAGGCTGCTTCTTATCACATGCTTTTATTAGCTTTTCACAACAGGAGACTGCAAGTTCATGTGGGCCATATAGATAACATTGTGCTCTCTGGAGTTGTGCAGGACACTGCATTAATTGGATAAAATGCAAGTCAATAGATAATAAATAAATAAATAAATAGCCATGTGATCAGGGGGCTTTCATAAAAAGCTTAGATACAAGGTAATCACAGAGGTAAAAAGTGTATTAATATAACTATGCTGGCTATGCAAAACTGAGGAATTGGTAATAAAGGTATTATTTATCTTTTTTTTTTTTTTTTTAAACATTTTTTGAGTTGACTGTCCCTTTAAGGCAACTTAAAATTGTTGGCCTGTCTCAAAAACTGTTAACCTGTTTTTAGTCAGCCATCCTCAAATCAGTGTTGTCCTGTAATCTGGTATAGTTCTGCTACATTATCAATAAAGGAGAAACTACACCGAATTGTAAGATCTATGGAGTTGAATCATTGGGTTTCAACTTATTTCTCTTAAAGGGACACTGAACCCAAATTTTTTCTTTTGTGATTCAGATAGAGAATGCAATTTTAAGAAACTTTCTAAGTTACTCCTATTATCAAAATGTTCTTCATTTTCTTGGTATCTTTATTTGAAAAGCAAGATTGTAAGTTTAGATGCCAGCCCATTTTTGGTTAACAACCTGGGTTGTTCTTGCTGATTGGTGGATAAATTCATCCACCAATAAACAAGTGCTGTCCAGGGTCTGGACTTTCTTTTTCAAATAAAGATAGCAAGAGAACGAAGAAAAATTGATAATAGGAGTAAATTAGAAGTTGCTTAAAATTGCATGCTCTATCTGAATCACAAAAGAAAAAATGTGGGTTCAGTGTCCCTTTAAGGGCATTTACATTTCAAGGATAAATCAGAGTCAGATTTTTTTTGTCTGATTCATCACACTCTGGTCGTTGTTTTTTTTAATCGTCTATCATTTTATCGTAGGCCAAGGTTGAGAGTTTTACGGACTCGGACAAACAGTTTTTTGAATAGTTTTTCCCCCAAGCTAAAAAATAGCGAACAGGAATACTTCTCTTATTCCACTTCTAGTAAATTGAACTTTAGTCTCTCTTTGTGAATATATTTGATGGTTTGATTGTATTTGTTTGTTCATTGTCATCTGATACCTTTGCACCATGTATAAGTTCTTTTTTTTATACTTGCGGAATAAATTATTCTACTTTATTCTATTCCTAAACCTACTTTAGGCAACATGGTTTGAAACTTTTATTCATGTTATTGAAGATTCAGAATCTAACGGCTAGATTTAGAGTTTTGTCGGTAACGACCCGCGTATCTAACGCTGGCTTTTTTTTCCCCGCACCTTTTAAATACCGCTGGTATTTAGAGTTCTCTGAAGGGCTGCGTTAGGTTCCAAAAAGGGAGCGTATAGCATATTTACCGCCACTGCAACTCTCAATACCAGCGGTGCTTACGGACGCGGCCAGCTTCAAAAACGTGCTCGTGCACGATTCCCCCATAGAAAACAATGGGGCGTTTTAAGCTGAAAAAAAACCTAACACCTGCAAAAAAGCAGCGTTCAGCTCCTAACGCAGCCCCATTGTTTCCTATGGGGAAACAGTTTCTAAGTCTGCACCTAACACCCTAACATGTACCCCGAGTCTAAACACCCCTAACCTTACACTTATTAACCCCTAATCTGCCGCCCCCGCTATCGCTGACACCTGCATATTTTTTTTAACCCCTAATCTGCCGCTCCGTACACCGCCGCAACCTACGTTATCCCTATGAACCCCTAATCTGCTGCCCCTAACACCGCCGACCCCTATATTATATTTATTAACCCCTAATCTGCCGCCCCCAAAGTCGCCTCCACCTACCTACACTTATTAACCCCTAATCTGCCGACCAGACCTCACCGCTAATATAATAAAGTTATTAACCCCTAATCCGCCTCACACCCGCCTCAATAACCCTATAATAAATAGTATTAACCCCTAATTTGCCCTCCCTAACATCGCCGACACCTAACTTCAAGTATTAACCCCTAATCTGCCGACCGGACCTCACCGCTACTCTAATAAATTTATTAACCCCTAAAGCTAAGTCTAACCTTAACACTAACACCCCCCTAAGTTAAATATAATTTAAATCTAACGAAATAAATTAACTCTTATTAAATAAATTATTCCTATTTAAAGCTAAATACTTACCTGTAAAATAAACCCTCATATAGCTACAATATAAATTATAATTATATTGTAGCTATTTTAGGATTAATATTTATTTTACAGGCAACTTTGTATTTATTTTAACCAGGTACAATAGCTATTAAATAGTTCATAACTATTTAATAGTTACCTAGTTAAAATAATTACAAAATTACCTGTAAAATAAATCCTAACCTAAGTTACAATTAAACCTAACACTACACTATCAATAAATTAATTAAATAAACTATCTACAATTATCTACAATTAAACCTAACACTACACTATCAATAAATTAATTAAATACAATACCTACAAATAAATACAATTAAATAAACTAACTTAAGTACAAAAAATAAAAAAGAACTAAGTTACAAAAAATAAAAAAATATTTACAAACATTAGAAAAATATTACAACAATTTTAAACTAATTACACCTACTCTAAGCCCCCTAATAAAATAACAAAGCCCCCCAAAATAAAAAAAATGCCCTACCCTATTCTAAAATTAAAATAGAAAAGCTCTTTTACCTTACCAGCCCTTAAAAGGGCCTTTTGCGGGGCATGCCCCAAAGAATTCAGCTCTTTTGCCTGGAAAAAAACCCATACAATACCCCCCCACCAACAGTACAACCCACCACCCACATACCCCTAATCTAACCCAAACCCCCTTAAATAAACCTAACACTAAGCCCCTGAAGATCTTCCTACCTTGTCTTCACCATGCCGGGTTCACCGATCCGTCCACCGAAGTCTTGATCCAAGCCTCCAAAGTCTTGATCCAAGACCAAGCGGGGGCTGAAGACGTCCATCCTCCGGCTGAAGTCTTGATCCAAGCGGCGGCTGAAGAATTCCATCATCGGGCAGAAGTCTTCATCCTATCCAGGCAGAAGAGGAGATCCGGACCGGCAAACATCTTCATCCAAGCAGCATCTTCTATGTTCTTTCATCCGATGATGAGCGGCTCCATCTTCAAGACCTCCAGTGCGGATCCATCCTCTTCTTCTGACGTCCTAAAACAGAATGAAGGTTCCTTTAAGGGACATAATCCAAGATGGCGTCCCTTGAATGCCGATTGGCTGATAGGATTCTATCAGCCAATAGGAATTAAGGTAGGAAAATTCTGATTGGCTGATGGAATCAGCCAATCAGATTCAAGTTCAATCCGATTGGCTGATCCAATCCGCCAATCAGATTGAGCTCGCATTCTATTGGCTGATCGGAACAGCCAATAGAATGCGAGCTCAATCTGATTGGCTGATTGGATCAGCCAATCGGATTGAACTTGAATCTGATTGGCTGATTCCATCAGCCAATCAGTATTTTCCTACCTTAATTCCAATTGGCTGATAGAATCCTATCAGCCAATCGGAATTCGAGGGACGCCATCTTGGATGACGTCCCTTAAAGGAACCTTCATTCTGTTTTAGGACGTCAGAAGAAGAGGATGGATCCGCGCTGGAGGTCTTGAAGATGGAGCCGCTCGTCATCGGATGGAAGAACATAGAAGATGCCGCTTGGATGAAGATGTTTGCCGGTCCGGATCTCCTCTTCTGCCCGGATAGGATGAAGACTTCTGCCCGATAATGGAATTCTTCAGCCGCCGCTTGGATCAAGACTTCAGCCGGAGGATGGACGTCTTCAGCCCCCGCTTGGGTTTGGATCAAGACTTCGGAGGCTTGGATCAAGACTTCGGTGGATGGATCAGTGAACCCGGCGTGGTGAAGATAAGGTAGGAAGATCTTCAGGGGCTTAGTGTTAGGTTTATTTAAAGGGGGTTTGGGTTAGATTAGGGGTATGTGGGTGGTGGGTTGTAATGTTGGTGGGGGGGTATTGTATGGTTTTTTTTCCAGGCAAAAGAGCTGAATTCTTTGGGGCATTCCCCGCAAAAGGCCCTTTTAAGGGCTGGTAAGGTAAAAGAGCTTTTCTATTTTAATTTTAGAATAGGGTAGGGCATTTTTTTTATTTTGGCGGGCTTTGTTATTTTATTAGGGGGCTTAGAGTAGGTGTAATTAGTTTAAAATTGTTGTAATATTTTTCTAATGTTTGTAAATATTTTTTTATTTTTTGTAACTTAGTTCTTTTTTATTTTTTGTACTTTAGTTAGTTTATTTAATTGTATTTATTTGTAGGTATTGTATTTAATTAATTTATTGATAGTGTAGTGTTAGGTTTAATTGTAGATAATTGTAGATAGTTTATTTAATTAATTTATTGATAGTGTAGTGTTAGGTTTAATTGTAACTTAGGTTAGGATTTATTTTACAGGTAATTTTGTAATTATTTTAACTAGGTAACTATTAAATAGTTATGAACTATTTAATAGCTATTGTACCTGGTTAAAATAAATACAAAGTTACCTGTAAAATAAATATTAATCCTAAAATAGCTACAATATAATTATAATTTATGAACTAAATATACCATAAATCAAAAACCAAAAAAGTGTGATACAAATGTGATTGTAAAATAACGAAAATAAAAAATTAATAAAACAAAGTTCATATAAAGGATATATCCGAGTTTTCTTGGTAGAATATTCTGCTTGTTAGCAAATCTGCAACCAATTCCTCAGTGGAATCTCATGGAGAAAGAAACAAAAAATAGCAACATAGTGTGACACTGTATCAACTCGTGGATAGGTAATTCTTTTGTAACAAATGGTTACTCACATTCGTTGGAGCTTTCGGCTAAGCTCAAGGATATGCGCACTCCCTCTTTATACTGGAGGGAAAACAGTATACTTGGCAAATCTCAGATATAAAATTTTATTAAAATATACATAAAAGCGTCACAACAGCCTTTAACCACCATTACTTTAGGGTCCAACAGCAAAGATAATATGACCAATGCTTGGAAGGGCTACTCCAGTGTAGGGACAAATGGCTCAGCAGATGAATGGCTGCCAAAACCACTACCACTCAAACACAGGATAACAGCGCTATTACCCCAGGTGTCCCGGCTGATGTAGAGACGCGGTAAAAGTTCAGATCCGACGTACGTTTCGCTGGTATGCTTTGTCAAGGAATGAAGTGCGCATGTCCCTAAACCCTTATAAAGGGCTGATTGATGAATTCTGTCTTCCGGTTCTGAAATTGCGTTCTCCATTTTGGAAATTGGCAAATAGGTCCTTTCACATTATAGGGGTTAATATATTTTCGTAGTTAGCCTATTACATAGAAACATCAACAATATCTGCATGTAGGTTAAGGTCAAATTTGAAAATACCTTTTTAGAACAGGGAACAACAAGAATTTCTATACACATATATTGTGGTTCTCCAACGCAGAAAATTAAATAAGAGATTTTATAAAATATCTCCACAGTTGTAGATATGATGTAACTGAATATTAATCATATAAATAGATCTTAAACCGTAGTCTCTCTAGATATGCATATATTGTTCTATTATTTATCTGAAACCCTGCAATCTTTTGTTAATATTATATATGATTCATATAGATTTTTTGTTGAACTCATATCCCACTTATTGTCTGATGAAAATATTGTTTTCTTTATTTAACAAATAAAGATATTTTATTTATATATCTAATATTGATTCATTATTTCAATAGTCTAAAGAGCGGTTTTAAGTTCTTAAAATAAATTATATTATGACTGATGCGTTTATTAATTGTGTATACATTCTTTATCTATGTGTTTAACTATGTATTAATTTATGACCTCATTTATTGAGAAAGATTTTTCTTTAGATACTCAAACATATTTTAATGGTGTTTTTAGATAAAATATAGGCATGTATGGGTCTATAGGAAATAAACCCGTGTAGCTGTTGGTGTGAAATTTCTTTTACAAAAAGTGGTGAATTTCAAAATCTTTGTTCAGCCCGTTAGGTTTGAAGCTATCCATAATGTGGATCCACTTCATTTCCAACTGGCCTAATCTATTCTGCATATCACCTCCTTTCCAATTTTGTTCCAGTTTCCTAATGCCTAAGAATTCCAAATCATTAACATTTCTGTTATGTTTTTTATCAAAATGGGCCGATACAGTATGGTTGGCATAGCCCTTTTCTATATTATAGATATGTTCGTTCATTCTGATTTTTAAAAGTCTGGAGGTACGCCCTATGTAGATTAAATTACAAGAACAGCGTAACAGATAAATAACATTCTTACTATTACAAGTGATAAATTGATCTATACTGTATTCTTTTTTATGATCTGCAGAGTGGAATTTATTACAAAATTTGGAAGTTTTTCTCATAAATTTACAGGCATTACAAAATTGACATTTTCTAAAGCCCATTTGGGATGGAAGTAACCAGTTAGTTTTGTTGTTATCTGTTTCCTTTGTACATTGAGATAATTGGAATTTGAGATTGGGTACTTTTTTAAAAATTATATTCGGTCCATCACCTAAAAATTCATTCAATGCAGAGTCCCTTGTTAAAATTCCCCAATGTTTCTGTATAATGTTTCTAAGTTCTCTGCTTTGAGTGCTGTGTTGAAAGATTAGCCTATTAGCCAACTGGTTTTCATTATTTTTATTGTTTTTATTTTTGTATTTTAATAAGTCTGACCTATCCATCTTTGTTACCTCTTCTATTTTTTCATCTAAAAATTTGTTGGGGTAGTTTTTCTCTAAAAAACGTTTTTTTAGAACCTGTGATTGAGCTTGATAAACTTCTTGTTCCTTACAATTGCGTCTCAATCGGACAAATTGACCTTTAGGAACATTTTTGAGCCAATGCTTTTGATGGCAGCTTTCCAGACTAATATAATTATTTACATCTATACTTTTGAAGTGATTTTTAGACTTTAATACTTCATTTTCGATGTAGATTTCAAGATCTAGGAATTCCACGTTGGTTTTACTGTGGTTCCAAGTTAGAGCTACTTTAAACTCATTTGTTTTCAAATATTCCATAAACTCTATTAATTGATTTTCACTTCCTGACCATATAAAAAATAGGTCATCTATGTAGCGATGACATGACACCAGATATTGCGCCCAGCTAGAGCCGTAGATGTATTGATTTTCCCAATTGGCCATGTATAAATTGGAGTAGCTGGGCGCAAATCTGGTGCCCATCGCTGTACCTCCTACTTGCAGATAATATTTTGTCAGTATATTTATGAAAATCTTAGTAGTGCTATCCAAATAATATATCAGTTTTTTCGCAGGGAATATATTTAACAATCTTCCTTTAGACTGAACCCACAATCAATATACTTCTACTAAGACAACAAATACAATTAATATAAATACCTGAACTCTTTTATTTAGTTAATATCCATGAACATATTGAAATATATTTGCAATAAAAGGAAGTGAAATAACATTATATGCGCTTGAAAACTATTTAAATATGCTATGCAAAATTCATGCACGCTTATATTAAAAACCCACCTTATTTATAAATAGTCTTTATTTATTTAACACAATGGGACTAAAAACCTTTAACATCCAAGCAATACAATTCTAAACAGTGTTTATAAAACAATAGGATAATATATATGTTCTGCTATTTAACTGCAATTTATCCTACTCTGCCACATACAGTAATAATAAATGCTTATTGTAAATGCTTGCATACAAATAGGCAGGCTAAGAGCTATCTGAAACAATGGCATACAGTTTAAAAGTATAATCTGCTCTTTAAATCTATTATCTGTAAAGGCTATGCATATGACTTATCTTATAATAAAACTTTTATATACATCACCAAATAACAGCAATCCAGTTTCCAATTTTCGCAACAGATCCAATTTCACCTCAGAATTTCAAAATTGGGGATAAGGCATATGGAGTCCAATAGTAGGTGTGTGCTATAATAATAACTGCAGCAGTTATTCCTTCCTGGATCAGTCAACACAACCCCCTTTTAGTCTCTATGCTGGGGTTTAAATCATCTGATCTCACCCCTCCCCTTTTTGATTATTTATCAGTCAATGGTGAATATTGGAAACGCCCACGGCCTTGTCTTGAATTTGGAATATCTTATATTTAACAGCCAAAAGGCTTTCTGGCTGTAGTTCTCTCATGGCAACACCGGGTGGCAGCATTTTACAAACAAAACAAATTCACCTTCACATTTCTAAACATTTTTAAGCAAGTTGATTATTTTCATAAAATGGTTATTTAATCAGATCACACTCTCTGTATTAATCATATATAACCCCAATTACAGATGGTTAATATTAGGTTATTTTTTCTGATTTTTCTGATACCAAATATGTTATATTATTAACATTTTATTATATTAAGGTAATTTAATACTGCTAATTATTAGCTTAAAATGCATTATAATTTTATCAGTATTCTGGCATTTCTATACAAATAACAGCTTATTTTTAATTCAGTATTGTACTGTATTCCAACAAGAATATGCCATATTTTATGTTTCTAATAAGCCCAGGATGTATCAACTTTATTCATGCAGATCTGAGATTATATGCCTGAAAAATATAAACATTACAGAAGTTATTAAACATTTTTGACTGACTAAAACAGTTACCTCCCAAGCTTAGCAAATATCCATGTAATAATAGAGAATTAGACAATTTCCAATTTCTATATTTGATACATTCTGAGGCATGCATTCAAACAGAAAAAAAAATAAATTGATCATTTGCTGTCTGTTTAATAAATCTCCAAGTCACACCTTAGCATTTGTCTGTGTTTCCCAAGGCCTTCACTGTATGCTATCCTTCCCTAGACACCATGTCTGTGTCACGTGTATTCTGGTGTTATCAGCCACACAGCATGAGCCACTCGAACAAATGTGCTAATTATCAGTTCCTTTTGAAGAATGTTTGCATCTTTCACATCTTCTTCAGACGGATCGGCATTTCCCTTGGAGGAAACCCATATATGGGCATGTATCCTGCTCTAAGTATCAGCATGCTGTCATTTAACATTGGTTCCCAGGCAATCATACAGATGGTTAAATAAACTGTGTTATATTTCAGTTCCTTGCTAAATTATACAATTGCATAATTTAACATATTGAGTGTGTGAGATCTCCCAGAGACAATCCTTTGTTCTCATTTTAGCCAAGAATGTCTCTTGTGCAATTGAAGAAGTGGGGGAGAACTAAACCTGTTTGAAGTTAGTTCTTCTGAATGCAATGAGTTATTTTCTACTGATCAGTGAAAATATCTGATCAAAGATACAGATTTATTAATCTTGAAATATATGATTAAAATATATATTTATTAATCTCACATATACCTTGACATAAATCCCCCTTCCAACTTCAAATAGATGTAGGACACATGTATTTAAATTGGCTTAAAGTCAGTGGTATTTGATGAGGATCAACCATATATCTCAGTTCATTTGGGGATATGACACTTCATTCTCACTCTATAACTTGTAGTTGGGATCTTGGATGACACGCTCGCAATTGATTGATATGGACCCATTTATCTATGAAACTTTCATTTTTGGGGATCCGTATTTTATAGGCCACTGGAGATATTTTGTCAGTAATGACGAAAGGACCTTTCCATGAGGGAAGAAATTTCTTCTCCCTAACCTGATCTCTTCCAAAGTTATAAAGATAAACTTTATCATTTATTTCATATTCCTTTTTGGATGTTTTGAGATCATAATAGGTTTTAGTGGCAGTTGCGGCTCTTTCTAAATTCCTTTGAGCAAATGCAAAGGCATATTGCAGGCGTTTTCTTAAGTTCTCCACATATTGATGTGTATTGGCAGCGTTTATCAAGTTTTGGTCTGATGTACGGTATAGCAGATGCTGAGGTAGAATCATTCTTCTACCAGTCATCAGTTCAAAAGGTGACATCTTGGTAGCACTACTTGGAGTTGCTCTTAATGCCATTAAGACTAGAGGTAGTTTTACATCCTAGTCTTTACCCGTTTCACTCACAAACTTTTTGAGGATTTTAACAATGGACTGGTTGTAACGCTCTACACCACCACTTGAGGCAGCTCTATAAGCAATATGGAGCTTTCTTTTAACCCCTAGTATTTTCCACATTTTGGTCATCACTTCGCTAGTGAAGTGGGTCCCCCGATCTGATTCGATTCTTTGGGGCAAACCAAATCTGGAAAATACATGGTTGATGAGCAATGCTGCACATGTTTCAGCACTATTGTTAGGTGCACTAATGCACTCTACCCATTTAGTGAACAGGCATGTCACGGTTAACATGTATTTGTTACCTCTTGATGATCTTGTTACTGGGCCAATAAAATCAATTTGTATATCTGACCATGGCATTACCACCCCCCTTTTCTGCAATGGCACTCTATGCGTTGGTGCAGTGGGTTGGAACTGTGGGCAGATTAAACACCCTTGACAGTAGGTTTGAACATCTTTCAACCTGTGTGGCCAAAAAGCGTAATCACGCAATATTTCATACGTGAGTTTGGCACCGCGATGACCAGATGTGGGAGCACCATGGGCATGTTGAAGCATTAGACCTCTGAACTTGGTGGATACTACCCACTGCTGGATACCAGTTTTGGAGGTTCTAATTAACAAACCATCCTGTAACTTGAATTGTGATTTAGATTTTATTAAGATTCTAAGATCTTCTTTGCCAATATAATCATCTTTTGAGATGGGGTTGCTTTCAGGATCTTCTATGTGTTTATAGAAGATGCCTACAATGGGGTCTTCTTTTTGACTAGTGATCAGGTCCTCACTAGGAGAATCCTGACTCCATTGTACCAAGTTAGGCTCACTCTGTTGTTTTGCCTGGTTTCTGGTAATGGCTTCTACCTGAATTGCACCCATTAAGTGGTCAATATTAAGGAGTTCTCCAGTTATGGCTCCTTGTTTGGCTAATGAGTCCGCAAGGTCATTGCCTTCCTTATCAGGACCTAGAACTCTGGAATGACCCTTGGTCTTTTTCCAGTGTATGATTAAATCATTGGATACTACCAGATTATCAATCTCGCAGAACAACTTGCCATGCTTGACTGGTTTGTTATTGCTTTTCTGCATGCCATTTCTTTTCCAAGTTGGCAGGTATTCAACAAAACTGTCACGCACATAATTTGAGTCAGTTATGATCACAAATTCATGAATACCATGTTCAATAGCCATTTCAATGGTTTTGAAAACAGCAGTTAGTTCTGCAACTTGACTGGATCTTGGTCCAATGTTGAAACCTATAGATATATTTGGGAATCCATTTGCCCCAGTTATACCAATGCCAGCGACTAATCTGCGCTCATTATCAATAGTGGCATGGTAAGAACAACCATCAACATACACCCAAGGTAATGTTTGGCAATTTTCCTCATTGTACATTTTATATGGGGAAAGCAATTGTTCTTCCAGAAAATCATCTTCTGATAATTCTTCCCCAGGATCTCTAGCAGTACAGTCGTGGAGCTCAGCAAGCCCTTGTGCGACTGGATTCTTTTTATTCTGCTTGTAGTGAATTTCTAATGGCCAGCCTTGTAAGGAAAGAGTCCACGCTGTTATGCGGCTATTAGACAAATTCCCATCTCTTATTCTCTCACTTTGCAAATATAGCAAAGGCTGGTGGGCCGTTTCTACAATTATTTTCTCACCCTGTATATAGCTGCAGAAATTTTGTAGAGCCCATACAGTAGATAAGAGGGCTTTTTCGCAATCTCTAAATTTTATTTCTACTGGGGATAGATTTTTGCTCGCATAAGCAATGGCTTTGTTCAAATTATCATGCTTTTGGTATAAAACAGCACTCATGCTTATATCTGTGTAACCTGTCTCTAAGAAGAAAGGTTTACCACCTTCAGGGTACGCTAAGCAAGGTGCTTGAGTGAGTTTTCTCTTTAGCTCTCTGATGGCTGTATCTTGAGACTCACTCCAGTGCCATTTCACATCCTTCTTTAGAAGAAGTAGTAGTGGTTTAGCTAATTCCGCATAATTATCAATGAATTTGCGAGAATAATTTGTCATACCCAGGAATGATCTTAATTCCTTTAAGTTGGTTGGGTTTTTAGAATTCACTATAGCTTCCACCTTTTTCTTTTGGGGATTTAATCCTTCAGAGGTAACTTCATGTCCCAAGAAGTTTACACGAGTGCGGCACCATTGAGCTTTTTGTAGGGATAATTTGACACCTGCCCTTTTAAGTTGGCTGAGGACGTGTTTAAGCTCTGCGATGTGTTTTTCAAAGTTTGTGCTTTTGATTAAAACATCATCAACATAAGATAAGGTCCCCCTTTCCAGTGCATCAGGCATAGCCTTATGCATGAATACAGCAAATTCATGTCCAGAATTTATGTATCCAAATGGAAGTCTCTGGAATGCATATTGGACCTTTTGGAAAGAGAACGCCAGCTTATATTGGTCCTCTTCATGTACCTTTATGGTCCAGTATCCCTGTGCACAATCAATGGCAGTGAATATTTTGGATCCCTGCATTTGTGCTAAGCACTGGTCAATGTATGGTACAGGTCAGCTAGACATGTATACTCATTTGTTTAGCTGTCTTAAGTCAGCACACAAACGCCATTGTCCATTAAGGACACCTAGAATAGGATTATTATAAGAGCTGGGCACCTGTCTGATAATACCTCTTTCTTCCAAATTCCTTATGATCTCTGCAAGAGAATCATATGAGGCTAAGGGAAGTCTGTATTGTTTGACAAATACAGGTGGCGCATTGGGATCTGTTTGTATTCTTGCAATGTGCAAGTCTGTAGGACCACAGTCATAAGAATCCTTAGCGAAAATATCCTTGTATTCCATTAGGAGTTCTCGCAGCTGTTGGCATTCGTCATCGCTGGAACAGCCATTAGCTAAGGATATTTGCTCTTCGACTATTTGCTGAAATCCTGGAAAGATTTCAGGCTGTCCTATTTCATAGGCTTCTTCCAACCTAGAGGTGAGATCCCCTTGATTATAGTTTACATTGCTCCCATGACTCTGGGTATTGGGGTAATCTTGTTGTTTGATTGGCTGATCAAACACTAGAGAGGCTTCTTCAATTTTACAGATGCCTTCCTCTGAGCTGAAGGGATAAATTGACTGAATATTAAATAGACCCTCTGGCATAGATGCAAAGGATTGTTCTATTAATTGTTCTTCAGTTAAGTATCCTTCAGGTATTAGCCCAATTACATTATTCTGGAATCCAAAAGTGTAATAACTTGATTCCAGTGCATATCCTATGGTAGTTCCCTTGGATAATGTTATATCCTGTGGGGCCATGTTATGCACAACAATATGTATTGGAACAGTTCCAATATTCACCATAGGAGTGTAGGTTACTGTGACACCCAGATTTTGTATTCTATGGGAGAGGCAAATCAGTGTTTTTTAAGTTTTTAATTTCTGACCTCTCTTTACCTGTAAGGGTAAAAGAAATTTATCAGCCCCAGCAGGAATTATGACATCGCTAGATACCTGCATATTCACAGCATATGGCAATTGCTGGTTTGATTTTAGGGCTGCATTTTCATCCTGAAATACTTCAGGGTCCCCCTTTAACCTGCTCCAGAGGCAAGAGTTAATCAAATCTATTTGTATGGCATATCTATGTAAGATATCATTGCCAATGTATATTTGATTATGGGGAGTATTTAAAACTAAAAACAGGTGCTTTACTGACTTATTACCAATGGAGATAGATAATAAGCACTTAGCTGTGATGTTATAGCTTTCAGACCTGTCATCTAGGCCGTTGACACTGTGGTCTTGGGGAGAAAGATATTTAATCACTTTAGGTTCAGTTATTTGCGCTAATAAACCTTCGCTTATATAGCTAGCTTCCTGTTTTAAGTTTATTTTAGCATACTTGGTTTTACCAAGGTCATGTACTTGTATAGGGATAAATAGATCCTCTTTAACTCTCTCAATCCCTGTGAGGTATTGAGTGTGGCCTCCCCCCTTAGGGATTTTATGATCCCCCTTGTGGAGTGATAGGGTTAATACATCGCCATCTAGGGAAATATTCGCTATCTTTCCAGGCGATATTTTAAAAGTATTACCATCAGAGCCACTAAGAGGAGTCTGATCATCTATTTGTAGAATAGTGATTTCAGGTACAGAGTTATTTCTGAAATGAATCTCCACAGCATCTGGTTTCTCTTCCACCACGTGACAGCTACGTTGGGTGCGAGATATACCAGATTTTTCATAATTGATGGGCCTTTTAACTTGTGACCAAATGACATTATATATGCAATCAGTTATGGTGCTTAATCGCTTCAGGAGATCACTACCAATAATTAAACGATCAGTTGGCAGATCCACTATAATGACAGGGTGTCTTATGACCCTGTTCCCTAATTTAAATTTTAACCAGGCAGTACCGTAGACTTTTAGGGAGTCACCCCCAACACCTATTAGAGAACCGTCAAATTCTTTTATTTTAGGTTTGTGGGGTGTTAGCTCATTTAGCCGTGTGTAGTACCTGTGGGATAAGATAGTTGCCTGTGACCCAGTGTCAATTAATCCCCTGATAGGGTTGGAGACTGAATCTTGCAGCTCAACTAATACATAATATCTTCCTGCAGTTTCTACCATTTCACACAAAAAGTTGGCGTTAGCATACATTTGTGGGCTTCGCCACGTGTTACCTGAATTCGCCGTGTCATTCGATGCAGAGGAACCTTCATACCTACCTGTTTCCTCTATGACAGGGTCGGCTGGATTCTTTTGTACTGCATCTGTGGAGATAAGGTTAGGAGAGAGCTGCAAGGGAAGAGTTTTGTTAATTTTTCCCGGATGAGGTTGCCTGTCATCACAGCTAAATTGTCCGTTTTCGGGGGGAGAGAACATGATTAGTATCATTGATATTTATTATTACATTTTGTATATCTCTCCCCTCCCCCTCAGGTGATGCTGCAGTATTTATGACTGTGCCTGTGGTCCACTGCTGACCACTGGCTGTACCCCTAAAAAAGTATTGTTCGGTTGCTGAGCCGTAGATTTTTGACTCATATTAGCGATTTGTTCGCTCAACCGATTTAACTGGGTAAACAGCATATCTACCTGATTGTACAAGTTACCTCTACCCCTGGGTCTATCTCCTGGTGCGCCATTGTAATGATTCCTGGACCATTGGGTTCCCTCAGAATCAGGGCCGCTATTTCTATTGTGGCGTGGTTGCCCCTGGGGTTCAGCTTGTTCAGCATTAGTACTTTGGGGAGCATTATATACCTGGGGTGTCTGGTTACCCTGAGAATATCTTCGCCGTCTATTGTATCTACCCTTGTGCGGATACCAATTATTTGGTGAGTATCCTCTTTGTGAGTAACTATTCACCTGATTATGTCCCCCACTTTGGTTATAGTCTCCCTGCGCCTCAACCTGTGTAGGGGGAGGGGCAGAATTAAACCTCTGTGGAGATGGCCTGTTTTGACTGGCCACCTCTGCATAAGTTCTCTTTTTAGACTCCAAATTGAGGGGGCTAGGTGACACCCTAGTTTCTGCTACAATTTTGGGTTTTGACTCCTTTTTAACCCCCTGCTCACTGGACTGCTGAATACAGTATAACTTTGTACTCTCTTTGATCAGCCATTCCAATGAGCAGTCCTCATCAAAATCTCTAGCTAAGTTGATTTTGATGGGTGTAGGCAGTGCTTCAAAAAATAAATTTACAAATTCGGAGCCATCAAATTTGGGATTATCTTCAGCCATACTGTACGCATTTTTCAATACAAAAAGGAATTCGATTGGACTCTGATTCGCACGACACTTTAAACCATATACCGCTATTTTCGCAGCAGTTTTAGTGCGATATTGCCCGAATTCTTTTCTGCATTGTCGTTTTACCCCATTCCAGGAATGAATATTCATATCCTTTAGTGAAGCAAAGAATTTGTGATGCTTACTGTCAAATACCCAGGGCAGAAATTCAATTTTCAATTTCTCACTTGTAACATTCATTATAGCTAACGCATTTTCAAAAGCCTGTAAATGATCAATTACAGATGTTGTTCCCTTATTGGAGAATATAGGTACTGATTGTTTTATGGGATTCATAGACTTTATCAGACTTATTTTGGGTTTCTCTGTTAGAGTTTCCCTCCCCCGCACCAGCTGCGCTACAGCAGTCCTCTGGATTTACATCATGAGGTGACTGCCTATTTGGGAAATCTATTTCTGACCCGTTAGGGGTCATTTGTCTATACTGTTCCATATGTTTTTGTACCTCGTCCCTGACGCGTTCGCTAAAGGAGTTAGCATTATCTGCATTATTCTCACTGTTAATATAAGGGTTTTCATTATGGCGATATGACCTTTTTAAATCGCTTAATTCTCTCTGGCTTTGCGCAAGCTGTTTATTTAAATCTTGTATCTGCGCGATTAATTCTGTATTATGCTTATCTAAGGCGGTTAGGTTTTGGGCAAATTCATCCATTTTATTTTTGGCTATTTTTAAACCCTCTTCGCGTCTGCGCGAGGAACGAATACTATTTTCTAGCTCCTGTATTTGCAATCGTTTGTCTGTGACACAAAACGACATTTCGTCAATCATGCATATTAAGAGGGGCCAAGATTTTAGTATTAGTTCTTCTCGCTTTTTGGGAGCTTTGCATTGATTAATCATTAATAATTCCTGGAAGAATTCATTCTCTTCATTCCACATATTATTATTAACGGTAATATTTTTAGCCCTAGTTTCAAGCATATCCATAAAATCATTTAATTCACCTGCAATATTAAACTTCCCTTTAAGGTAACTTAAGATATCTTTCTTAAGGACCTGACCTTTAGTAATAGGTATGGTTATGGGACCATTTTCATTGCTATGTACAGAATTAAATGAGTCACTCCTGGCTACAGACATTATTATATTGGTTTAGTATTCAGTTAAACTAAAACGCTAATACAATTTTTGCCAATAAAAAGAGAGAAAAAAAATTATATTTAAAAAAATATATATTATTAATTTTGAAATATGAAAAATTAATATTCAGAAATATGAAAAATTAATAATTTTGATTAATTTTGAAAATATGAAAAATTAATATTTTTGATTAATTTTGAAATATGAAAAATTAATATTTTTATTATTTTTTCAAAATTAATCTTTAATAATATTTAAAGACATTAATATCAATCTCGAAATATGAAAATCAATATTTCAACTTTTCAAAAATTATATCTTCAAAATATAATATCGAAATATGATTTTTTTTTCTCTTTTATAATAATTTCTGTTTACTACAAATATATTATATCAAAAATGATGAATATTATTAAATCTCAGAAAAGTGCCTCCAATTATTATGTCAGTATATTTATGAAAATCTTAGTAGTGCTATCCAAATAATATATCAGTTTATGGCAGGGAATATATTTAACAATCTTCCTTTAGACTGAACCCACAATCAATATACTTCTACTAAGACAACAAATACAATTAATATAAATACCTGAACTCTTTTATTTAGTTAATATCCATGAACATATTGAAATATATTTGCAATAAAAGGAAGTGAAATAATATTATATGCGCTTGAAAACTATTTAAATATGCTATGCAAAATTCATGCACACTTATATTAAAAACCCACCTTATTTATAAATAGTCTTTATTTATTTAACACAATGGGACTAAAAACCTTTAACATCCAAGCAATACAATTCTAAACAGTGTTTATAAAACAATAGAATAATATATATGTTCTGCTATTTAACTGCAATTTATCCTACTCTGCCACATACAGTAATAATAAATGCTTATTTTAAATGCTTGCATACAAATAGGCAGGCTAAGAGCTATCTGAAACAATGGCATACAGTTTAAAAGTATAATCTGCTCTTTAAATCTATTAACTGTAAAGGCTATGCATATGACTTATCTTATAATAAAACTTTTATATACATCACCAAATAACAGCAATCCAGTTTCCAATTTTCGCAACAGATCCAATTTCACCTCAGAATTTCAAAATTGGGGATAAGGCATATGGAGTCCAATAGTAGGTGTGTGCTATAATAATAACTGCAGCAGTTATTCCTTCCTGGATCAGTCAACACAACCCCCTTTTAGTCTCTATGCTGGGGTTTAAATCATCTGATCTCACCCCTCCCCTTTTTGATTATTTATCAGTCAATGGTGAATATTGGAAACGCCCACGGCCTTGTCTTGGATTTGGAATATCTTATATTTAACAGCCAAAAGGCTTTCTGGCTGTAGTTCTCTCATGGCAACACCGGGTGGCAGCATTTTACAAACAAAACAAATTCACCTTCACATTTCTAAACATTTTTAAGCAAGTTGATTATTTTCATAAAATGGTTATTTAATCAGATCACACTCTCTGTATTAATCATATATAACCCCAATTACAGATGGTTAATATTAGGTTATTTTTTCTGATTATTCTGATACCAAATATGTTATATTATTAACATTTTATTATATTAAGGTAATTTAATACTGCTAATTATTAGCTTAAAATGCATTATAATTTTATCAGTATTCTGGCATTTCTATACAAATAACAGCTTATTTTTAATTCAGTATTGTACTGTATTCCAACAAGAATATGCCATATTTTATGTTTCTAATAAGCCCAGGATGTATCAACTTTCTTCATGCAGATCTGAGATTATTAATCTCACATATACCTTGACAATTTCTTGTTGAACCAAAAATAGTTAGTTTCCAAAATAATGGCAATACTATCTAAAATGAATTCTAGTTGTTTCTTATCTAATGAATCATCCTTCTCTAGAATATTCTTTACTGATGAAATGCCCAAATTTTTATCTATTATTGTATAAAGCGATGTAACATCACTGGTTACTAACCACCAGTTTTTCTCCCATTTTAATTTCTCTAGATGATTAAGAATACTTATAGTATCCTTAAGATATGATTTAGTCTTTATGACATAGGTCTGTAGAAATTGATCTATGTAGGCTGACAGATTGCGAGTGAGGGAATTAATCCCTGACACTATGGGTCTGCCCGGGGGATTATTTGCATCCTTATGGAGTTTTGGCAGTACATAAAAGGTGGGGTTTTTTGGACATTTATTGTAGATATATAGATATTATTTCTTATTTAGAATGCCTTCTTTTAAACCTTTTTCCAAATGTGTTTCCAACCTTTTTTTAAATTTAATAATTGGGTTGCTATCTAATTCTATATATACTTCAGTGTTTTTTAGTTGTCTAAAACACTCCTCATCATATTTTATTTTATCCATAATAACTGTTCCTCCGCCCTTGTCCGCGGGCTTTATAATTATTTTATTATTCTCTTTTAGATCTTTCAATGCTTTTTGTTCTTGTTTATTTAAATTTGAACTGTAATTCAGTTTCATATTTTTGATATCCCTATGTACTAATTCTAAGAATGTTTCCATGGGAGCTGATTTGCATTGAGTCGGATTAAAAGAGGATTTTTTGTGTACCTCTACATGCTTGTATTTATTTACTTCTATAGAATTATTGCTTATTATAGGATTATTTGTAAAGTATTTTTTTATACATAGATTTCTATTAAACTTTTGAACTCCTATAAAAGTATCAAATTTGTTCATTTTGTAACTGGGCACAAAATTTAACCCTTTATTCAAAACAGAAGTTTGTGCTTCCGATAATATAGTACTGGACAGATTAAAAATACAATTTTTGTTACTATTTATCTGTTTATTTGTATCTTTTAATAGTCTGCTCTGTCCATGTTCTTGCGTCTTTTGTTGAACAGATCTGAGTCCGTTCTTGTGTATTTTCTTTTTCCAGCCTCTAGAAAAACCTCTTCCTCCTCAGAATTGTATCTTTCTAATATCCCAAATCTATTATGAGTGGTGGTTTCTCTTGGATATTGTTCTTTATTATTTTTAAAGGGATTTTTTGGTTGTTGCCAATCGTTTTCATCTCTTATTCGTTGTTCAGATCTGACATGATTATTCCTATAGTTGGTATTTTTATTGTATGTCATATCTTGATGTTTATAGTCTGAATGGGGAATATCTTCCTTCCTTTTATTGTAATGACTCTCTCTCTCCCTTTGTGCCATAGAAGTGTGTTGGTAATAATTTGATGTATTACTATAGTGATTATTTCTATTTGTGTGTCTTAAATCTCTATCTTTGTGTTGTGATAGTTCCCTTTTTTGGTTACCAGTGTTTTGAATGTGAGCTCTTTTGTTTTTGGCATTAAAATTTCTTTCCAATTATCACAAGTACAAAGGAAACAGATAACAACAAAACTAAGAACTGGTTACTTCCATCCCAAATGGGCTTTAGAAAATGTCAATTTTGTAATACCTGCAAATTTATGAGAAAAACTTCCAAATTTTGTAATAAATTCCACTCTGCAGATCATAAAAAAGAATACAGTATAGATCAATTTATCACTTGTAATAGTAAGAATGTTATTTATCTGTTACGCTGCTCTTGTAATTTAATCTATATAGGGCGTACCTCCAGACTTTTAAAAATCAGAATGAACGAACATATCTATAATATAGAAAAGGGCTATGCCAACCATACTGTATCGGCCCATTTTGATAAAAAAACATAACAGAAATGTTAATGATTTGGAATTCTTAGGCATTAGGAAACTGGAACAAAATTGGAAAGGAGGTGATATGCAGAATAGATTAGGCCAGTTGGAAATGAAGTGGATCCACATTATGGATAGCTTCATACCTAACGGGCTGAACAAAGATTTTGAGATTCACCACTTTTTGTAAAAGAAATTTCACACCAACAGCTACACGGGTTTATTTCCTATAGAGCCATACATGCCTATATTTTATCTAAAAACACCATTAAAATATGTTTGAGTATCTAAAGAAAAATCTTTCTCAATAAATGAGGTCATAAATTAATACATAGTTAAACACATAGATAAAGAATGTATACACAATTAATAAACGCATTAGTCATAATATAATTTATTTTAAGAACTTAAAACCGCTCTTTAGACTATTGAAATAATGAATCAATATTAGATATATAAATAAAATATCTTTATTTGTTAAATAAAGAAAACAATATTTTCATCAGACAATAAGTGGGATATGAGTTCAACAAAAAATCTATATGAATCATATATAATATTAACAAAAGATTGCAGGGTTTCAGATAAATAATAGAACAATATATGCATATCTAGAGAGACTACGGTTTAAGATCTATTTATATGATTAATATTCAGTTACATCATATCTACAACTGTGGAGATATTTTATAAAATCTCTTATTTAATTTTCTGCGTTGGAGAACCACAATATATGTGTATAGAAATTCTTGTTGTTTCCCTGTTCTAAAAAGGTATTTTCAAATTTGACCTTAACCTACATACAGATATTGTTGATGTTTCTATGTAATAGGCTAACTACGAAAATATATTAACCCCTATAATGTGAAAGGACCTATTTGCCAATTTCCAAAATGGAGAACACAATTTCAGAACCGGAAGACAGAATTCATCAATCAGCCCTTTATAAGGGTTTAGGGACATGCGCACTTCATTCCTTGACAAAGCATACCAGCAAAACGTACGTCGGATCTGAACTTTTACCGCGTCTCTACATCAGCCGGGACACCTGGGGTAATAGCGCTGTTATCATGTGTTTGAGTGGTAGTGGTTTTGGCGGCCATTCATCTGCTGAGCCATTTACCCCTACACTGGAGTAGCCCTTCCAAGCATTGGTCATATTATCTTTGCTGTTGGACCCTAAAGTAATAGTGGTTAAAAGGCTGTTGTGACGCTTTTATGTATATTTTAATAAAATTTTATATCTGAGATTTGCCAAGTATACTGTTTTCCCTCCAGTATAAAGAGGGAGTGCGCATATCCTTGAGCTTAGCCGAAAGCTCCAACGAATGTGAATAACCATTTGTTACAAAAGAATTACCTATCCACGAGTTGATACAGTGTCACACTATGTTGCTATTTTTTGTTTCTTTCTCCATGAGATTCCACTGAGGAATTGGTTGCAGACAACAAGCAGAATATTCTATCAAGAAAACTCGGATATATCCTTATATATGAACTTTGTTTTATTAATTTTTTATTTTCGTTATTTTACAATCACATTTGTGTCATAATTAAAATTTATATTGTAGCTATATTAGGGTTTATTTTACAGGTAAGTATTTAGCTTTAAATAGGAATAATTTATTTAATAAGAGTTAATTTATTTCGTTAGATTTAAATTATATTTAAATTAGGGGGGTGTTAGTGTTAAGGTTAGACTTAGCTTTAGGGGTTAATAAATTTATTAGAGTAGCGGTGAGGTCCGGTCGGCAGATTAGGGGTTAATACTTGAAGTTAGGTGTCGGTGATGTTAGGGAGGGCAGATTAGTGGTTAATAAAATTTATTATAGGGTTATTGAGGCGAGAGTGAGGCGGATTAGGGGTTAATAACTTTATTATAGTAGCGGTGAGGTCCGGTCGGCAGATTAGGGTTAATAATTGTAGGTAGGTGGAGGCGACATTGGGGGCGGCAGATTAGGGGTTAATAAATATAATATAGGGGTCGGCGGTGTTAGGGGCAGCAGATTAGGGGTACATAGGGATAACGTAGGTGGCGGCGGTGTGCGGTCGGCAGATTAGGGGTTAAACATTTTTAATAGAGTGGCGGCGATGTGGGGGGACCTCGGTTTAGGGGTACATAGGTAGTTTATGGGTGTTAGTGTACTTTAGAGCACAGTAGTTAAGAGCTTTATGAACCGGCGTTAGCCCAGAAAGCTCTTAACTCCTGACTTTTTTCTGCGGCTGGAGTTTTGTCGGTAGATTTCTAACGCTTACTTCAGCCAAGACTCTAAATACCGGCGTTAGAAAGATCCCATTGAAAAGATAGGATACACAATTGGCGTAGGGGGATCTGCGGTATGGAAAAGTCGCGGCTGGAAAGTGAGCGTTAGACCCTTATCTACAAGACTCTAAATACCAGCGGTAGAACTCTAAATCTAGCCTAAGTCTCTGATTGCCAAACATTTTCATAAATAACATGATTCTGATAGTTCACTATTGAAAGTGCAAGGTATAGATTTTATACACAGAGGTGGAAATAGAGAACAAATATTAGATGAGAGGGAAGTGTTTTGGATTTCCCATTTAAAAACAAGGACACCTTATGGTTTAAACTAACAGATAGCTGTTTAACTCTAAGGGTTGTTGTTGTCTTTTGGTTATTTTTTGTTTGTTTTATTTTCAGTTTTATCTACTTTTATTCATTATATTGTGAAAAAAATGTTTAAAATAGAGTATGAAAAAAATGTATGAATTATTTCATTATTTTATTTTTTATTTATTTAATTATATTTTTATTGAGATTCAGAATAGGTAGAAATAATAGATAGTTCTGAACAAATTACAAATGGAAACACTTAAAAACAACCAAGAAAACATATCGTGGTAAACATAGTATGAAGCATTTTGTAATCGCTCACACATAGTGAACCTCAGAATTTTCCGATTTTTTGTAAAATATCTAACATACTCATTCTTTACAATACATATACACACACACACACACACAATCATATATACACATATACACACACACAATCATATATACACATATACACACACACACAAAATCATATATACACATACACACACACAATCATATATACATATATACACACACAATCATATATACACATACACACACACACAATCATATATACACATATACACACACACAATCATATATACACATACACACACACACAATCATATATACACATATACACACACAATCATATATACACATATACACACACACACACACACACACACACACAATCATATATACACATATACACACACAATCATATATACACATATACACACACACAATCATATATACACATATACACACACACACAATCATATATACACATATACACACACACAATCATATATACACATATATACACACAATCATATATACACACACACACATAATCATATATACACATATACACACATACACACACATATATACACATATATACACACAAACACAAAATCATATATACAGATATACACACACACACACAATCATATATACACATATACACACACACACACACAATCATATATACACATATACACACACACAATCATATATACACATATACACACACACACACAATCATATATACACACACACAATCATATATACACATACACACACACACACACAATCATATATACACATATACACACACACAAAATCATATACACACACTCACACATATACACATACACACACAATCATATATACACATATAGACACACACACATACACACACACAAACATACACACAGATTCACATACATACACACACAATCATATATACACACACACACAATCATATATACACATACACACACAATCATACATACACATACACAAACAATCATATACTGTATACACATACACACACAATCATATATACACATACACACACACACAATCATACATACACATACACACACAATCATATACTGTATACACATACACACACAATCATACATACACATACACAAACAATCATATACTGTATACACATACACACACAATCATACATACATATACATATACATATACACATACACAATCATGTATACACATACACACACAATCATACATACATATACATATACACATACACAATCATATATACACATACACACACACAAACATACACACAGATTCACATACATACACACACAATCATATATACACACACACACACACAATCATATATACACATACACACACAATCATATACTGTATACACATACACACACAATCATATATACACATACACACACACAATCATATATACACATACACACACAATCATATATAAACATATACACACACTCACACATATACACATACACACACAATCATATATACACATATACACACACACACAATCATACATACATATACATATACACACACACAATCATATATACACACACACACACAATCATATATACACATACACACACAATCATACATACACATACACAAACAATCATGTACTGTATACACAAACACACACAATCATACATACACATACACACACAATCATATACTGTATACACATACACACACAATCATATATAAACATACACACACACTCACACATATACACACACACACAATCATATATACACATATACACACACACACACACACAATCATACATATATATACATATAGACATACACAATCATATATAAACATATACACACACTCACACATATACACATACACACACAATCATATATACACATATAGACACACACACATACACACACACAAACATACACACAGATTCACATACATACACACACAATCATATATACACACACACACAATCATATATACACATACACACACAATCATACATACACATACACAAACAATCATATACTGTATACACATACACACACAATCATATATACACATACACACACACACAATCATACATACACATACACACACAATCATATACTGTATACACATACACACACAATCATACATACACATACACAAACAATCATATACTGTATACACATACACACACAATCATACATACATATACATATACATATACACATACACAATCATGTATACACATACACACACAATCATACATACATATACATATACACATACACAATCATATATACACATACACACACACAAACATACACACAGATTCACATACATACACACACAATCATATATACACACACACACACACAATCATATATACACATACACACACAATCATATACTGTATACACATACACACACAATCATATATACACATACACACACACAATCATATATACACATACACACACAATCATATATAAACATATACACACACTCACACATATACACATACACACACAATCATATATACACATATACACACACACACAATCATACATACATATACACAAACAATCATATACTGTATACACATACACACACAATCATATATACACATACACACACACACAATCATACATACACATACACACACAATCATATACTGTATACACATATACACACAATCATGTATACACATACACACACAATCATATATAAACATATACACACACTCACACATATACACATACACACACAATCATATATACACATATATACACACACACACACACACAATAATACATACATATACATATACACATACACAATCATATATACACATACACACACAAACATACACACAGATTCACATACATACACACACAATCATATATACACACACACACACACACAATCATATATACACATACACAAACAATCATATACTGTATACACATACACACACAATCATATATACACATATACACACAATCATATATAAACATATACACACACTCACACATATACACACACACACAATCATATATACACATATATACACACACACACACACACACACACAATCATACATACATATACACATACACAATCATATATACACACACACACACAATCATATATACACATACACACACAATCATACATACACATACACAAACAATCATATACTGTATACACAAACACACACAATCATACATACACATACACACACAATCATATACTGTATACACATACACACACAATCATGTATACACATACACACACAATCATATATAAACATACACACACACTCACACATATACACACACACACAATCATATATACACATATACACACACACACACACACACACAATCATACATACATATACATATAGACATACACAATCATATATAAACATATACACACACTCACACATATACACATACACACACAATCATATATACACATATAGACACACACACATACACACACACAAACATACACACAGATTCACATACATACATACACACACAATCATATATACACACACACACAATCATATATACACATACACACACAATCATACATACACATACACAAACAATCATATACTGTATACACATACACACACAATCATATATACACATACACACACACACAATCATACATACACATACACACACAATCATATACTGTATACACATATGCACACAATCATGTATACACATACACACACAATCATATATAAACATATACACACACTCACACATATACACATACACACACAATCATATATACACATATATACACACACACACACACACACAATCATACATACATATACATATACACATACACAATCATATATACACATACACACACAAACATACACACAGATTCACATACATACACACACAATCATATATACACACACACACACACACACAATCATATATACACATACACATACACAAACAATCATATACTGTATACACATACACACACAATCATATATACACATATACACACAATCATATATAAACATATACACAAACTCACACATATACACATACACACACAATCAATCATACATACATATACACATACACAATCATATATACACACACACAATCATATATACACATACACAAACAATCATATACTGTATACACAAACACACACAATCATGTATACACATACACACACAATCATATATAAACATACACACACACTCACACATATACACACACACACAATCATATATACACATATATACACACACACACACACACACACACAATCATACATACATATACACATACACAATCATATATAAACCTATACACACACTCACACATATACACATACACACACAATCATATATACACATCCCTGTACTATGTACTACATGTACCAACTAACACCGTATCCTATGCTCAATCTTGCCAAGACAGAATCTATGGCGAACCATATATACAACAGCGATTGCACATTAAGAGAAACTCCCTGTTGATACCACCTTCCTGTGCCCTTATTAAAACTGCTTGAGTTGTAATCTTAATTAAGGCGTGAGGGTCATGTATCCTCAGCTCCTATATGTTCTCGAGGGAGGCAAGGGATTCGGGGGTCGGAGGAAAGAGAAAGAAAGAGGAGGAGAAGAAAGGGGGGGAAAAAAGGGGGGGGGGAGAGAAAAAAAAGGAAGAAAGATATTCTCTCATCCCTTTCTCTCCTCCTCCCTCTCTCCCATCATGTACTTGTTCGCTACCGCTGGACTAACCACTGATTGGGTAGTATTTCTGCAACAACCAGGTCCAAAAAGGGGATTGAGTTTTGAAATGGTTCCAGAAATTGTCGCTGTGCCACCAGAGGCCAGAGACATATGAGATTCTTCAATTTGCAAAAATATTTCCTGAGTTGTCTTTCAGAGCCATTTTTCAGCTCTTGTCTTTCCACTATCATCTGAAATTTGATATAATTTGTAAATTCCCTGAAGCTTGGAGCTTCTCTTAATTTCCATTTTTTAAATAATAAATTGCGAGCTGCCAAAATCATTGTATTTATAAGGCATCTTGCCCCTGGTGACTCTGAATAATTTAAGAAGAAGATATGGATCGGCAAAAAATCGAGTTGGAAATTGAGGAGTCTGTTAATCCAATACTGTATTTTTAGCCACTATTGTCTGACCTTGGGACAGCTCCATAGACAGTGCATTAAATCTGCACCCACTTGGTTGCATTTAAAACAGTTACCTTGGTTAGACGTTGACCATCTACTTAACCTTGTTGGAGTGAGATAGTAATTGTTGATTATTTTACACTGCGACTCTCTCCAGCTTACACATTTTGTGGCTTCATACGCCCATTTAATGTTATTGGTGATATCCTCGTATTGTATCCTGTTGAAGTATTTCATAAATTTATCCCTGGCTTGATTTATATGTATTTGGCCTTTAATATTTACTATTTTCTGATACCATACTGAGATAGATCATTTCCCTGCTTGGTATACTTTCAAATATGGACTTATCTGATCTTGCCCCCAGTCTACGCCGACTAGCCTAGTATATGTCTCTATGTAATGCCGCGTTTGTAAGTAAGCATAGAAGCTCTTAGCTGTAAGGTTAAATTGCTCGGCTAGGCTCTCAAAGGTGCGAATCTGACCTGATCCGCCCTCCTTGAATTGCGCAAATTCTTTGAGTCCTTTCTCTTGCCACCCCTGAAATAACCTATAGTTCCCTGATGGAAAATCCACACACCCTACTATAGGTAATGAGGGGGACACCCGGTATTCTTGACCAAGTAGGATACAGTATTTCTGCCAAGCTAAAACAATATTTGCAATGGTGCCTACTTGTCTCACATTATACGGAAGCTTGTTGTGAGGGCAGTGCAATATTGCTTGTAAGCAAAATGGGGTTATCAGCTCGGATTCTAAATCGTAGTATGTTACGTAATCAGCCTTAGTCAGCCAATCCAGACCGAATTTAATCAATGCGACATAGTTGTTGTCATGAGATGCAGGACATATGCAGGACACAGCAATGATGGTACAACTCTATTTTATTACAGAGCATAGCAATACACATCCAGACAGGTTGATTGTACTAAACTAACTGCGACACAGACACCGGACCTAAGCCCCGCCCACCAGCTAGTGACATCACATCCTGCTATCATCACATCTTCCCCTTTTTCAAAGGCAAAGCATACATTCACATATATTAAACAACAAGGTACACCAACAGGGTATACACAACATTTTGTTTTAGAACATTATAAAAACAGATAGATTAGAAAACATGAACAAACAAATTACATCCTGACTTGGACATCGGGGTAGAGTACCCTAGTCCACAGTGACCATGGGATTATTCTGCCCATACTTCTGGTCACTGTTCTAGCTAAAGTCAGTCCCTGTATCGGGCCGGAAGCCTCACCACTCTTCCGCTTGATGTAACTCTGCATGAATTGTCCTCTGATACAGAAGATGGTGAACAAGAGTCTGCTGGAGGCAAAGATATATCCCCGCTATGATCTTGCTGAGGGGAAGGCACCTCTCTTAGAACAGGAGATCCCACTGGCGGTGGTACTGAGGTATCCGGTTCCAGACTCTCAGGTACAGGCTGAAGATGTCTTCGGTTACGGCGTGTAACCGTCCCTCCCTCTGTAAGGACTGTGTAAGACCTTGGTTCTGGAGAGCGGCCCACTACCGTAGCAGGCGTCTTCCATTTCTTCTCATCATCCAGTTTAATTCTGACACTTTGGCCCGCTTTCAGTTCCTGTAAAGGCCTGACAGAATGTCTCCTGTCGTAGAAGAAACGATAACCCTTTTTGGCCTCTTCATCCCTCCTAAGGACTTCGTCCCGAGGAACAGGGCCAGGCGGCTTGAAGACACCCACTGAGGGTAAAGTGGTGCGAATCTGGCGTCCTAGCATCAGCTGTGCCGGGCTAAACCCGGTGGCTTGAATGGGCGTCGCCCTGTATGACAAGAGGGCTAGGTACGGTTCAGATTGCTTTAGGATGAATTTTGTTGTTTGAACTGCCCTTTCAGCCATTCCGTTGGCCTGCGGATAATGTGGACTTGACGTGGAATGTACAAAATCATATTCCCTGCTGAAAGCACTGAACTCTGTAGAAGCGAACTGCATGCCATTATCACTCACCAGCTCCATTGGAATGCCCCAGCGGGCGAACAAGCTCTTCAGGCGAATGATAACGGCCTGACTTGTGATATCATTCAGGGGTGCTATTTCCAAATACCTGGAATAGTAGTCGATAACAACAAGAAACTTTTTCCCGTGCAGTTCGCACAAATCAGCAGCTATTTTCTGCCACGGCCCCGCAGGCAGCGGAGTAGACATTAAGGGCTCCCTTCTCTGAGTAGGCCGGCGTTCCCGGCAAAAGGCACATTTAGACACGTGATTTGCAATGTCGGAGCTGATCCCAGGCCACCACACAGCTGTAGCTGCTCTTTCTCTGCACTTCGTAATGCCCAAGTGGCCATCATGAATCCTGTTTAACATCTCCTTCCTCATGCTGACAGGAATTACAATACGGTCTTGGAACAGCACCAACCCCTCCAGCTCCGTGAGCTGCGACCTCTCTGGCTGGTAAGCATTTAAAGACATCCAGGCTGCCCGGCTCTCGGGCCAGCCATCTCTTATGTACCTTATAACTTCTTGCAGATCTGTGTCCAAATATGTCTCTTTCTTTATCTCTTCCAGTTTCCTTGAAGAAATGGACTTAGAGGCCAGAACTGAATCAACATACACTTTTACATCCGATTCTGTAGAGGATTCTTCAGCAGCAGCCAGCGGGAGCCTGGACAGTGTATCTGCCACAACCAGCTGCTTCCCCGGCACATGCACTGCCTGAACATTGAACCTGAGCAGTCTCATTAAAAGTCTCTGGCATCTCAAGGGTGTTTTGTCGATGTCATAAGAATTGATAAGAGGGACTAGCGGTTTGTGGTTAGTTTCCAGACTAAATTTCTCCAAACCCACTAGATAACGCTGAAAGCGCTCACAGGCCCAAACTGCAGCCAGGCACTCTTTCTCAATTTGAGCGTATTTTGACTCCGCAGCCGTCAGTGTGCGGGAACAGTAGGCGATGGGCTGTAGTTTGTTGTCATTCAGCTGCAGGAGTGCAGCCCCCAACCCATAACTGCTTGCATCAGCACTAACCACAGTCTTTTTTGAAGGGTCGTAGAACCCCAGCACTGGGGCAGACCCCAGCAGGGACTTAGCATGCAGGAACGCTTTTTCTTGTGAGGGTCCCCAGACCCAGGCAACATCTTTCTTAAGCAACTCTGTGATAGGGTGCAAAACTGTAGATAAATCTGGAAGAAACTTGCCCACGTAATTTACTAGGCCCAATATCTGTCTCAGCTCATGTACATCAGAAGGGCTTTTCATCTGTTCGATAGCCCGAATTTTCTCGGGGTCCGGCTTGATGCCATCCCCGTTGATGATATGCCCAAAGTAGCATAATTCAGTTTTCCTAAAATGACATTTTTCTTTATTCAGCTTCAGCCCAGACTCTTTGATAGCCTGCAGCACACAACTCAAACGCTGATCATGCTCCTCCACTGTAGACCCATACACTAGAATGTCGTCCATGACGACTGCTGTGCCCACGTGGCCACTCAGGAGAGAACTCATTTCCCTCTGAAAGATCTCAGGAGCGGAGGATATCCCAAAGGGAAGTCTGCAGAAACAGAACCGACCTACCGGAGTGATAAAGGTAGTCAGTTTGCGGCACTTTGGATCCAGGGGGATCTGCCAAAAGCCGCTAGAAGCGTCTAATGTGGAAAAGAACTTCGCCCCAGCCAACTTCGGGGCTATATCTTCCAGTGTCGGCAGCACAAATCTCTCCCTCTTCACTGCCTCATTCAACCTTTTCAGGTCCACACAGATGCGCACCTTTCCGTTTTTCTTTGCAACTGGAACAATGGGGGCACACCAATCAGTTGCTTCAACAACCTCTTCAATAACCCCCATAGACTTCATGCGCATGAGCTCTTTCTCCACTTGAGGCATAAGCGGGAACGGAATTCTACGAGGAGTAGAAATACTGTACGGGACTGCGTCACTTTTAAGTGCTATACGGACAGGTTCGCAGCTCAGTAGGCCCAACTCGCCAAACATATCTTCAGAGATCTCATTCACTCTGGCCACGAGGCCCAAGTCACAGGCTGCTTTTCTGCTCAATAAACTGTTAACACACTGACCTCGGATCACATGCACCCACATGGTGAACTTCCTTTGTTTGTACTCACAGCTGGCAAGAAATTTCCCCACACAATCAATGCGGCCACCAGGACTATGAACATTTGTAGTAACCTTCGCCAGCTGGGGCTGTCGAGGCAGTCTCATAAATTCAGCAAAAGACATTACAGTGATATCTGCTCCTGTGTCAATCTTAAAATCAACATTGGCTCCCATTACAGTAAAGGTAACTTTCCAATCTTCCTCTGAGCTTGTCCGTTCCACAACAGACCCCACAAAAGACACTTCCTGACCCTCCTGGTCACTGTCCACCTGCATCTCCTTAATGTATTCAGTTTTACACACCACTTCAAAATGGCCTATTCTGTTACATTTTCTGCATCTTTTATCTCTGGCCGGGCATATAGCACTCTGATCATGAGCCCGGTAGCACCGTGTGCATCGGCCATGTTGCGCCCATCCACTTCTAGGCCTTTCCAGTACTTTAGATCTACCGCTCACACTGTGCCTTTCACTAGTAATTTTCCTAGACTGTTGCACTTCATCCACAATACTCTCAGACCTCAGATCAGCACTTTGCTTTTTCACCAGTTCACTCTGGCGGGCCATCCTAATAGCCCCGTCTAATGTTAAATCAGGCTCTAACTGCAGCTTCAGGGAGACTTCAGCATCTGCAATTCCAATAACTATTCTGTCTCTGATTTGCTCTTCTTTAGCAACACCAAACTCACAGAATTCAGCTAATTCATACAGGCTGCGCAAAAATGACTCCACAGATTCTCCCACACGCTGATTACGTTTGTGAAAACAAGCTCTCTCATGAATCACATTTCTTTTGGGCACAAAGTGGGCACTGAGTTTATCCATAACTATATCAAAGTTAACTTCTTCCCCTTCTTGGAAAGTAAAAGCATTGAACACTGGCTCTACATCTTTCCCCATAGAGTATAAAAGAGAATTAACTTGTACTTCACCACTCTCCTTGTTCAGTTTGGATGCAATCCTGAAGCGCTGAAACCGCTGACGCCATGTGGGCCAAGCTGCAGGCTGAGAAAAGTCAAAAGGCTCAGGTGGGGTAAACTTTGACATCGTCATCATCAGAAACAGAAGCGTAGTCCAGAACTTCTGACACCATGTCATGAGATGCAGGACATATGCAGGACACAGCAATGATGGTACAACTCTATTTTATTACAGAGCATAGCAATACACATCCAGACAGGTTGATTGTACTAAACTAACTGCGACACAGACACCGGACCTAAGCCCCGCCCACCAGCTAGTGACATCACATCCTGCTATCATCACAGTTGTAATATTTAATATTTGGTAAAGCTAATCCCCCTAATAACTTTGGATTGGTCAATTTCTGCAATGATATGCGTGGCTTTCTTTTACCCCATATAAACGTAGTGCATGCTCTGTTATAGCGTTCAATGGGGGGTAGTTATCAACGTGTCAACTTTCCTGCCTTCGCCGGCCCAATACGCCCGCCTAAGCTCGCCTACCATCGCCGCCGCGGACCTGAAAAAATTCACCTAAATTATCAATAAAGCTGTCAAAAAGCCGCGCACCAAGTACGGGGCGATGAGCAGCGGACTGTGAGAGTTATCACTCATCCGATCTCGCTGCTCTTCGGCTTTTTTACAGCTTTATTGCTAGCCTGTCACTAAGCACCCACACTAAACTACACTGTTCTACCCCCTATACCGGCGCCCCCGGAGCCTCCCACAACTCAATAAAGTTACTAACCCTTAAACCGCCGCTCCTAGACCCCTCCGCAACTCTTATAAATGTATTAACCCCTAAACCGCCGCTCCCGGACACCGCCACAACCTACATTATACCTAGTAACCCCTATCCTGCCCCCCTATACCGCCGCCCTCTATAATAAAGTTATTAACCCCTATCCTGCTGATCCCGCACCTCGCCGCAACTAAATAAAGAGTTTAACCACTAAACCGCCGCTCCCGGACCCTGCCGCAACCTATATTAAACGTATTAACCCCTAATCTGCCCCCCTACACCATCGCCACCTATAATAAATGTATTAACCCCTATCCTGACCCCCCAACACCGCCGACACTGTAATATATTTATTAACCCCTAAACCTAAGTCTAACCCTAACCCTAACACCCCCCCTAACTTAAATATTAATTAAATAAATCTAAATAATATTTCTATTATTAACTAAATTAATCCTATTTAAAACTAAATACTTACCTTTAAAATAAACCCTAATATAGCTACAATATAAATAATAATTATATTGTAGCTATCTTAGGATTTATTTTTATTTTACAGGCATCTTTCAATTTATTTTAACTAGGTACAATAGTTATTAAATAGTTATTAACTATTTAATAGCTACCTAGCTAAAATAAAGAGAAATTTACCTGTAAAATAAAAACTAACCTAAGTTACAATTACACCTAACACTACACTATACTTAAATAAATTATTCCTATTTAAAACTAAATACACACCTGTAAAATAAACCCTAAGATAGCTAAAATATAATTAATAATTACATTGTAGCTATTTTAGGATTTATATTTATTTTACAGGTAACTTTGTATTTATTTTAGCTAGTTAGAATAGTTATTAAATAGTTATTAACTATTTAATAACTACCTAGCTAAAAGAAATACAAAATTACCTGTAAAATAATGTCATCTTCCAAGCGGCGCTGAAGAAGTCTTCCATCCGGGCGATGTCATCTTCCAAGCGGGGTCTTCAATCTTCTTTCTTCAGGATCCATCTTCATTCGGCCGACGCGGAACATCCTTCTTTCCCGACGGACTACAGACAAATGAAGGCTCCTTTAAGGGACGTCATCCAAGATGGCGTCCCTTCAATTCCGATTGGCTGATAGGATTCTATCAGCCAATCAGAATTAAGGTAGGAAAAATCTGATTGGCTGATTGAATCAGCCAATCAGATTGAGCTCGCATTCTATTGGCTGATCGGAACAGCCAATAGAATGCGAGCTCAATCTGATTGGCTGATTGGATCAGCCAATCGGATTGAACTTCAATCTGATTGGCTGATTTAATCAGCCAATCAGATTTTTCCTACCTTAATTCCGATTGGCTGATGGAATCCTATAAGCCAATCGGAATTGAAGGGATGCCATCTTGGATGACGTCCCTTAAAGGAGCCTTAATTCGTCGGTAGTCCGTCGGGAAAGAAGGATGTTCCGCGTCGGCCGAATGAAGATGGATCCTGAAGAAAGAAGATTGAAGACCCCGCTTGGAAGATGACATCACCCGGATGGAAGACATCTTCAGCGCCGCTTGGAAGATGACATCGCCCAGATGGAAGACTTCTTCAGCGCCCCTTGGAGGATCACTTCTGCCGCTATGGATCTCCTCTTCGGTTCCATCGGTGGCTCAGCTGAGTGAAGACGACTCAAGGTAGGATGATCTTCAGGGGGGTAGTGTTAGGTTTATTTAAGGGGGGTTTGGGTTAGATTAGGGGTATGTGGGTGGTGGGTTTTAATGTTGGGGGGGTTGTATTTTTCTTTTACAGGCAAAAGAGCAGTTTTCTTTGGGGCATGCCCCACAAAAGGCCCTTTTAAGGGCTGGTAAGGTAAAAGAGCTTTGAACTTTTTTAATTTAGAATAGGGTAGGGATTTTTTTTATTTTGGGGGGCTTTGTTATTTTATTAGGGGGCTTAGATTAGGTGTAATTAGCTTAAAATTGTTGTAATATTTGTTAAATGTTTGTAATTTTTTTTTTTTTTTGTAACTTAGCTTTTTTTATTTTTTGTACTTTAGTTTATGTAATTGTATTTAATTGTAGTTATTTGTAGTTAATTTATTTAATTAATTTAATGATAGTGTAGTGTTAGTTTTAATTGTAACTTAGGTTAGGATTTATTTTACAGGTAATTTTGTATTTCTTTTAGCTAGGTAGTTATTAAATAGTTAATAACTATTTAATAACTATTCTAACTAGCTAAAATAAATACAAAGTTACCTGTAAAATAAATATAAATCCTAAAATAGCTACAATGTAATTATTAATTACATTGTAGCTATCTTAGGATTTATTTTACAGGTAAGTATTTAGTTTTAAATAGGAATAATTTATTAAAGTATAGTGTAGTGTTAGGTGTAATTGTAACTTAGGTTAGTTTTTATTTCACAGGTAAATTTCTCTTTATTTTAGCTAGGTAGCTTTAAATAGTTAATAACTATTTAATAACTATTCTAACTAGCTAAAATAAATACAAAGTTACCTGTAAAATAAAAATAAATCCTAAGGGGGGGCGGAGTTGACTGCCGTGCTGGTAGGAAGCATTTGTGTGAAGCTCCGCGCTCAAGACTTTATTAAAAGCAGCTAAAAGTAGATAAAATAGCTTCCTGGCTGAATTACTAAGTCCTAAAGGAGAGTTGTACCCTGTGGGACATTGACATCGATCCTTGGCAATATATAGGAGCTCCCTTTCTACTTATTCTGTCATCGTTCCTGTTCACTATCAAGAGGGTGTCGTGTCTTCTTGCACCCCGCACATCGTTACGCAGATCCAGCCTACCTGCTATAGGAGAGTCCAGTTACCCAAGCAGCAACATAGAACTATCTAAGCTCCGGAGGTTCGGGGACCCACACCGGAGCTGCGGACCAAGCCACGCTGTGCAGCGCTGCTGCATCAGCTGTCAGAGCGGCTGATTTTGAGCTCAGGGAGCTAACTGAGACTGGTCGGACGCAGTCTCCAGAGGAGACAGTACTGGGCCTGTTTGAGGTTGGAGGTGATTCGTTCAGGAGAGGGAGCGAGGTAAGAGTGTGACTAGACAGTGCTCACGGAGGACCGCAGAGAGCTGTTGAGGGGGAAATGCTGATATACAGGTTGCCTGCTGTTTGGCGCGAATTGCGGCCATCTTGGACTGATGCCAGAGCAGCAAGGCGGCCTGTGAGCTAAGAGTGCCGTGTTCTGGAAATACCGCAGCAGCTGTGATTTTTGAGTGAACTTTTAGCTGCTAGTGAATTGTTTTGTCCATATAGGACAGTGATAGAAGTGGATCCGCAGTTATCAGAGGGAAACGAGACAAGCTGCCATATATGCGTAAGTGCGCAGTTTAATTCACATACACACACGTCCTGCAGCAGAGGCCTAACACTAACACCTCTAGAACTCCCATAAGTACAGAGGTCTAACTGCATATGCATTATAATTGAGGAAACGGCGACTCCCAGGAGAGGTTAGGTAAACCAGTGAGCACCATAATATATCTATAATCCTCTAACAGTCGCTCCCCATTACAAAGAAGAAATTAATCCTCAGTTTGTCATCACATCACTCCCATGTGGCATATTATGTTATAGTGAGCTGTAGCAAGAGTCTTGCAGGAGGGCCTCCTGAGAACAAATAAATATTAAAGCCCTGCCAATACAAAATATTACTCATTCTATTGCACTACTGAAGCCTATTAAAGCAATAACCACAACTGCAGTTCCTAGATTGAACTTGAAAGTTTTTGGGGGACTATATATGGCTGAACCACAGTTTTAGCATCTCACCATAATAGACTGTGAACGCATTAAAAATTACAACATAAGAGGAGGTTGTCTGTGTACCACTTCATAAACTGGGCCAGCTCTTATATATAATATCACGGCAGCCCACTTCACCTTCCTACTCATCTGCAGATTCCAAGCACTTGATAATAACGGAGGTGGCACTTTCCCATACAGCAGACCTCTCCCCCAGGCTTAGGTCTGCAAAGTTAAATCCACTTGCCTCTCTCAGACTGGTTTACTTATACTCATTGTTGAACTCAATAACAAGGGATCTTGTCATACAAATGTGATTATATGTGCTGCTGCGTCAGCTTCTGTTTCTCTGCAGCCCAGGCTCAGAGTGGAGTGTTATAATTTATTTTATCTCTTACCAGGTTTACTTCTCACATACATTTAACTAGTTGGTGATACTCCCTCAACCCAGTCCTCATATCTGGGAGTCTCCCAGACTAAGATCTAGATCCCTCTGTCTAGGCCACACATTCCCACTTTGATTTATATACCTAAGTTGTAAAGCCCAGTCCCCTAATCCACATACTTACTTATCCCCCCCACCACCCCCCCGAATATCATTCTTGCTGAATTAGCTGTAAGTGAGATTATAGTGACATACCACATATGTAATTTCTCCACACCATTCTACCCTCACCCAACCAACCTGATCTCCTTTAAGCCCTTATTCAAACACCAGAGAATCCGATTTAGAGAGGAGTGCCATATCTTGCTGATAAAAGCTTTTACTCCCCTTACAATTTACAATTTATGTACTGTGCTTCATACATTTCACAGATTGGTCCCCCTTTTACAACTCATATTGTGCTTATTGTTGATGCAATGATTTGGGTGACATTATTGTAGGGACTCCCCTTTGGACTCCTCCTTTCCGGCCCACTCACGTAGTGGGCTGGTCACTTCCACCTCCCCTCTCCCCTTCCTTTGAGTCGTATCCTTTATTTCCTGAGTCCAGAGGGGGGCATTTTGAAGCTTGCTGGGTGACTCTTCCCTTGTGCTTATATTCTATTGACGACCTGACACTTTGTCACTGTCGCTACTGGACGTGGGGTGGACCCACTCAGCGGGCACACCTATCCTATTCTATACATTATCCAACCCTTGTGCATATTCATAGAAACCTGGGCTAATACTGTATTGTTACTATTAGATTGACCTCTCATTTAACTACGATTCTGATACCCTTTGAGCCGTTGTCTCAGCGGTAAGCCTTCATGCCCTAAGTGTTGATACCACCGGTGGGTTATGCCTAGCCCCGCTCTCGCTCTCTATCACAGTATTGTATTGATGTAATTAACCTAATATGTTGTAGTATTTACATATCAGATCTTCTGCCTTAACAGTCATTTTTAGGTACAGGAGTGGTCAAGGTGGTCTATCTATCCAGTCAATTTCTGCATTCCAAAGATATCAATCATGCCTCATGCTTCGAGAAAAAATCCTAGAACACCGGCTGCAATAAAGAAAACTATGCTCGACCATTTCTCTCCACCCCTTAAGGATCCCCACTCTATGCGGAAAGAAGCAAGTGACCCTGAGTCCCAAGATGAGGACTCCCAATCAAGTTCTCACTCAGGAGCTCATTTAAACCATTACATTACCGAGAGCACATTACAGAAGATGCTTGCGGCTCAAACTAAATCCATTACAGCAGAGATCCAGCGGAGTTCAGCAGAACTACGGAAAGACATAGGTGAGATGGGAGACAGGATAGATACTCTGGAGAGACAGCATGACGATCTTGCTACAGATAATTCTAACATCCTAGCATATGCCGAAAACCTAGCGGAACAGATTTCCCAGCTTGAGTTAAAACTGGCTGATGTGGAAGATAGGGCCAGAAGAAATAATATAAGGTTTAGAGGCATATCTGAGTCAGTGATGCCTGGGGATCTACAGGATTTCCTCACTTCACTCTTCATTGCTCTGCTTGGCCCCCTGGAGGGCGACAGTCACAATATGGAGCGAGCACACAGGGCCCTTAGGCCGAGGACAATGTCATCTGACAAGCCGCGAGATGTGGTGGTTTGTTTCCATAATTTCAAATTCAAAGATCATCTGATGCAGGCGTCTTACAATAAACCCGACCTCCCTGATAACTTTAAGGACATTCAGCTTCTTCCGGATCTCTCATCACACACGCTGCAACAGCGCAGGCTATATGCCCCAATCACCACTCAACTCAGGAAAGCAAACATTAAATATAGATGGGGATTCCCCACTAAATTAATTGTGTCAAAGGACAATCAGACCCACATCATTTCATCTCCTTCGATTGGCAGCACCCTCCTAACTACTTGGGGATTGCAACCGGCAGTGGACCCTCAGAAAGTAGTCCAATCTAAGCTAAGGGTCTCAGCACCAATATGGTCGGTCAAAGAGCAGAGGCCCAAGCGCCAAAAACCCAATCCACCTGACCACATCCCGAGGCCTCAAGCTTCACCTACTTGATAAGTTACTGGTATATTTGCTAGTGTGTTGTTTGGTTTTTGCTAACCTTTCTTATTTTATACAAATGTTTTTTCTTTAGGCAGATGTTCTGTTTAGTTTATAAGAACAGTGCAGGCTGGCTGGCCTCTGTCCGGACGGTTGTAAAAGAAATAACTAAAACCTAGATGGCAGATTGCCACGGTTGATGAGGTGACCCGGCCGGACGGCTAGCCACCTTGTATTTCTTTTGAGAGGGGGGCTATGCGTTTATTAGCCCCACCCTACTAGCTTGGTTCAACTCCCCCCCAGAATTTGGAACCCACACTTGGTTCCCACTTAGGTGGACTACTTCCACCAGTCCCCCCCCCTGCCCTTGACTTCTCTTCCCACATCTTCTACCTTCCCCACTGTCCTTTTCCCTATCCCTAATCCTCAATTGATTGTCGCTTGTCCATGGCGCCCCTTAGATTTCTGACCCTAAATGTGAGAGGTCTTAACACCTTTGGTAAACGTAGTCTTCTGTCTAGAACACTAAAATTCCACAAGGCCGATGTGGCCTTCATACAGGAAACACACCTCCTAAGAGATTCTTCCCCCGGCCCGTCACTCAGAGAATACCCTATTGTAAAAACTGCCTCTTTCTCTAAGAAGGCTAGAGGCGTTGCGATACTGATTAACAAAAGAGTAGCCTTTGAACCTCTCCACGAGATTATAGATCCACAGGCCAGGTACCTCATCCTGATATGTAAACTGGACCATATCACATTTACTTTAGTATCTGTATACTTACCCAACGCCCTCCAACCCAGATATTTGAAGAAAATCTTAAGTAAAGTAGAACAGGTTAGACAGGGTAGAGTAATCCTAGCCGGAGATCTGAACATGGTGTGGGATGGTGGCCTTGATAGACAGACGAAGCCTTCTAAAAAGAGCCCCTCTGGCCCAGAAACCACATGCCGGAGATTTCGGGAACTTATGTCCCAGTTTAACTTTTTTGATGTTTGGAGGTCTCTTCACCCTCTAGACAGAGACTTCACACACTACTCCATACCCCACTCTACACACTCCAGACTGGACTATATGTTTTGCCACCCAGACTCTCTAGACCTTGTACTCTCCACAAAGATCTGTGCGTGTCCATGGTCAGACCACGACATGGTTCTCATGGATCTGGAGTCACAAGACACCACCAGACCCAGATCTAACTGGAAGCTCCCCCATACTCTCCTGTCCGACATCCCATTCAGAGAGGATCTTAGGAAAGAAATAAATTTTACAATACAAACTAACGATACCCCTGGGATACGAGATGACATTCTGTGGGGGGCCTTTAAGGCCACCACTAGAGGTTTCTTTATCCGACAACAAGCCCATTTGAGGAAGCAGGCAGGCCTATCACTATCCCAAGCCCATCGTAAACTGAGGGAACTTGAGTCACAAAGACGTTCTGAAGTTAGCAGCAACCTCGAAGAGGAGATTAGGGATCTGAGGAGACACATATGCAAACTAGAATATACTAAGACCCAAAATAACTTGCTTAAGCTGAAGCAGTTATTCTACTCTAAAGGTAACAAAGCAGACACACTCTTAGCTAACAAATTAAGACACCGTACCAGCATCTCTCGTATTCACGAGATTAAACAGGGTGCTCAATCCTTTAAACTCCCATCACATATTGGCCAGCAGTTTAACGAGTACTATTCAGCTTTGTATAATATCCAAAAAGACGCCTCATTCCAGCCAACCCCGTCGGAGGCTATAGGACCTTTTTTACGCTCCTTAAAACTACCCGCCCTAGAGGAGGCCATTACGGACAGCTTAGATACCCCCATTACGCCTCATGAAGTTAAATTAGTTATCAAAAAATTAAAGTCTCTCAAGGCCCCAGGGCCTGATGGCTTCACAGCTATCTTTTATAAGACATTCTTGCGGGAACTTGCCCCTATCCTGACCAGATTCTATAACCTGGCTATGTCTGAAGGTAAATTTCGGGGCGAGTTCCTAGAGGCTACTATCATCACAATTCTTAAACCCAACAAGGACCCGACCCTCTGCGCTAGCTATAGGCCCATATCTCTAATTAACACCGACGTCAAAATATATGCTAAAATCCTGGCCAACAGGATTGCAAAACTTCTCCCCGCTCTTATTAACCCTGATCAGGTTGGCTTCATACCTGGAAGGGAAGGTCCCGACAATACGAGAAGACTCCTCAATATTCTTTTAGAAGCCAAAAGACTTAACAAACCGATAGCAGTGCTTTCTCTTGACGCTGCGAAAGCGTTCGATCGGGTTCGGTGGGATTTCCTGTGGGAGGCACTTGCGGCCTTTCGCTTCCCGGCTTCTATCATTCAAGCGGTGCGGGCTTTGTATTCGGCCCCCACGGCCTCAGTCAGAGGCCTGGGATTTCATTCCTCTCCCTTTTCTATCTCAAATGGCACCCGACAGGGGTGTCCCCTTTCACCCATCCTATTTGCGCTGGCCATAGAACCCTTAGCAGCTGCTATCAGAGCAGATAGAGGTTTGTCTGGAATCACCCTGCATGGAACGGTTCACAAAGTGGCTCTGTTTGCTGATGACACTACCATATTCTCTGCGAATCCCCTAAGTGAGTTCCCTAGGCTCCTATCCTTACTAGATACTTTTAGCGGCCTATCTTTCTATAGACTAAACCAATCCAAATCGGAGCTCTACACGCAAGGTTTTTCAGCACTAGATACTAACTCATTACGAGTCAAATATAACTTTGTTATTAACAATGAATATATCTCACATTTGGGAGTTAAGTTATCTAACTCCATACCCAACCTAATTCTGAATAACTATAAGCCCCTCCTAACTGAACTGCATACTCTGACCAAGCAGTGGAACTATCAAAGTATCTCCTGGCTAGGCCGGGTCGCAGCCCTCAAAATGAGTTACCTCCCAAAATTGACATATGTCATGAGATGCCTCCCTATCAGGGTACCTAGATCCCTCCTCACCCAGTTTCAGGGTGCCTGCACTAAATATATTTGGCAGAACAAACCTCCACGAGTAGCTCACAAATTCCTGCAGTACCCCAAAATGCATGGGGGAGTGGCCTCCCCATCTATATCCAGGTATTATGAGGCAGCTATGCTAACACACATTACTCAATGGGGAGTAAAGGACTCCGATAGTAGATGGAGGTCGATTGAACAGGCCTCCCTACCCTTTAACCTCACCCTGAGGGACCTGATATGGACCCCTCCACATTGCCGGAGATCCTTAGGGATAGAGAATCAGATAATCCAAGAATGCCTAACTACCTGGGAGCAACTAAGACACTGCCCCCGGGTGGCTCCCCACCCTTCCCCCATCACTACATTAACTGGCCTTCTCTCTGGCCTTCAGGATTCTCAACCCTTGACGTGGCTGAGACTGGGCATCTCGAAAGTGGCAGATTTATGGCACTCTTCTCCCGGGGATTCGTTCATACCTTTAGCCCAAATAGGTGACTCATCACCCCCTCCGCCTTACATGCGATTTGAATATGTTAGGGTTCTCAGCTTTCTGACCAGCTGGGGATTTAAACCATCTCTAGCCAGGCCTTTAACCATCTGGGAAGCCAAGTGGCAACAGGGACTGAGGCTGGGCAAACCATTATCTTTCCATTACTCTATCATGGAGGGTGCGGTCCCTATAGATAAGGCACTGCACATCTCTAAATGGGAACAGAAACTTGAGTTCACTGTCCCTACCAAAGAATGGCACCGTACACTACTCCTCACAAACAAAACCCTTCATTGTATCACTATGCGCGAGACCTTTATTAAATTGCTTACACAATGGTATTTTGTGCCTACTAGATTAGCGGCAATTTTCCCTGAAACATCCCCGATCTGTTGGAGAGGCTGCGGCGGTGTAGGAGACATGACCCACATCTGGTGGTCTTGCCCTAAGTTGAGGCACATCTGGGACAGGTGCTTCTTGACCTTGCTGCATATGGGTATTTCTCTCCCCCGCACCCCAGAAGTTGCCTTACTCCACGTGGGTACTTGCAAACTTCCCAGACACTATGCTTCATTGAGCATCTATCTCCTCTCAGCTATCAAACTTAACATAGCCAAAGCTTGGAAAAGAATCAACCCCCCATCATGGTCTGACATTTCCCAAACCATGGCCTATATCTACACCATGGAAAAGCCTATCTATTACTCCAAAGATAGAGTTGACTTCTTTGAACTAATTTGGGCAGAATGGAAGAATAGGATTGACACGACATGGCTCCCTAGCTTTGAGACTTAAGTCAGAGTATCTTAATTATGTAGAATCGGTACGCCATCCCACACCTACTCAGATTTAACTAACGTCCATTGTAGGTTCATATCCGCTCCCTCATGACCCGCTTCCCCTCCCCCCCCCCTCTCTCCCCTTGGATGATTCCCCCCCCCCCCCCTTTTTTCTACCCCCTATAAATCATCATAGACTCAAGTGAACAATCTTATTACTCCCTTATATCAGATACGGTGGTGTTTATGTTTTTAAGATTTCTTGTCGCATGTTGTGTGATTACCTATGTATCCATTACTTTTGTTTTATCGCTGGAATAGTACGCTTTGGTCGTACTAATGCTGTACCTGTTTATTTTATCTGAAAAACTAATAAAACATATATTTAAAAAAAAAAAAAAAAAAAATCCTAAGATAGCTACAATATAATTATTATTTATATTGTAGCTATATTAGGGTTTATTTTAAAGGTAAGTATTTAGTTTTAAATAGGATTAACTTAGTTAATAATAGAAATATTATTTAGATTAATTTAATTAATATTTAAGTTAGGGGGGTGTTAGGGTTAGTGTTAGACTTAGGTTTAGGGGTTAATAAATTTATTACAGTGGCGGCGGTGTAGTGGGGGGCAGGATAGGGGTTAATAAATGTATTATAGGTGGCGACGTTGTAGGGGGGGCAGATTAGGGGTTAATAAGTTTAATATAGGTTGCGGCAGGGTCCGGGAGCGGCGGTTTAGGGGTTAATACATATATTATAGTTGCGGCTGGGTCAGAGAGCGGCGGTTTAGGGGTTAATATGTATAGAGTAGCTTGCGGTGGGCTCCGGGAGCGGCGGTTTAGGGGGTAATACATTTATTTAGTTGCGGCGGTGTAGGGGGGGCAGATTAGCGGTGTTTAGACTCGGGGTACATGTTAGGGTGTTAGGTATAGACATCTCCCATAGGAATCAATGGGATGTCGGGCAGCAGCGAACATGTACTTTCGCTATGGTCAGACTCCCATTGATTCCTATGGGATCCGCCACCTCCAGGGCAGCGGATTGAAAACCAGGTATGCTGGGCCGTAAAAGTGCCGAGCGTACCTGCTAGTTTTTTGATAACTAGCAAAAGTAGTCAGATTGTGCCGCACTTGTGTGCGGAACATCTGGAGTGACGTAAGAATCGATCTGTGTCGGACTGAGTCCGGCGGATCGAAGCTTACGTCACAAAATTCTACTTTTTTGATAACTAAGGCGAATCAGCCTCGCCACAAATACGCTGCGGAATTCCAGCGTATTTGAGGTTGACGGCTTGATAACTACCCCCCAATGTCCTTACTTGTGATGAAAATAGGTAGATTTTGTAATAAAAATAACAATTTTGGGAAGAAAATGGTTTTAACAAGCATAATCCTTGCCGAAATCGACAAATAGTATAAATTCCATTTATTAAGGTCGGTTTGAATATTGTCAAAAAATCCTCTCAAATTTAAATCATACCATTCCCTTGGCTTACTACTGATCTTGAGTCCTAAATAGTTTATGTATTGAACTTCTCTGAATATGTTGTTCGAGCTGTGCTTAGTTTTAACAACCCATAGCAGTTCAGACTTGGTGGAATTAACTTTATAGCCTGAGAATGAACCAAACTTTGCTATAATTGCTAAGAATCTAGGGATGCTTGCTGCCGTATTCTGAAGAAACATTAGGATATCATCTGCAAACAGTGATATAAGCAGACTCTGGCTGCCTATTTTAATCGGTTGCAGTTCTCTTCTTACGTATATTACTAATGGTTCTAATGCTAACTCAAACAACAATGGTGACAATGGACAGCCTTGGCGTGTACCTTTTCCTAACTCTATGTATTGCGACAGTTCTCCGTTTACCAGAAGTTGTGATCTTGGTTTATTATAGATAGATTTGATCAGGCCAACCAGACAGCCTAAAAAAAACCAAACTTCTCCAACGTTGTTGTCAGATGGTCCCATACAATAGAGTCGAATGCCTTTTCGGCATCGACCGTGACTAATGCAATGTCTTTCTCCTTACTACTACCGCCGTCCTGTTTGGCCCGATGAAAAAAATCCAGCATCGTTAAAACTCTACGCATATTGCGCACTGCATTCCTGCCAGGGATAAACCCTACTTGATCTGGGTGTATCAGTTTTCCTACTACTTTTTTAAGCCTATCAGCGATTACCATCATGAATAATTTATAATCTTGGTTTAAGAGTGAAATCGGGCGATATGAAGAAAGACTCTCTACATCCTTGCCCTTTTTGTGAATTAATGTTATAATTGAATCATTGAATGAAAAATATAGTGAGTCTATTATTTTTTTAAGGTAATATTCATTAAATAGTTTTGTCAAAATACCTGACACTGGCTGTCTGGACCTGGAGCTTTCCCTACTTTTGCTTTCTGTATAATTTTCAAGAGCTCCGTTTCAGTTATTGGTGCATTTATCTGCTGCAGGTCATCTGCCGAGATTCTGGGGGTTGTGATCCCTTTCCAAAATTGATCTTTAACTTCTCTATTAATTTCTTGCGCAGCATATAATTTCTGATAATAATTAAAAAACGCATTTCTGATTTCAACGGGTTTAGTATACGTTCTATCGCCCTCTCTGATCGCGGCGATTAAATTGTTTTTTTTTACGAAACTTAATGATTCTCGCCAAGTGTTTTGCGGAGACTCCCTGATAACCTTGATATGTTGCTCTTATCTTGATATCCTCTCCTGCCCATTTTTCTTTCAAGAAAGCCTCCCTTTCTGTCTTTGCTTGTGTATATTTGATCCATGTGGCCTGGTTCTGATTTTTTAGATATTTATCATATGAATTTCTTAATTGGTTTGCTAGCTGGATCTCCCTTGCTCTCATTTTGCGCGTCATTCTAATCATGTACGCCTTTATTTGACCGCGGATCACCGCTTTGCCTGCCTCCCAGAAGATTCCTGTTCTATCCATATATTCTGAATTTTGTGTACAATATTCTTGCCATGCATTTTTTAACCAATTGACAAAATTAATATTTTTGCTCATATAGGCCGGGAAACAAAACATATTAATTTTCTTATCGGGCCTTATTCCTGGAAAGATCCTAAGATTTATAATCGCGTGATCCGAGAGGATTATTTCTGCGATGCTTGATTCTATCTCTAGCCTTAATAGATGATCTTCTATCAGAAACATATCTATACAAGAGAAGTTTCTGTGTGCTTTGGATTCGCAAGTATAAGTCCGCTCATCTGGATGCTGAAGCCTCCAGATGTCTTTTACCTTTAATACTTTAATAAAATTGCGAAAATGCTTTGACTCACTATTGTTTGATCGTCTGTTCTTGATTCTGAATCTGTCCAATTCAGGATACAATGTGCGATTCATATCGCCTGCTACAACAAGTTTTTGGCCTAGAAATGGTGCCAGTTTATGTTCAATCTTCTGCCAGAAATGTGTCTCCAATTTATTAGGTCCGTATATATTACATAAGGTCCATATTGTGTTGCTAATCCTTAATTGACGAATAATGTATCTACCATTTGGGTCTCGCTCTTGCTTGACTATTTGATAGGATAGATTCCTATCCATCATAATAGCTACCCCGCGCTTGCGTTTATTGCATGGTGTCGCAACAATTTCTGATATCCAATTGACTTTCAGCTTTTCTATCTCAGTTCTTTTTAAGTGTAGTTCTTGTAAAAAAATAATATCGGGCTTTTTAGTCTTCAACATTTTCAATATATTTTTCCTCTTAATAGGGGAAGTTATTCCACCTACGTTCCATGATACCATATTTAATGGTGATGACATAATCTAACTAAGTAGGATTTGTTGCTGAGTTTTTTGGTATATTGAGAGAGAGGAAGAAGGAATAGAAAGAGAGAGAGAAGAAAAGGGAAAAAATAAATAAATAAATAAATTTTGGGGGGGGAAGAGGGAGATGGGAAAAAGAGGAAACAACATAAAAAGGAGGGAAAAGAGAAGTGATTCTCCCTCCCTCCCCCCCCCCCCCAGAAACCCAACCCCCCCCCCCCCAACCCTTGCCCCCATAAATCCCACCTATTAATTGATACATGTAATTTCCTTGGAGCTCTTGTTCTAGAACCTAACATAACATGTTTATTTTATACAAACTTCCAGGTACATTACTAGGACCACCTATCTTGACCTATTTCAATATTGTTCTCATGACAGAAAGTTTTGGCCTCCTCTACAGAGTTTAATACCACAGTGCCTTCCATACTGAAGACTGTAATTTTAGCTGGGTATTTCATCATTGTTTTGAGACCTGCTTTAATTAGCCCTGTACAATAAGGGGCCATTGCCCTTCTCCTAGACGCAGTCTCCAGGGAGAAATCCTGAAACAGAAGGATTTTTTTCCTGTCTATAATTAAGGGTTGTGTTTTTCTGAATTGTTGCATGATGTTAACCTTATCCTGGAAACATAGATATTTAATCAGTATCATCCTTGGGCGTATATTACCATCTGGAGTGTGTCTAATGCTACCAATCCTATGTGCCCTTTCTACCTGGAGCGGGCCTTTCTCGCTTTGTATGCCCAATAATTTTGGGAGGGTTATAGCACCAAAACCTATTAGGTCTTCGTATTCTTTGGTTTCTGGGAGTCCCACCACCCGTACATTACTGCGGCGGGATCGGTCTTCCAGATCCTCAATTTTAATTGCAGCGCCCTGATTTGATCATCATGTTTGAACATCATTTTACCCTGTGTCTCGACCTTATCCTCCATATCTGAAACTCGGTTCTCAACTTCTGTGATTCTTTCTGCAAACGATCTAACTTCCTGAGACAGATCCCCTATCTCTTTCTTTATAATTTCAAATTGTGGTAGGATTAGATCCGCAAGCTGATTAATTGTCATCTGAGTTTCTGACTCCTTCCCTGGGCTAACAGGATTGGTTTCAAACTGGATTTCCTGCAGATTTTTCTGCTTTTTGTCTCTTTTAATAGGCATACCTGGTGACCTGTTTTTAACATTGGACATGTACTTATCCATATACTGTTCACGGCGTATTTGTATGTTTATAGATTCTTCCAAGATCCTATTATCTTACAATGACTTCTGCCCTTGAAGCCCCTTTGACTTGTATCTATATTTTAAACTCTGGCTCCTTGTAGCTGCCCACCTGATTTTTGTCCCTTTATATAAGTTAGTGCAACTAAAACATAAAAAAAAATAGACCCTAAATTCCTCAAAGATCATTACATAGACACTTCCTCAAATATACTCTTAATTGGTTCCGCCTTTGAACCTTGCTCAAAGAAAAAAAAAACCCAAACAATACTTATCACTATTGCACTCGTGGCACCTTAACCAGAAAGGGAAGAAATATAATATTGCATCGATATTTAACTTGCTTGATATGATACTCTCTTTGTGTGTACCTTAAGTCGTTCTTTTCTAGAAGATAGGGCTATTTCTATTGTGACCAACCTAAGCTCCTACTTTAGATAGGATCCTATCTTGGTTACCAGAAAAAAATAAGTAACAATTGTAAATACATAATCATTTAGAGCATTGCATGTCGTTAGTGTTTTTCTGGACCCTGCTTAACTTGCGAGATCAGACAGGGTCAGGTGCTTTTTTTAAAAATGATATACCTATCGTGGCAATAAATTGCTTAATCATATGTTGAACTGCATATACCTATAGATAGTGCATCGTCACCTACTACCTTTAACTTCTGTCCTATAACCTATGTGGGCACATACAATATCATATACAATATCAACACTTATAATAATATAGATCTTCTGAAAAAAAAGAACACAGAAAAAAAAAACCCTTCTACCCTATTACCACTATATGCATATACTTTTTGTTTATGTGACCATGTGTAAATAATAATTGCTAATTTACTATCAGAATTTTGTAGATCTGGGCCTGTGCTGATACTGTCTTATAAAATTAAAAAAAAAAAAAAAAAACTTTCCGACTTTCAAATAGATAGATTTCTTACATGTATGGCTGTTTGTATAGAACCTAGGCAAATTGTTTTTTTAAACTATTTTAAATTGCCCTTGTGACCTATATGCACTTATACTTTTGGTAACACTGTATTCTTCAGACCTGTATATTTGTTTTTGAGACTACCTCATATCTTAAATAAACATTTTATACATTTCATATAATTCAAGAAATTAAACAGTATTTTAAATGAGAGTAGGCTGGAGAAAAAGCAGACAGTCTCATAACCCTGATTAAATGGTTATTAGATGTTAAAGCCTTGTCATTACAGTTCTCTGTGGACTTGGCCTTTGTAATATTACTGCTTTTGGGGGATACAGATAGTTCCTTATTGTATAGGTACAGTTCCAAAAGATAGAAAGTTCTCCGTTTCTGTCTTCTTAATAAATGACTATGCTCCTATAGCTCCTAGGACTGTTGGTCTTAACCAAGAGTGTATAGAGCAAAGGGAGAGGGGAAGGGAAACAAGCCAAAAAAAGAAAGGGACAAACTCTCCGTTTATGTCCGTTTCCCAAACCCCTTCTTCCCATTAAAACCAGGTACCCAGCTCGTTATAAAGTTCCGTAACAGAGATACAACAAAGATAAAATAGGAGAAAGAAACCCCTCTCTCTCCTTCCGTTGCTTAGCACACTTCAGAGTTAGTTCAGAGTTAGTTCACAGATGCTGACTTTAAATAATACCACGGCTCCTTGAGCCTATACTTGCGGTTACTTAGCTTGCTTGTTCTCCGGGATCGCTTCCCAGGCTTTGGTAAAGTGGCGGTGGTGGGTGGGAGGGCGGGCGGGTTCAATCCGGGATGCGACGAGACAGTGGCGGTATTGGAACGAGCAGGCGGGTTCAATACAGGGTACAATGCAAATTCCTTTTCTCTTGGTTCAGGTTTTCAACTGATCGCTCTTTATGGGGGTCAAGAAGGAATTTTTTTCCCTTTGGTGCTATGCCCAGGGTTTTTTGCTTTCTTTGAACCAAGAGACTTTTTTTTTTTTTTTGCTTTTTTGTTTTTTTACATGGCTGGGGGCATTAATATAATTTTTGCATTGTGTTAAATTTGCATTAAATAAAATAAATAAATAAAAAATATAAAAAATAAAAAATAAAATGATTTGTTAAATAATAAGAATTGTGTTGCATTCCTTTATTTTAAATTAGTGATGAAAATGATTACATTATATTTTTATATTTTGAATAAATGACAGTGACATATTTATCTGCTAAGTCTGTAATAGTACAAAAGTGCACTAATGACAATGACATGTTTCTAGGGTAAGTGTACTAAAGATAACACTATATTTATAGACATAGTCCTTACTAAAGACAAAGCTTGTTATTACATTTCTATTGTGTTGCTATAGATTACCATAGCTATAAACATTTAACAAAAACAACTAAATAATATGTTAATTGCAAAAGCTTTTCAATAAGGCATCTTTAACAATATCAATGGTTTTGCAAAATTTCTGCATAATGAGGTTGATTTAGCAAATTTAGTAGATTATCTTTAAAATAAAAAGAACAGTATATATAATATATATATATATATATATTGTCTGGGGTTGTTGTTTCACAGATGTCCTTAGAGAGATACAACTACACCTCACTGACGAGACCCATAAGAGGCCGAAACGATCGTCTAGGGTTGTTGTTTCTCTTGTTCAGAGAAGAATTGCCTGGTATTTCGGTGATATGCTACAGGATATTTTTTCTCTGTGAAGGGGCATAGTGTGCTAAAGGAACCCTGAGTTAAAATACAGGGTTCTATCTCAGGAGTGCTGTTTTCTCTCTTCTAATTCTAATTTATAAATTTCTTTTTAGCAAAGCAGCATATACAGGGATATAACAGTTAGTAGTGACTGTACAGCTTGATGATAGCAGCATATACAGGGATACAACTGTTACTAATGACCTTAGAGCAGCTTGATGAAAGCAGCATATAGAAGGAAATTACAGTTGATACTGACAGTACAGCAGCTTGTTGATAGCAGCATATAGAGGGAAATTACAGTTGATACTGACAGTACAGCAGCTTGTTGATAGCAGCATATAGAGGGAAATTACAGTTGATACTGACAGTACAGCAGCTTGTTGATAGCAGCATATAGAGGGAAATTACAGTTGATACTGACAGTACAGCAGCTTGTTGATAGCAGCATATAGAGGGAAATTACAGTTGGTACTGACAGTACAGCAGCTTGTTGATAACAGCATATAGCGGGAAATTACAGTTGGTACTGACAGTACAGCAGCTTGTTGATAGCAGCATATAAAGGAATATAACAGTTAGTACTGACAGTACAGAAGTATGTTAATCAGGGCAGCAACTAGAAATATCCAGTCACAGACAGCTAAACAATAGTAAAGTGCTACACTTGCTATTGTGAAGTCATAAGTGACGTGCACTCATAGGAGGCAGGTGAGGCAGCACCTCCCCTGGCCAATGTGGTGTATTACAGCCTTTTTAATAAAAAATAATAATAAAAAAAATAAATGTTTTTCAAATTTATTTATTTTTTTTTTTAATACAAAAAGGTGACCCCCCTACCCCCCACACCCTCCACCAAATTCAGTAGTCAGTGTGTATTTACTTATGTTAAAAAAAAACTGTAATATTAAGTAATTCAATTACATTAATATTGCGCAAGAAGAGGCCAGCCAGCTACCCTTCCATTGCGCAATATGAATGTATTTGGTTGTATGGGCCACTAGAGACTGCCACCCAGTGGTGAATAAGATATATTGCAGTCTCTTGTGTGGCCCATACTGCTCCCACCGGAGGCTTGTCTCTTACCCTTGCCCTCAGCCCTGTCCATGCCCCGCCTCAGCCAATCAGACATGAGCATGTCTGATTTTGGGCTGGCTACTGTCTGGCGGGAATTTGAGAGGCGAATGAGCATCGTCAGTCAGAGAGTCAGTCAGTGGACAAGTCCGGACCGGAACTCAGCTGCTGCCTAGTGCCCACACTGCAGTGTACTTCATCTGGTGCTACGGTTGGTCTCTACAGAGTTCGACTATGAAGATAAAGAGCTGGTGACTGGGACAGAATGCCGTGCAGATAGAGGGGGTGAGGCCCTGGGGCTGTTCACATGAGGCAGAGCTGCAGAGTGAGAACAGAACAGGAGCTGAAACAAGTGTCAGAGAGGTGAGTTTTGTGACACTTTCCAATTGAGACTCTTATTTATTTACTTGCAACGGTTTCTCCTGTCAGTGCACCATATGTGTAAATGGTTCATACCTGATCTTTTATATATGTTTAAATAAAATATATACAAGAAGGTCATGTATGAGCCTTTCACACACATGGCACACTGACAGGAGAATCCGTTGTAAGGAAGTAAATAAGTGATTGAGTGACATCTCTGCAGTTGTTAAGCATGTTC